>NC_090174.1:11124599-11493349 GCF_024679245.1 Pseudorasbora parva | reverse complement strand
AATCCTTTTTTCTTTATGGAAAAGAGCAGCAAAAATAAAGTCATATTGGTTTGGAATGATATCCCAGCTAACAGGGAACATTCTCAGAACTAGATAACATTGTGGCAATGTCCTCACAAAATTATGAACGGATACTCTTTCAGTAATAATAATAAAACGTACACTCAAAGTTATCTGGTCTTTAATAGAGTTATGAAAATATTAGCACAAACACATTATTTAAAAATTACTACTTATTTCCGAAAGTTCAGAGGACATTCAAAAGTAACGTTCCCTTAACATTCGCATAACCAAGAAAATGGACGTTTTGAATGTACAGAAAACATTCAGAAATAACATGAGAACTTGCGTTCTTAGAACATATTTTTTTTTAGCTGGGATACAGGTGAATTTTCCTTTTTGGCTAAACTATCCATTTTAAATCCATCTCTGGGTTGTGGTCTGATAGCCGATGCTGTGAACAAGCTGGTTTTCAACATGGTGCCCACCCTCCTACTCTGGCACAAATGTGTCACAAGAGACCTCCCATATAGATCACATTAGTATGACTGGGCACCAAATGAACCTCTGTGTTCGACTGTTTTTTTTTTAAGATAACCTGCTCACTGAAGGATTCACTAATCTTGGACTATCTCTGCGTCAATAGCTGGTGTTTGATCTTAAAATCCAAGTAAAGTTGGCTAATCTATACCTTCAGACTTACTAAATCAAGGCTCTTTCACCTGTTTCTTTAAAGTGTTGGGTTGGGAATCCACAAGCTTTGTGAGAGAAAGGTTAAAGAGTGCTGGAGAAAGGCAAGCGTGACCAGCTCAGTGACAGGGAAGGATTCACCTATCACACACCCCATGCACCTGGGATCAAAGAGGCCACACACACTGTCCAAAACCGAAGGCAATGCCTTATTGTCAATGACTGGCAAGCAAATTCAAGCAAAATTGCAAACTGACATTGTACTGCATTTGATGAAGAAATATTTTATAAGTATGCATGCATGTAGTTTGCATTTAAATAGAGGCATACTACAGCCACCATGTGTGTACTGTCATGTGACCTGTGATCTCAGCTGTGACGCTGCCATTTACAAATCCTCCTCTCCTGCGGATAATTCACCCAAACTTGAACCTATGGATTCTAAGTATGAATTTATTTATTTTGTGGAACACAAAATTCTGAAATGCAGTCCAATATTCTTTTATGTTCCACATGAGGGTGAGTGTTTTTTTTTTTTACTTTTTAGGTGAACTATCATTTTAAAGTTTAAAAATGAATTAAATTAAATTAAACAAATCATTTAGAAGCAGACGTGCACCCCGGCTAGCGGAATGGGGTCTCGCGGACTCCGAGTTGACGTCATTTTTGCCGCATGCACCCTTGCGCCCTTGAGTATAAACAAGGCTTAACGCTACACTGAAGTTGGCTTTTTTATTAATGCAAGTTGATTCTTCAGTTTAATCTTTGTGTGCTAAAAAGGCACATGAATTCCTGTAGAGATAGCAATACACATTGTCCTTTTTTTGCCAAATAAATGAAAAGTATGTCATCAATGTCTTCTCTCTTGCAGTATCAAAATCTCACCTAGCTTTCCTCAGAGAGGGTAAAGTTCAGTTTGTGCTTGATTATGTGATATAACAATTTTTTTAATACAGTATCCTAAATTGTGGATAATTAAGCTAATATCATATGCTGAAGTAAATTTCTGGAGTGTAAACAATTAAAATAAAAAAACAACAAGAACCGTACAGAACCGGAAACCATGACCCTAAAACCGTGATACGAACCGAACCGTGGGTTTTGTGAACCGTGCCACGCCTAAAACGCTCTTAAAAATAAAGGTTCTTAAATGGTTCTTTGGCAGGCTGCATGGTTCCATGAAGAACATCATTTAATATCCAAAAAACCTTTCCATTGCTCAAAAGGATCTTTGTAGTGCAAAAAGGTTCTTTGGACTAATGGTTAGAAAAAAATGATTCTTTAAAGATCCTTTCACAAAACTTTTTTTGGGGAACCAAAAATGGTTCTTCTATGGAATCACTCAAAACAACATGGCACCTTTATTTTTAAGGGTGTGTGCACCTAAAACACAGTCATCCGTTACAGTTCATCCATTTTATTTATTGTTTTTGGTATTTATTCAAGTGCAATTCTTTACAGACTGAGAGTCCATTGCTTTTATTGTTTTTGGTTGTTTTGTTCATTTATTGTGGATATGTAAAAAAAATTCTGGTGATGATGGTGTTTTCAGTGTTAAATCTTTAAAAATAAAAGTTTATTGATCTTTGAAAAGGTGTACCAGCATTATTATGCCATTATCATTATTTTAGATGAAAATTATCTCAGAATGACAATATTATCGCCAATTTATCGTCCAGCAAAATTTGTTATCATGACAGGCCTAGTTCTGGCTTACTTACATTTTTTAAAGGTTCCGTTCTTTGCGCGTTTTCAAAGTTTTGATTATGTTTACAGTGTGCAATATAACTTGAGTTCATGTTTCACGTGTAAAAAAACACAGTATTTTTTACACAATTCACTTCCTCTGTCCTAAAAACGGCCTGATGATTTCCTTGTTCTATGAAGTCACTTCTTCAGAAACACGTAACAAATTCTGATTGGGCCAGCGCTTCCCGTGTGGTGATTGGACAGCAGCTTAGCGCACTTTGCCCGGAAAGGTCCCGCCTCTTAACATAACGGGGAGAGGCAAGCGCTGAATGCGTGCTTTTCTCCACGTGGGAGAGCAACAAGACCACGCCCCCTATTTTGCGTGTTCTTGAGGGCGGAGGGTTAGTCAACAAACGGTTCTAGTGACGTCATCTTTAACTTAAATGAACGGGACCTTTAACTTAAATGTTAAGTTAACATTTAAGAACGGAACGGGACCTTTAACTTAAATGAACTTTTCTTGACTGATTACCTCAAATGTTTTGAGTTTTGCCAAATTATTTGGGTTTACAGTGTATCTTGAAGATGTTAATACGCAGATTAAAAAACTAACATTAGTACATCAAACAAATATCCCACAATGCAATGCACATGCATACACACACATTGAGCTGTGAGGCCTCCTTATCTGATCTCTTTTTGTGAAGCGGGAACTGGCACAAATCCTTCACGACAGAACTTCCAGAGTGAGACGGCTATTCAGTGTTTGCTGCCTTGCTCCTCGGTCAAACACACAAATCCGTCTGATCGCCCCACTGTCAGGTCAGATCCTCTAAACCCGGCTGAACAGTGCATCTCTTCACAGCTCTCGGTAATACGTGCACAAGCAAAAATCTAAGATTTAAAAAAGTGCACAGTCACACAAACACTTTGCTTTAGACCTGTCTTTTTTAATATTGCCACCAAAAAAAACAGTATGTCTGCTAGCAACAGGTCAGTTTGCCTCATCACCATTAGCATTTTGAATTCCTGTCTTAACAAGCCAGACTTAATGCATTGCTAATTTGCTGTTTGTCACGACAAGTTGTGCACAAATATTGCTGAGGGTGCTGTTTTTAAAAGCGCGAAATTACTCCCTCTGGTGCAGCACGCCTCCTCATGAATATTTCAGCAGCCTGTATGCAAGCTGAGGCCCCTTCAAGAGCTAAATTAATGTTTTATTTACAGACAACACACTGTAAATATGCTGCTGGATCAATATTCTCTCCACTGAGTGTCCATAGAGACACATAGCAGATTTATGGCGGTGGTACGTTCAATGAAAATCATGCATTCAAGCCAAAATCATTACGGTGCAAACGTTTGAAGAACGATAAAATCAAGTTGGCCTCAGAATGCTTTGTGATCTCTACATACTAATTTGCAGTGCAATGTCAGGTTCTGGGGCGATGCTCTGCACCATTATAGGCTGATCCAGTTGAAAACCACATCTGATCCCAAGAGGCCAATCAAAACCTAATTAACATAACAAAGAGGGCCAATCAGGAATAACCCCCCAGGCACATTAAATAATAACTGCTCTATTACAAGCCCCTGATGAGGGTGAAACTATTTGCCCAATGGGGTAGAACCACAAGTGAGAATTCCATGTTAAAATTCATTTCCACTTTTCTGTCCCATGACACGAGTGTGAGCAATTCAGACAAAAGTTTCTTCAATCATTGTGAAAGAAGAAAGCAATGCGGTGCAAAACTAGACGTTTATATTTTCTGAAAAACATATGAATGGTTCTTAACCACACAAAACATGCATCCATAATGCTAAGCTTCTGAAAGAAAATTAGTAGGACCATTAAGTATTTTTGGCATTATTTTTGAGGCAATTAAGCCCCATTTCTATACATGAATATTGCATTGAAAGAAATTAATACTTTTATTCAGGAAGAAGGCATTAAATTAATCAAACATTACAGTGCAAACATTTATAATGTTACAGAAGATCTCTATTTAAAATATATGATGTTCTTTTGAAATGTTCATTCATCAAAGAATCCTGAATCCATAAAATATATATAGTTATGCTGCTTAATCTTTTTGTGGATTTAGGATTCTTTGATGAATAAAAGTATTAATATATATATATATATATATATATATATATATATATATATATATATATATATATATATATATATATATATATATATATATATGATGCAGATCCGCCGTTCAATTCATGACCCAGAAGAGGAGGAGCACCGCTATCACGTGAGTTCACGTCCGAGACCTACACGGAAGACAATAACGTGGCGGATAAAGTCATTATTTTTATTTTATTTTTGCGCACAAAAACTATTCTCGCCGCTTCATAAATTTATTGTACAGCCACTGTAGTGAGATGGGCTTTGTAATGACATACAGTGCCTTTTATGGGTCTTGTGAGTGGGTCAGTGGAAATGTACTGAATTCCAATGGAGGCCTTTCTGAAGCCTTTCTCAGCCATCAGCTTTCAACAAAAATATCTTCATTTGTGTTCCGAAGATGAACGAAGGTGTTACGGGTGTCCAACGACATGAGGGTAATTAAAGTAATTAAAGAAATAATTTTAATTTTTTGTTGAACTAACCCTTTAATGCAATTATCTAATCAACCTGCTTACTTGCAGGCAGTTGCTTCAATGCATTTAGGGGTGTGGTCCTGGTCAAGACAATCTCCTGAACTCCAAACTGAATGTCAGAATGGCAAAGAAAGGTGATTTAAGCAATTTTAAGCATGGCATGGCTGTTGGTGCCAGATGGGCTGGTCTGAGTATTTCACAATCTGCTCAGTTACTGGGATTTTCACACATAACCATTTATAGGGTTTACAAAAAATGGAGTGAAAAAGGTAAAAGCAGCAAACAATTTGTGAAGCCTCAACACGCACAACCTCCAAGCGGATGAGCCACACCAGCAGAAGACCCCACCGGGTACCACTCATCTCCACTACAAATAGGAAAAAGAGACTACAATTTGCTAAAGGTCATCAAATTTGGACAGTTGAAGACTGTAAAAATGTTGTCAGGTCTGATGAGTCTCGATTTCTCTTGAGACATTCAGATGGTAGAGTCAGAATTTGGTGTAAACAGAATGAGAACATGGATCCATCATGCCTTGTTACCACTGTGCAGGCTGGTGGTGGTGGTGTAATGGTGTGGGGGATGTTTTCTTGGCACACTTTAGGCCCCTTAGTGCCAATTGGGCATCGTTTAAATGCCACGGCCTACCTGAGCATTGTTTTTGACCATGTCCATCCCTATATGACCACCATGTACCAATCCTCTGATGGCTACTTCCAGCAGGATAATGCACCATGTCACTAAGCTCGAATCATTTCAAATTTTTTTTGAACATGACAATGAGTTCACTGTACTAAAATGGCCCCCACAGTCACCAGATGTCAACCAAACAGAGCATCTTTGGGATGTGGTGGAACGGGAGCTTCGTGCCCTGGATGTGCATCCCACATATCTCCATCAACTGCAAGATGCTATCCTATCAATATGGGCCAACATTTCTAAAGAATGCTTTCAGCACCTTGTTGAATCAATGCCACGTAGAATTAAGGCAGTTCTGAAGGCGAAAGGGGGTCAAACACAGTATTAGTATGGTTATCCTAATATTCCTTTAGGTGAGTGTATATATACATATGAGAATATTATTATATTATATCATATGAGAATATTTCACAATAATTCTGTTTTTACATATCTTTGATCCAATAAATGCAGCGTTGATTAACATGAGACTTAAAAAATCTTATACTTACCCCAAAAGTTTGAATGCTAATGAAAATAGTATAAATATAGCTTATAGCTGTAGTATAGTTTTCAATTTCTTTAGGCAAAATATTATTTTTCTATTATATATCCATTCTTTTTTCTTTGTTTGATGATGTGGTTAAATTTCCCATGAAAGCACAATTGGTGTTTTTTGGCTTTTAATATGAATATGTTAGCCTTACTAGTGTGCTCTAAATGACAAAATTCATATTTAGAAGATATAAGCATTCAAAACTTACAGTCTCTCACTTCTGTCCAATATGGATCAATGATTTTGATGACATCACTCAGCACTTCAACTACTCGTCAGATTTTCTGTGCAATCAAATGCTCTGTAGAATCTGAAGCATCCCGCCCCCTACATTATCACTATTTGCTGAAGCTGCTACTGAAATTTGTAACTTGTTAACTACTATTTTCTATATGGTGAATGGCACATAATGCACTTAATAGGGGATAGGGAATGATTACAGGGGTGGTTGCATGCGATTTCACTTTTTTAATTCAATGCAAACGGAGATATTGTCTTTATTGTTATGGCAGTTTATTGCCTACAAAAACAGTCGGTTTGGACTACAACAGGCTTGTTCCTGGCTTGGTGACATCATAAACCCTTGCTATTAACATAAACACTGCCCCAGATGTGACTGCCTGTAATGGTAAGGGGCGTGGCGTTTCCGGACAACCTGTGCTTGGCACTTATAAAAATAAAAAGCCAATAAAAATACGTGAAACTACATTCGGCCACCTAACCAATCTAAGACCATTGCGTTTTTCGGAGGGATGGGCTTCCTAGAAGCAGGAAGCAAAGGAGCCGTTCAAAGGACAGTGGAGACAGTGGTTTGGAATAAAGGTCAAATATAAGAAAAATTAAGTATTAGGACATGTTATACTGTGCCCCATAAACACAACCAGGCCTAGAAAAAAAAACACAGAACCACTCCTTTAAGGGGCGAATGAAGTCTGGTTTCACAATACCACAGAGCGGATCATATGATTGGGTTGGCGCAGACCGACAAAATGTTTCGGCCCCATTTAAATTCTGCACACGTTTGGACAGAGAACAAGAAACGGTTGGACAGACTTTAACCAGCTTTACCAAGCTCAATGGCTAAGGTCGAGCTGTGATATAAACAAAAGCTATTGGCTATTTTTTAAAAGGAGGAGCTACTCAAAATGCCCCGCCCTATCATACTGTTTCAGAGGAAATACATCACCATAATGAATAACTGCGTATTTCAAGGGATTTTAAAGTAATAGTGTAGTTTCTATATTAGTTAATTTAAAATTTACATTAAAATCATGCCTAGCTATTTGAATATAATGCAGTAAAATGTTCAAGCAAAATAGGGTTGCCTCTACAGGCCTGTGAAGACATTCAAAAAACTAAGTGGTGCTGTTTTTTGTGTTATCTTCTCTTAAAATTGACACCATGGAGAATAAGCTTTGCTGACATTAAACAGAGAAGGTCAGGTAAAATGAGACTCAAGACAAAACCTATATCTGCCGCTCTGACCCTCTGTTATTGCAGCTCTATAAATAGCAGCCCTGTATCACATCAACTCTCATGATGAGCGGGACTTTAACAAAGGACCTCCTTGTCTGAAAGAGTGTGCTTAAATGGGTGATGGATTGGCAAGCAGTAAGAAAGGAAAAGGGTGTGAGGAACCCTTCATTGGCAGAGACATTCGGTCCAAAAATAACAGAATACCACGCTCACAGCGTGAAAAAAAATCAATGCTTCTGCTCTACTGTATATTTCATTACAATCCTAGTGCGACTTTTATGGGTTGCAGCTTTCATGTGGAATAGCATTATGAAGTTGAAAGTGACTAGAAGATAAAAAAAGATTGCGATTTGGAGTTGGGGCCAACTAGGTTCCTTGTACACCTCAGCCCAGTCAATCATTACGCTCTCCGTCGCTCGAGGTAGCAAGGCGATCGCGTGTGCGTTAACCTCCAATCCTCCTCTGTATTCTGACAAATATTAACAAGCCCACAACAAAGACAGATCCGTATTCCATCATGCCTTTCATCACACCCTTCAGAGAGCTCTGGCCGGGATGGGGGTTTAAGTGCGCACCATACTGTCAATACTGTACCGAAGCGGGAGAGAGCTGTGCCGGGCTGCTGCCACCCCCTGCAGAGCCAGTCTAATGCCCTCAAAGAGAATTACAGATTGATCACAGGTTCACTCCATCTCTAATGAGCTCACGGCTGCCAGCTCCACCCACCCATGGACCTGCCAGACCCTCTCATTGAGAATCTCCTTCACTACTTCTAACACTAGTCTTTCATTCTATGTTATATTAATAGGTTTGAGCTGGCTTCAGTTTGTACAGTCCAATTTATTCCGAACAATAGCAAAAATGCATTCGACAGCGTCAGTGGTTTGTGTTCCTGATGGGCTATTATTATTACTTATACTTAGGAATTGTTCAAACCCTTTAACCTCAAGTATTAACTCTTTCTCCGCAATTGATGTAATTTTCCAGTTTTCCGTATTTTCACTGTTATGCAGTAGGGTGCACTATTACACATCTTTTAAAAGAATACTGAATCTCCGGATTGAAACAAAGGCGAAGAATAAGCAGAAACAAGCGGGATATCATATTTAAATTAATGCAGTCATCAACATTAAAGGGATAGTTAAAGCCATCTGAGGTGTATATTACATTCTTCTTTCGGACGCAGTCAGAAATATATAAAAAATATCCTGGCTTTATAATGGGACTGAATGGAGGAAGCAATTTTGAAGCCCAAACAAATGCCATCATAAAAGTAAACCATATGGCTCCAATGGGTGAATGAAAACAATGAAACAATTGTTTTTTGTAAGAAACATATCCATATTTAAAACTTTATAAACTAAAATAATAAGCTTCAGGCAGATGGCTGTACGCATTTTGAAATATTTTGACTTTTAAATTCAATTTCGTTATGTGAATACATCTGATCTCCCGTGTTTTTGCAGACTGTCAGTGGTATTTTCGTAACAGAACAATGAGAATAGAGATGAGGTTTCTGGGATTTGGGATTTCTGGGATTTTTAACGACCACAGAGAGTCGGGACCTTGGTTTAACGTCTCATCCGAAAGACGGTGCTCTTTGTCAGTATAGTGTCCCCATCACTGTACTGGGGTGTTAGGACCTCACTTACACCTCTACCAGCAGCTACCTGGTTTTCCCAGTTGGTCTCCCATCCAGGTACTGACCAGGCTCAGCCCTGCTTAGCCTCAGTGGGAAACCAGTCTTGGGCTAGAGGGTGATATGGCTGCTTGTTAAGAGTGACCCCTGATGTGCTGCGAGTCAACTTCCTCTTACTAAGCTACAGCTACTCAAAAGATAGCATGACAACTGCAGATGCAGGAGACCCATCAAAAGAACTTGAACCCCCTCCTCTTTCACTAAAGCGGTGTTAATTTCGTTTGTAATAATTTTCGTCATAGACCTTTTTTCACAGACGAAAACGAGACGATAACTAAACAAAAGCTAGTGTTAACGAATAAAAACAAGACGAAAATGTTAGGGAGGGAAGATTAGGGAAGAGATCCAGTCAGAACTGATATCCTTTGTAAAAGATGCACACATTTGAATTGCAATGTGCTGATCTAACAGCGGGGAAAAGTGGCACTGTTGCGCGTTCTACAGGCTCACACATCTCCAATACAGCACTTTAGAACGGTTCAGTCAATGAAGACAGCACGCATTTAAGCCAGGGAATTGTTTATGATCCAGAGCGCTGGATCTCTGATAAATAATGACAGTTTACTTTACAATGTTTATAAGACAGTTGTACCAATGCATATTGTATCTCCCTCATCTGAATTTGAATGAGAATCCTGCAGTTACAATAGTAAGGTGCATGCATTTGAAAATAAGAGTCAATGTTTATTTAGGCATTTAATTAGCATGCTAGAACCACGTTACAAAATCCCAAGTAGAACGCATCTCACAGCTATAGTGATTCCCTCCATGTACAATAATGTAGAAGAAAGTTATTGAAGGTCTGACCAGTGCACATTTAGTTGCCTTGACTACAGATTGCTGGACCTCCAGAGCAACACAGAACTTCATGACTGTCACATCACATTACATTTTATTGGAAAACTATAAACTAGATGACAGGTTATTTTGCTTAAGTTTTTGTTGCAATATGTTGTTAATAAATGTTTTAAATTTGACAATATTATATTGCATAAAAATCTAGTCTAAAAATATAGCATAAACAAAAAATTTAAAAATCGAGAATCGAATCGAACCGTGACCTTAGAATCAAAAATTTAATCGAATTAAGGATTTGGAGAATCATGACACGCCTCTCCTCATTGCAAGAAACTTTTTGCTAAAAGTTTGCTAAAAAAACACCTGAAGGACTCCAAGATGGTGAGAAATAAGATTCTCTGGTCTGATGAGACCATGATAGAACTTTTTTACCTTAATTCTAAGCAGTATGCGTGGAGAAAAATATCACCGGTCCAATACAGTCCCAACATGCTCTACAGGAGGTGGTGGCAGCATCATGCTGTGGGGGTGTTTTTCAGCTGCAGGGAGAGGAAAACTGGTTGCAATATAGGGAAAGTTGAATGCAGCCAAGTACAGGGATATCCTGGACAAAAACCTTCTCCAGAGTGCTCAAGACCTCAGACTGGGCCGAACGTTCACCTTCCAACAAGACAATGACCCTAAGCACACAGCTAAAATAATGAAGGATTGGCTTTACAACAACTCCGTGACTGTTCTTGAATGGCCCAGCCAGAGCCCTGACATAACCTAATTGAGCATCTCTGGAGAGATCTGAAAATGGATGTCTGCCAACGTTTACCATCTAACCTGACAGTACTGGAGAGGATCCCCAAATGCCAGGTGTGAACTTGTTGCATCTTTCCCAAAAATATTCATGGCTGTATTAGATCAAAAGGGTGCCTCTACTAAATGCAGAGCAAAGAGTCTGCATACTTAGGACCATGTGATATTTCAGTTTTTCTAATTAATCAGAAAAAAATGTCAACAATTCTGTTTTTTTTTTATATATATAATGTAGGATGTAGGGGTAGTGTAAGCTTAGCTCTCATGGTTCAAACTAACTCAAGCTCCTCTTCTCTTCCTCTGACATTTCTCTTTTTTAAAAAATAAATCGTTTTAGACTTCTAACTCGTGACCAGTGTTTTATTTTGCTCTATCTTCTGCGCTTAAGCATTTGTCAAAATGTCTTGCGTCAAGTCAGGGGTCACTCTTCCGCCGCTAAACGATGTGTATGGCCGTCTGTTTTTATAACTAATAAAGTTTTAAATAGGGATATTTTTCTTACAAAATAAAACATTGCTCCACTTCAGAAGGGCTTTATTCCTGTTGCCATATGGATTACTTTTATGATGATGAATGCATTTTTTGGGCTTCAAAATCATGACCCCCATTCACTACCATTATAAACCTTGGAAGAGCTCCTATTGTGTTTGTCTGAAGGAAGATACACCTAGGATGGCTTGAGGGTGAGTAAATCATGGGGTAATTTTCATTTTGGGGTGAACAATCCCTTTAAAAAGCATATAAATCAAAATGAATGCCTAATGTTACTGAATGGAATGTTGACCCAGGACGAGGTATAGGACTGTGCTAACATTAGAGGTGTTGATTTGGGGTGACTCAATCTACTCAATCTATGTTTTGATCATCATTTCCTGCTTCTTTAAACTGTCCTCACTTAATTTGATAAGGTTAATTTGAAAAAACCTTAGCAACCACATAGCAACGAGCTGACATGCACCTTATCTTCATGGCTGTGAGTTTTATACAGGCAGACACCAATCACAATGTCTTTAAAAAATATATCTGTTGTAAAATATCTAGTTGTATGTGATATTAATTCGTTTGAGATGGCTGCAACAGTAAGATTATTCTGTCCATGAGAACGCTTGCAAAAACACATTATTTTGTGTTATTTTCTAGTGCAAGTTTAGACAAATCATAGCTTCTGGGAAGAGGCAGGATTGGGAGTAATTGTGATTAAGGTAATCACTGAGGGTTCTCAATGCAGTGGTCACATTCATACAAAAACAAACCAGTCGAAACAGGAAAACATTATGACTTCTGCTCTCAGTGCCCCGCAGGTTAGTCTGGGACCAACAGAGATTTCAGGGTGATCTCTATACATTAACTCACTGCCCCAAGGTGAGAGCAACAAGATAAACGATTGTTTTTTTCTTAATGCTGCTCTTCCTCGAGCTAAGTTCATTTCATTAAACACCCACACTGTGAACTCTTGTCCCCTCCAGCTCTGTGCGCAACAGACTCCAGCAACACGCTGATAAAACAAGAGCAGAGCCCCATCTGTACTCACAACAAACTCAAAATGTTTTTCACTACAACAGTCTTACACAGAAACCTCATCTCTATTCTCATTGTTCTGTTACGAAAATACCACTGACAGTCTGCAAAAACATGGGAGATCAAATGTATTCGCATAACATGCATTTCAGTGCTTAAAAACAGCACTTAAAACTGATTGAGCACAACATAATGAAATGGAATTTAAAAGTCAAAATATTTCAAAATTGATAAGCCACCTTAAAATCATAATGCTGCTTACCTTGAATTCTTTTGTTTAATAATATAGACACACTGACTATATTAACTTGTATCATGCAGAACATCATACAGAACTTCAACCACCCATATATAGTGATGTAAAACGATATTATATCACTAACATGCATGAATAGCCTTGAGAAAAGCTTCTGTTTGGGTTTTACGGTGTTTACTGCAGTTCAGACTCACTGTGAAAACGGTTTATAGGATAAACACTGCATTTAGGCTCTGAGCACTAGAGGCTGGGTGACCCTGACATGACACACAGTGGCAAACAATGGCCTCATCCTTCTGATTCCCATGTAAAGGACAGTCACAGCTGGGCAAAAGGAGTTTCCCTTGTGACACCTGTTGCTTGTCCATTTGTCAAGAGATTTGTGGGATTGGTGAGAAAGCCAGTGGACAGGCAGGGGGTGGGACCACACACCATGAGTGACAAGCACAGCTCCTGTATTTCCCTCCTCTCTTATCTTTATTTCTCTAACAAAGCTATAGCCAAAGGAAGACCCATGTGTCCTCTGGCTAGTGAAGGCCTGCAAATCTCCAGCTCATTTACGGTCTCTCTCACGGCACCGCTGTCCTGGAATCCGGAACTGCCTGGTGTCCCTACTGGGCTCATAGCAGCAGGTGTTTTAGCACTAGAAACAAAGATTTAACAATTTGGCTGCTCTCCAGCTCATGTTTCCATCCTGCTTGACTGGATGTGGCACCATCATGGAAAAACAGGAGAGTTGGTAAATGCTGTTTGTAAATGCTACCTGTATAACACTGATTGCATCTTATTTTCAACTACGTTTTTCCCCCCAAACATTCAGAAACTTTAAGCTCTAGATTGATCCTTATCCTTTCACCTGGCAAAAGATGAAACAAAACAAAGAATCCCATCAACTTACATTTCAGGAGGAATCCCAGTCATATCTTGAGATCAAACCATTATAAAATACTTTTGGGTTGGCTCTTCTAACTTGAGCTATGTAGTAACTACCTAGCAACCACAAAAAATTGAATTGCAACCCCCCTTTACTCAATAGCAACATCTTTAGCAGTGCCCTAGAAACCACCCAACATATCCTAGCAACAATCTTGCAACCATCTTTAGCAATGCCCTTGTAATGTAGAACACCATAGCAACACCCTATCAACAAGCTTGCAACCACATTTAACTCTATAGCAACACTTTAGCAATGCCCTAAAAAACCACCAAACATATCCTAGCATCAATCTTGCAACCACACTAAACTCTATAACAACAACTTAGCAATGCCCTAGCGACCACCCAGCATAACCTAGCAACAAACTTGCAACCACACTTAACTCTGTAGAGACACCTTAGCAATACCCAATCAACCACTTAGCAAATTCTAGCAACAACTTTGAAACTATCTGTATCTCTATAGTTACATCTTGGCAATGCCCCTGGAGCCACCCAAAACACCCTATAGCAACAACCTAGCCCAAGCAACCAGCCAGAACACTTAACATACTTGATAAGATGTTCTGGGTGGTTGCGTGTTGCATGTCAACAACCTTGCAAACTCCATAACAACACAATAACAACCACCCAGAACATTCTTACAGCAACCTAGCAACTACCTTTAACTCCTTAGCAACAGACAACCTTTGATTTCGGCTTTAAACAATTGGCCTATAAAAACAATTAGTGAGCCACATTTCATTCCTTTTCTTTAAAGAAGTGCACTTTCGGCCCTCCTCAAAGTCCTCCTCAATGTAACGTGACTAATGTAATAAGCAGTCTAGTACAGTATGTGCTTGATATTAAAAGTGTTATTGAGCTGCGCATTAAGTGGTGAAAGAGAACTTGCGTCGTTCCCCAGTCTTTCTGTGCACACTCTCCATGATGGAGCAAAACATGGACGAGAAAAGTATACAAACTTCTGGCTTTGGATACATTCCTATACTCTCAAAAACACAAAATATGGTGAGTATTCTCAAAAACACAGTTGGTTATGTCTTAAAGAGTTAGTACACCCAAAAATGAAAATTCTGTCATCATTTATGTATGAATTTCTGTCTTCTGCTGGACCCAAAACATGTTTTGAAGAATGTTGGTAACCAAACAGTTGATGGCCCATTCTCTGAACTTGTTTTGAGTTTAGCAGGAGAAAGACATTCATACAGGTGTGGAACTAAAAAAAAGAAATGGTTATTATATATTATAACATACATCACAAACAAAATTAATTGAGCATTTGAAATCTGAACAATTTTACATCACTTCACTCAATAGCTGATCTTTTAACACCAGCTAATACTGAGATAACAGAGAGGCATGTGATATTTAGTTATCTCTTTCAAACGTCAAGTTCAAAGATAACACCAATCACCTTGATCTATGGACCAAAGCGACCCATACAGGAAGAAAAAAAAACACTCACGTCATATTGTTCCTTTGTGTGTGGCAGAAAGCTTAATAATGTCCTACAAAATTCAAATTCAGATGACTTTCTAAAGAGTGGGGTCAATCGGATCATAAGGTAAAAGCTGTTGAGAAACAGTGTACCCTAGCAGAATAGCGCTGACTGGTCAATATCTCTCTCAGATATTACTGATTTTTAGTTCATAAGGGTTATTCTGAAAGGTGGTTTGCTCTGTTAGCAGCCTGTGCCAGAGATGATGGATTAGAATGTATCGTCTACAGTCCTGTAATACATATCCTCAGCTATGTGGTTTGGTGCCATTCAAAACCTTTATAAAATATGGCTGGCATTTGTCTTGGAGGTCTTCCTGTGAAGTCTAGCCAGTTCATTTAGACTCTGTCAGTCCCAGTGTCAAATTCATTTGCCACCCTGATGAAATTGAGTGTATCCAAAGATCTTCTTTGGAACAGTCTCAGTGTTTCATTCTCCAAGACCTGTAAACTTTGGAATTTTAATTACTGTATATTTATGTTCATTTGATTAATTGTTCACTAACAATACATCTTAAATCTGATTTGTTAACACTTCATCTAAACAGGTCATTGGAAAGACGATGTTGCTTTTGCTATAGTGATTCAGCGGGAAGTTATGTGGCAGAAGAAACCATCAGGGAAATTAGGTTTGCAATGTAGTGCAATGAGGCCTGCAGAATAGAGGTCTTCATGGGTGCATTTGGATATAGAAACCCAAGGTCCGACCCGAGACCTAGTTGGTTCGGGCCCAAAACTTCGACGAGTGCCTCAGACACGGGTCGGGTTCAGTATTAGTGGCCTCAGCATTGATTTTTGACTCGCTCCTTGCACGATCTTCTAAGGGTTGCCTTCAAATGTCAGATGTCAACCAAATCACTTTACATTAGATGTTTCAACAACTTTCAACCTGAGAAGACCTTTACTGCACAGCCCTCTAACTGCAAAAAAAAAAAAAAAATGAACGTGTTTAGTGTTTAGCTAGATCTCAAGTGTAGATTTACACTTGGTCACTGCATTAGTTTTTAGACTGGATAGTTATCCAATTTGTTATAACTGCTCCATTAACACTTGGTCACATGAATGTTTCTCTACAAAATTAATATAAATAAAATATTCATAATTCAATATATTGATAATTGAGTTCACAGCAAAGGAACAGATATGAGCTGTATTTTAGTTATCGTCAGCTTTTTGAAGATCAAAGACTGCAATAAGCAGCAACAACAAAAAACGGCATCAACACTGGTTTGAGAATTTGGCGCTGTTCATTGTGTGTTGAGCTTCCGGATGCAATGTTTCAGTTTAATTTGCTGAAGAGATGCTCATCTGTGGCGGGACATATCAGTAGCGATGCATGTTGCAGAAGCCCTGTCATATGTGACTACCATGATAACATGCTCCCACATGTTTATATATATATTTTTTATCATTTTGGAAGGAGTAAAATGTACAGTTTCAATAAAATTTAAAATGGCATGCATATTGTTAGCCTGACAAGCCAGACCCACATCAGGATGTTTGGTCTGGAAACTCACCATTGACAGGGCTCAATCCGAGGGGCGGGATACACGGTTGTCTTTAAAACTCCCTCTGCACGCGATAGGATAGCGCTACAACCAACCAGAGCAACGAAGGAGCTTGTTGATAGATTAAACATTCGCCGTATCCGGTCGGCAAAACTCCAAAGACATCTTCCCTTTTTAAGAATGACTTCAGTGCCGTTCTTTGTTCTTTTCTCAGAGAAAAGCTTAACTTCAAGTCTTCCAGAGACACGGTCAAAGCTGATTCGAATGACCGCCGTTCGCCAGCCTCCGTGTTTACTAGAAGCACGCAAGCGCAACTCTGGCGTCGTCATTATTGCCCCACCCACCGAATCTATACATGATGTGATTGGCCCTACAAGAGTTTGGCGTTTACAACTCAAAAGGGTATTGAGAGTTGCTAGACGACACTCGCGGGCAGATTAGATTTGCTGCTAGGGTGCGTCTAGATTTCTAGGCTAGCATATTGTGGCTTCAACAACCAGATGCATTTACAATTGTCCTGTTTCCTTTGGAATGCATCTCAAACCGCCTCCTGAAGCTTTAAATCTACATTATCTAAAAGCGTTTTGGTGGGCATTTACACCAGGTCTTTTCATGATCATATAGCTAGAAAATGCATGAAGTGGCCAGTTGTAAAAGAGGCCCAATGACTTTAACCAAACGAGGGAAGAGATTTGCCTTTTAAAGCAATCCTTCAAGCTAAAAAGATATCTCTATTCCTCTATCAACAACATATGTTGCCTGTTTGCAATTACTACAGAAAACCTTCGCTCAGTCAAAAAAAAAATGTTTATAGTGATTCACAGTGGAAGCCCAGCGAACATTAGTATCCAGGAGTTTAAAAGCAGATTCTTTACTAAATATATTTGTTATATGAGCTTTAACGTTATCTACAGTACATTGTAAAGACTAAAGACGGGAGTAATGGCTGCTGAAAATTCAGCTTTGGCATCACAGGAGTAAATACATATGCAATAAATATAAATACATTTCTAGCATGTGTTAAAACATTACTATTTCGCAGTATCACTGTATTCTTACACAAATAAATGCAGCCACGATGCACATAAGAGACTAATAATAGACTGCAGCCTATAGATGATTGAGCTGGTTATAAACCTGAACATCCAGCGAAGTTTCCACAGTTAAATGGCTTAAAAAGAGATTTTGGTCCTTCAAATGAGTTCCACTCCAGTTTCCCACTGTATAGTGCTTTCCTGTACCTGTTTCACTCATCTCAATAATTAAATGCTTTATCATGTTGTGTGTATGTTTTGGTTATGTTGGTGTTAGAGTTCCTGGCGTCAGCTGTGAGAGCAGATGCCAGTCGGTTGGAGGCGGAGCCGGCTTGCTGTGCAGTGAGTACTCCCACACTGAAGGGGGGATACTGACTCACCATCCTGACCAACTTGTTGGCCTTTACAGAAATCTATACGCCAGGACCCAGGGTATAACAACTTAGGTTTTTGTTTTTATGAGCATGCATCGGAAAAAACGAAGAAGAAAAAACTTAATTTCCACTTCTGTAGAAATGCATATGAATTTTTTTTTTTTTTTTTTTTTTTAATGCTTAAATGCGTCCGAACAACCACAGGATCAAATTCTTCATGTGTCAGGGATCAGCAGTTACTAGCTGTGCTCCCTCCAGAAAAATGAATAATTAATCAGGTGTTAATCATGACTGATATGGGGGGTGCTCTCTTATGTCAATACTGTTCCACTTGACAGTCTTAACAAGGTTTTTCGGAGCCTGCATGAGACCCTGAATGATTTATTCATAAAGAAACCAATACACTTAGCTAAGTGATGCTGAGTGTTACTGATGTTAAGGCCCACATGAAATCTGAAAACTTCTTTACATCTGTGTGGAAAAGTCTCAAAATATCGTTGGGTATTTTAAACAAAGGTAAATGCTGACCAAAATTAGCCAAATAAACATTTTACCTTTATTTATTTGTTTATTTATTTATAATTGAAAATGAGTATTTTAAATTATTGTTTATAATTCTATTTTAGAATATTTGTGTTAAAGTAAAATTTCTATTTAATATTCAGAGACGATTATTAATAAGAAATTCTTAGTTTGATTTCAATGTAAATTGTAAACATTGTTTGTCAGAAAAATGGCTGGGGCAGGACAATCATTTGTCTGACTAATGGTAGAGTGTTTGGAAACAACTTGTTTTATTCAAGTGTAAAATATTAATAAAACTATTGAATCTTGAATTTATATAAACATTTTTTTAACTCAAAATCAAAATATACAGGAAAACATTAACAACGAATGCACAAGCACAATGACTGGTGGTCGTGCATGAACATTTGTGGATTTTTTTCATAGATTCCATGTAGGCCTAGGACTATATAAAATTCATGTCTTCATGCAATTTATATTTAGCAGATAGTCCAACTGAAAAGAGTGTATGTGACAACAATCCCAAAACACTGAGTGGGATTTCATGCATATCTTAAGTTGAGTCCAGAAAAATGCAGCTAACTATAACATTATCATTGTAATACATTTTTGAATCTAAGCCGTTTGTATTGACTTTCATGGTTATGGAACATTTCTGGAATAATTAAATATTGCCTTCAATTGGGTCAAGAGCAGTTTGTAAGGAGCATTTGAGATTTCAACCATATAAAGGCCAAAATGCCACAATTTCTCACTTTATCCTTACTTTGTGCTAATACAGCAATTAATAAAATAAAAAGCATTTAATTTGTACTCTAATTTACACATCAGACATTTGCAACCATTTGATTATGGGATTTGAAAGCACTTTAAAGTCTTTGTTTCAGTGTCTAAGCGCATATAAATTACATTTATGAGCAACCTGAATGATATCAAGAAAAGGTTACAGCCTGTTTAACATATGCAAAAAAAGAAGGTAAAACCTCAAAAGCCAGATGAGAAGGTTTTAATAGACTTTGCTCTTTCATGCTGATTTGTGATCAGTTAAGTTTTCACAATAACCCTCAGTGGGGCTGTACATGTGGAGGTGCTCCAACCAAACTAAGAGGAAAAGCGCCCAATGATAAATACTGCTAAAGTGGGAATGGGATAGCTGGTCTATAGAGGGCAGATATCACAACCACTCCATCCGTGACACACATGGGACCCTGTCATTTACTAAAGAAATATGTAAAATAAAAGATCTATTGCCTTTGTGAGAGCAGAACCAGACAGCTCTGTCCAGCATATCATATTTCACACCAAATAGCAGTACCTGATAGTAAAGGTGTGAGGTCATATTGCAGCCAAGACACACAATATGCACATACTTTAAAGTTGTAATAGAGTGTCAGGCGACATCTGGGTGAATCACGTCACATGCTCATTTTTTTGTCTGGATCTTTTCATTTATCAAAAATTCCAAGGTCAACATACATTATATTGCCAAAAGTTTTGGGACGCCTGCCGAACTTTCAAGACATTCCATTCTTCAGGGTTTAATAGTTGTCCCACCCTTTGCTAGCCTAGAAATCTAGACGCACCCTAGACGCAAATCTAATCTGCCGCGAGTATCGTCTAGCAACTCTCAATACACTTCTGAGCTGTAAAAACCAAACTCTGGTCAGGCCAATCATATCGTGTATAAAGTCGGTGGGTGGGGCCATAATGACGCCAGAGTTGCGCCTGCGTGCTTCTAGTAAACACAGAGGTTGGTGAACGGCGGTCATTCGAATCAGCTTTGACCGCGACTCTGGAAGACTTGAGGGCTTTTCTCTGAGAAAAGAACAAAGAACGGCACTGAAGTCATTCTTAAGAAGGGAGGATGTGTTTGGATTTTTGTCGACTGGATACAGCAAATGTTTAATCTATCAACGAGCTCCGCTTTACGTTGCTCTAGTTGGTTGTAGCTCTATCCTATCGCGTGGAGAGGGAGTTTGAAAGACGACCGTTTATCCCGTCCCTCGGATTGAGCCCTGTCAATGGCGAGTTTTCAGACCAAACATCTTGATGCGGGTCTGGCTTGTCAGGCTAAGCCTTTGCAGCTATAACCGCTTCAACTCTTCATGGAAGGCTTTCCACAAGGTTTAGGAGTGTGTTTATGGGAATTTTTGACAATTCTTCGAGAAGAAAATTTATGAGGTCAGGCACTCTTGTTAGACGAGAAAGTCTAGCTCACAGTCTCCGCTCCTCCACATAAAACTCGCTCATCCATGTCTTTATGGGCCTTGCATTGTGCACTGGTGTGCAGTCATGTTGAAACAGAAAGGGGCCATCTCTAAACTGTTTCCACAAACTTGGGAGCATGAAATTGTCCAAAATGTCTTGGTATGCTGAAGCATTAAAGATTTCCTTTCAATGGAACTAAGGGGCTCTGCAAGACCCCTGAAAAACAAACCCATACCATAATCCCACCTCCAACAAACTTTAAACTTGGTACAATGCAGTAAGGCAAATACTCTTCTCCTGGCAACCGGACTCGTCAATCAGATTGCCAGACAGAGAAGCGTGATTCGTTGCTCCAGAGAACACATCTTCACTGCCCACCACCCATTCTTTCACAAATGTTTGTAGAAGCGTCTGCATTACTAGGTGCTTGATTTTATACACCTTTGGCCATGGAAGTGACTGGAACACCTGAATTCAATGATTTAGAGGGGTGTTCCAATACTACTTTTAGACTTGATGATTATACTAAATTACATTTTAAAGTAATTAAAGTTGCTCTCCATAACTTTTTTTGTGTTCAAAATGTAAAAAAATTATATGATGAGAATGTATAACATGAATCAATTTTCCAATCCATGTTTTTGTCTTAACATGAATCATTATGGTACACTTATAATAAGTGTTTTTATTGGGACTATTTCAGACCGGTCTGGTAGGAACCGCTGCGGAGGAGCACAGTCCCTGCGTGACTCATTATAGACATAAACAGAGAGAAGTAGCTCCGGCTACAATGTTCTTCTGCAAGACGCATGCAGTTCTGTTTATTAACCACTAGATCGCAAAAAGTTATAGACTGCAGCTTTTAACACTTTTAAGAAATTGGCACACAAGTTTTGTTACTACATTTAAGCAAGTGTTTTTTTAATGTATTTGATTTATTCTTTATAATGCTACTAGATGACCTTATTGAAAACTAGTAACCATTAATTTAATTTGTATGAAAAATAAAATCACACTGCACTCAATCCAGTAGAACTTGAACCTTTGCAAACATAAAGTGTGTATGTGATAAGGAAGAGTCTAGACTCTTGAGGCAAATTTTGAGGTAAATTCCACAAGGCAGATCATAAATCTGGTCCCTAAGGGACAAAAAGGGGCCCATGAGAGCGACTCAGTAAGCAGACACTTATAGGGTGATAGGTTAAAGACAAAAGACATCAGACATAAATACAGGCCCCAAGACCCACCAAGTAGGCTTCTCGCTGCATGAAGACCTGTGCCATGGTGTCTGTATAATTTGTGAGGGAAAGGATATACTCCCAATGACTGCACTTATTCACTATTAAAAAGGATTTATATAGCTCTCTATTCCTCTGATGGACCTATTTTATTGCAACATATTCCCAGCCCATGTAACCCATTTACAGCTCTACTGAGTTACTCTTCTAAAATGAATTCTGTCAACATGGGTGAGCTCAACTTACTGCTCCCTGGCTGTGGTCCAAAATCATGTATTTGATTAAGCCTGACAAGAGGTTTTAAATGCATCCACGAGTGTTTGACACCACCTGGTTGAGGTAGCGTAAAGATGAACAGTATATTAGTGTCCTAAAAACAAAGGTCTCCTTCAAGGTTGAGGGGGTAAACACGTGACAGCTGGGGGACAGCTGCATCTGTTGATTTTTGTCATTCATCTCCTTTGCTAATACTCAATTTCACTTTTATCAATGACCTTTTGATCTTACTTTTGTTAGATGATCATGAATTTAATTTAGAAGGAATCGGTTGATTCGGCTCTTAAACATTTTCAAACTGGTGAAGCCATAGCCTTGTTGGTAAAGTTTCGACACATAATGCATAAGTCTTTTCCCACGTGTAGTATTTTCCTGATTCTTTTATCTTGCCTTTTCTCCTATAGCTTTCTGCCTCTCTATGAACTATCCTGTCAAAGGCTAAAACTCAAAAAAACTAACAAAAAACTTGTATAAAAATCTTTGGGCTTATTCTCCTTTATTTGATCACTACTTGATGAATCACTGCTGCTGTAAACAAACATAATAAGCCTATTTTCCCTAAAAAGTAGGCATGTTTGAAAGGAATGACACATTGACTTAATGCTGCTCTTTGAAATTTTAAATGATCTCAGTGCCTTTAGCTCCTAGTTAAAATGGAGTGTGGGTGTTTACTGTTTAATATGCAGTTTGTAAGATAATTCATAACTGAAACTTAGGCTGTGTTCACACTTGGCATGTTTGATGTGCCTAAAACAAACCCTGGTGTGATTGCTCTGTTAGTGCACTTCATTTAATAAGTCTGAAGGCTGCCATCTGAACCCTGGTGTGGACAGAGACCACTGAAAAGAAGGGTTTCAGTACGGATAAAAATGAACTCTAAGGCAGTTAGAATAAAATGCAATATAATGGTATTTTGTCCAGCTTAGAACTTGTGAAGAGCTTATAAAATGTGTAAAGGAGTCAAAACAGCGGCAGGAATCCCTCCGTCCCACACACATAGCTGTGGATCTGCTGTGAGAAGACGCTGTTCTGATGCCTGTACAGAACTGTGATGGGCAACATTGGGACGATGACAAGAAAAAACAGATATGCCTGAGCATTCTGTCCTTGTGACATCATGTTCTGTTTATTGTTTGTTTACGTCTTTGGTCTGTGTTGTGTTTATACACCGATCAGGCATAGCATTATGACCGCTGACAGGGGAAGTGAATAATACTTATTACCGGCACCGATAATGGCACCTTAACATATCCCCCCCTATGCCTTTAGGTCCGGTGTTAAAATGCCTATGGATGCTAAGTGGACCAGGACAATTTATTTTATTTATTTTTTGGCCTGACAAAAAAAACCAAGCAAACCAAACTACACATTTTTGAGGTCAGTTTGATGCACAAAAATTAAAATAATTATATTTCAAACAAATGCTGTTCTTTCTATTGGAGGAATCAGAATGTGACTGAAGACTGCAGTAATGGCTGCCAAAAATGTACAGGATCTCTTTATATAAAAATAGAGAGCAATTATTGTATTTTAAATTGTAATAATATTTCACAACATTTCTGTTTAACTGTATTTTTGATCAAATAAATGCAGCCTTTGTGAACACAAAAGACTTCATTCAAGAATATAAACAAAAAAAATCTTACCAAGCCCATACTTTTGAACAGACATATTGTAAATTATACTGTGAGGACATTTCATTGCTCAGATGTTGCTCTTTCTTACTTTCATGTTCTCAATTAAGTTTTAAGTAGCAACATTAGACATTTTTTTCTAAAACTCCTTATGAGAATTATAAAGTTATTATTATTTTACAGTAATTATAAAACTGATGTGTATAGCAAAACTCAGATCATTCGTTTTTTGTAGAATTTATGACAAATTTTTGTTGAAATCTCACTTTTCTTCTGAAACTCTAGAGGAGACACATGTGAGATTACTGGGGTCATTCTCTCTTGAAAAGAATCAAAAATGTTCTTTATATAGTCTCATTTGAAACAATAAAGAGATCTCAGTTGTGATTTTCCTTTCTTAGAAGCAGAGCTAAAATGTCTGAGCTGTCAGTTATGATCAGCATACTTTGCATAGAATAATCTGAACATTCTGATCTGTACATGGAAACTCAATTCTTTGCAATGGCTTTGACATAATTCTGCATGTCATGTCTGGTCTGATATGCTCACGGTGAATAAAAGGCTTGAATAAGACGTCTCCTTCGGCTGAATCCAGCTGTTCTAACCGGTAACCATTTCCATGCGAGTAATACTGCCTGGTGCCTAGCTTATGAAATGTTAGCATTGTCTGTCTTTCTCTGTTATAAATGGCACCTTAGTTCATGTTAACAGTCCAAAATGCCAGGAATTTTAGGGTACACAATGTTTAAATAAATGACAGTGAATCCATCCAGCAGAATAGTACCACCAGTTATCAGACTATTTTCCAAATTTGCTCTGTTTGTGTATCTATCTCCTATAGTTTAAAAAAAAATTACCTCACCACAAAGACTATCCCTGGCCTCAGTGTAAAATATTTGTTGTATAATGTTACCTTTCAGTGCCAGATAAAATGATCATGTCAACAAAGGATCAAATAGTAAAAGTTGCATCCAGAAACCCATGGGGAACCTTGGAAGCAAAATGCCCACTGTCAAGTATTTATTTATAGGCTTCCTGCAACCATCCAATTTTTGGCGGTTTGAAGTTGCTGCTGTAAAATATGGCGTGCTGTCTTTAGTGATCCTAGTGATCCTAGTGATCTGGTTTCTGCTAGCGTGCTTTTACTCAGACAGCTGATGGTCACAGTACATTCGCTACATTTATCCACCATGCAAAATTAACCACCATGTGTAGTACAATTTTATCACTAGCCACCACAAGTTTCCAAGCAAATATTAAGGTGTTTGTTTTAAAAAAAAATATTTCTAATTCCAAAATACATTCAGCAATTTATGACTTACGTCACATTCTGGGATGCATTTCCCAAAAGCATTGTTAGCCAACTTTAGTGGCAAGTTCCATTATTACTAGCATAGTTGAATGATTTGGCGTTTTCTAAAACCATAGTTGCATTGTAAACCTACATGGTTGGAACTACAGCTCTCAAGCTGTGGATAGAAGCACAGTTTCTTGTTAAAATTACGTCCTCAAATAGATAGTGCTCTAGGATACAATACATTCTTTAGATTTCATCCCATTTAAATATACATTTTAATCTACAGTGAGGAAAATAAGTATGTGAACACCCTGCTATTTTGCAAATTCTCCCGAACTACACGGGAGAAGCTGGTCAATGACCTGAAAAGAGCTGGGACCACAGTTTCCAAGGTTACTGTTGGTAATACACTAAGACGTCATGGTTTGAAATCATGCATGGCACAGAAGGTTCCCCTGCTTAAACCAGCACATGTCCAGGCCCGTCTTAAGTTTGCCAATGACCATTTGGATGATCCAGGGGAGTCATGGGAGAAAGTCATGTGGTCAGATGAGACCAAAATATAACTTTTTGGTCATAAATCCCCTAAACGTGTTTGGATGAAGAAAAATTATGAGTACCATCCTAAGAACACCATCCCTACTGTAAAGCATGGAGGTGGTAGCATCATACTTTGGGGGTGTTTTTCTGCACATGGGACCGGGTGACTGCACTGTATTAAGGAGAGGATGACCAGGGCCATGTATTGCGAGATTTTGGGGAAAACCTCCTTCCCTCAGATAGAGCATTGAAGATGGGTCGAGCCTGGGTCTTCCAACATGACAATGACCCGAAGCACACAGCCAGGATAACCAAGGAGTGGCTCTGTAAGAAGCATATCAAGGTTCTGGTAGTTTCCAGACCTAAACCCAATAGAGAATCTTTGGAGAGAGCTCAAACTTGGACCCTGGACCTTCCTTTTTTTGTCATTGACCTTCATGCATCCATTGATCCGTGGCGATTACATAATATATAGGTGTGTGTGGAGGCTCCACCTTCTTTCAAATGGAAATATTTTCTGGTTCCTTTATTTTGTTAAGTCCGTCAAGGTCAGATGTCTGCAAGTGAAAACATGAACACACTGGAGAGCCACTTTAGTAGAAGATTTAGTTTTCGCTTTTGTGTCCAAGAGCACTATCTATTTGAGTCCACAGGTCATTTTAACAAGAAACTGTGCTTCTATCCACAGCTTTAGAGCTGTAGCTCAAACCACGTCAATTTGCGACGCTCTTTACAAATTTCCGTTCGAACTATATGCTTTTGGGAAACGCCAAATCGTTTAACTATGCTGGTAATAATGGAATTTGCCACTATAGTTGGCTATGTGTTGGTATTGATGAAACTTGCGACCATAGGTGGCTAACAATGCTTTTGGGAAATGCACCGAAGACGGCAATATCACTTTAGTACCAGAATGCCTATATCTTCTTAAAAATAACAATTTTGAAAGATTAAATATACATTTATAAGTAAGCTATTGGTAGGGTGACTTTCTGAAAACTGATTGGTCCTGAAATATGAAAAAAGTGGCTCTGTGATGCTATCAAATATCCAGAACAAAACAACCGTAGCCATGTTTACATACGTTAGTTTACATTTACGATCTGGTCAGTGGAGGAGAAAAAAAAGCTCTTTAAATATATATGTCAGCTTTCTGTTTAGATATGTCATCAAGGCAAAAATGGCAAATATAGCTGCAGTGACATTTTAAAACTGGCTTTTTTAGATTCAGAATGCAGCGACTGAACTGCACTGAAGATTTGTTTGAAATACATGTAACGCAAACAAAATGTGAATAAGACTGCAAAGTTTAGGGTTAATATAAACAGAAATGAATTCAGATTGATGAAAATTCTACTAGTTTGTCCAACCAATTGTTGATATAAATCACACACTTGCTTTAAACTTTACATTAGAGTCTGACAAAAAAAGTTACATCAACTGCATACAAAGTGTAAGGCAATCTTTGTTATGGGCTTCACTTAATGACTTTGTTCCTGAAGAATGTCTATAAATTACAGTCCAATGGCACCATATTACATACAGACCTTCATTACCAGTCATATTCCCAACTGAGAGCAGCTACAAAGACCTGCATTAGCACAACAGCAGGGTTTGAGTGGGGCTATGAATTGTGGGAGGACATTACTGAATATGCATGTGCATATGCACACACTCATATCTAGGTACTGGATCTGCCAGTATCAACCCACTATGCTTGATTATCAGATCTACGGGGAGTACAGGAAAGAATGAAAAAAGGACTGCTGATGGCAGGATGTTGGCACAGAGCCCACCACTGTGGGTGTTGGGTGATATTACCCCTTCAACAGATCTCTGATCAGTTACACAGTTTCTTCTACTCTATGCTGTTTAGAGTTTGAATACAAGACACTGAGCATGAATCAGTCTCAAAGAGCAGCAGATTTGAACTGCTGTAAAGCATCTGGGCTTTCAATATGGCAATGCTCTGGTCAGAAAAGAGATGTTTCTCCCAGACAGGGAACATCTGTATTAATATATCTTTGATGGATTGAACTAAAGCCTACTTTTGCACACTCCCCAAATCCGACTCCAACCTGGATGACATTTCAAAGATGAAGAACATTCTGTTTACTTCTGTTTCACCGATTTGACTGAAATAAGTGAGCGCTAACCTTTACCACCATGATATTTATCAGACTGTGTACTCATCACTCTTCAGCCAAAAGATAAATTGCCCACACAATCTGGTGTCTGCAACAACATATGGTACTGAAAATATATATGATGTTTAAAAGCAAAAACAGGTTAAAAGATAACACATCATTAGTGATGCACTAGCAGCACTACAATAAATATTCTTGGTAAATACTGTAAAAAAAAAAAAGGAGAAAATCCTGGACAAACTGGCCAAAATAACAAGACTGCACATTTTAATGGACTTTTGTTTGGTTTCTTTTATAATTTTTGCAGTAAAGTACCTAAAATTCTTCTGCATATTTATGAGATAATGAAATGACTTGTTTTATAAATGAGAGGGAAAGAAGGAAGAAAGTATGGACACAATGGTAACTGAGTATAACATGCTGGAGGACAAAGAGATGTGAAGGGTGTGGTGCTTCTAGAGGAATTTTTGCCTTCAGTAATCAGCAGAAGCGCACAATGAATGCCTCAACAGCTCTTTTGTCAGGAAAGATACTCATAGGATGACATATGTCTTGATCAAATTTCAAAAAGCACTGAAATACATTTCGTGCCATTCAATAGGACGTGTGCAGGATCACATGCCACTAACACCTGAAGAGCTTATGATGATATTTAAAGGTGTGTAATTTCTACCAAACTAACAGCATTAAACGTGCAGTATGCAACTTTTGGCCACTAGGGGTCACTCATTCAAAATAATAACAACAGACGTACTTTGATGACGTCGGGAAAGTGCGTGGGCTCATGGGAGTTGTTGTCATTATTGCCACTGTCAACCAGCGAATCTGGCATCTCCAGCAGAAAACATGTTCACTGACAAGGTAATTGTTATATTACATCTCTATTATTGTTAAGTTTAGTTACGGCTTTTCACTTTATATAATGTCAATCTAATGAAATAGCAGCGAGCTACCGTTACTTAACAAACTTATCAGTAACGTTAGCTAATGTGTGAGACAGAATGTTGTGCGGGCGGTCGCTATGTCAACACACCTATAAGTTGGTAGGCTATGTTGACATATTAACCGCACATCATAATTTGAGTTACTCAAATTATAGATATGTTGACATGGCATCCGCGATTGTCGAACATTCTGTATATCAACTCTTCAATAAGGAAATAAATTTCAATTTAGTTTATCATTACCAACATAAAACAGTAAATGAGAGAACCAGCACCAGCAATACGTTGTTCATTGGAACACGCGCTGTGTCGCTCCCCACGTTCATCAATCATTCTAATAAACATTTATTTTGGAACTCAGAGATATATGAATAAGTAGATCATTATTAAATCAATATTATATTTAGCTAGTATTAACATATGATAAAAGTGACGGTCACCTTATATTAATTGACCAAGATAGTGGCATATTACCTTATGAAGCTAACGTTACTTTCTCCAGCTACATATAAAACCAATAATAGCTAGTCCATCTGCGTTTTACACATGACATCATCGTGTCACCAAATATACGGATAGAAATACACTTTTGAATCAGTTTTTTAAAAAATAGCTCTTTCAGTCTCCAAAAACAGAGAATCCGCCTGTTTGAAAAGCCGATACAAAATGTATAACATTACGTATTCAGCTAAACGCGTCTCAATGTGGTCAAGATCGCTATGCAATATGCAAACATACAGCATGTTATGATTATATGATTATTATGTTAGCTGAATGGTTACTTAAATGACCTGTTTATTAAAACGCAAGCGAGATCAGCATCTCTCTGCAGTCCGAGCTTGTCACGAAGATTTCGCCATCTTTCAAAGGCTTCTCCAAGGTTTACACCTCTCTTGCTTCTTCTACTGTCCCAAAATCTTCTCGGGTCATTTTTTTCACCCGTACGTTTGCGCTTTGTTGAGCTGGCAAAACGTACAGGCAAAGAGTAGTCATGATCCATTATCATACAGACTTTTTTATACGGGGGTTCCCCTTATACTGTCTGTCAGTGTTCCTCTTTGAGTTTGAAAAATATGAAACAATATAAAACACAAAACTACGCATTTTGAATACCTGGCAGAAAAAATATACAGTATATCAATAATTATTCATACTTACAGGTTGTGATTCAAAGGAGGAAGCTGGTACGAATAAACTGAGAACTGCCCCATCTACCAAGAGCAAGTGTTTTGCGAACCCCGCGTTAAACTCAGAGATCTGAGAAGCAGTCATCAGTAAAATGACATGACAGGGCTGGTCAAGTTGTTTACAGGCGAACAATGTACAACATAGGAGGCCATTATGCAAATGTCTTTTCTAGTAACGTAGAACTGTCACACAGATTCGAATTACAAATTACTTGTATAGGTGGTTCAGAGTCGATTCTTTCTTTTGGGAGACAATAACTTTATTTATTGTGCACTTTTTAACTTTACAACTTTTTAGACTGTTTAAATTTACAAACAGCTACACACTGCATGAAAGGGAATATTCGAAAAACCATAATAGGGGTATTTAACAATGCCCTGGCAAGCCCCACTCGCAGTTTCTTCCAAAAAATGAAATCAAGTTAACTAATAACGCTACTCAAACAGACTTCTAAGTTTTTTAGCAGCACTTGGCCACTGAGAATTACCTTGCAACCACCTGAAACAAAAACACAGCAACTGCAGGTATGTCTGCAAAAATCAATAAAGATTTTGGAGAAAGTAAAACGCATAAAGGGCCTGAAGCCCCTGGCTCCCTTTGAATGGGCCGGTAGCCAAGCCTGAGTGAAGGGCATGTGAGCATGAGGGAGAAGTGGGAGGAGGCGTCTAAGACCGTGGGGGATGGGGGTAGACAGCAAGACTAGAGGTGCTACTATTGTGGTGTATGATTTCTGTAACATGAGCAACCTACTAACTCACATGCATGCACTGCACACACATCCAGAAAAAAATTGTATCCACATCTGCCTACTCAAAAATGAGTAAGCCACCAGGTGTTTGCAGCTGTCTGCAGATTTTACGGTAAACAGAGAGAGAGAAAGAGAGATGGAAAGCGATAAAGACGGACAGGTTTTGGAGGAGGGGGGATGAGAGGCAGTGATTTAGAGAGAGATTTTGGAGAAAACATTATCCAAGGACTTCCGAAATCCCCCTTCCATTGTGAGGATTTCTGCCAGATCCAGAATCAGTTCCTGGCCAGTGACGTGTCCCACAGATGGGGCTCTCCAAAAGTGACGGACTGCGTTCACCCAATTAAATACTGCATTTTGGAAGGGTGCGCTAAGCTGGTTATAAGTCTGAAGAATAATAATGAGATAAAGCCAAAGAATCACAAGGGACATGGTCTGCAAAATTAAGCCTTTTATCAGTACATACTATGTATTTCTCATTTATTTTAATGGCATTAGAAAACTGTCTACAGCTGTGTCCTTAACACTGTTGTATGAAGCATATAATTGCTATTGATCCAAAATGAGATTATTTAAGAATGGTATTGGTGGGGAAATTGTCCTTGTACAAAATAAAGGAATATAGAATGTAACAATCAGCTGTATATTAATGACACATGTTAAATGGATAGTTCACCTAGAAATTCATCTTCTCATGTCATGTCAAACTAGTATGACTTTCCTGTCTTCTGTGAAATACAAAGGAGAATGGAGGAGAAAAAAAATGTCCAAACTGCTCTTTTCCATAAACCAAAAGCATACACTACCATCATTTTTAATTATCTTATGCTTACAGTCTTCTTCGATATCACATGTTCCAGAAATCATCTTAATATGCTGATATGGTGCATAAGAAACATTTCTTATTGTTATCAATGTTGAAACAGTGGTGCTGCTTAATATTTTTGTGGAAACCATGATTTAAAATAGAAAGTTCTGTTTTTTTATCAAACTTTTTGGAAACATTATAAATATCTTTACAGTCACTTTTGATCAATGTAATGCATTGCTGAATAAATGTAAATATTATACCTACTCAAACTTTTTTAACGTTAGTGTAGAGACTTGTCAAGCTTCAAAGAGAACAAACATCCATAAGCATTCATACCTGTTCAGTATATTCAGTCATAAAATTAGATTTTCGTACATAATAAATTTATCATGACAAATATAATTTTAGATGTTTGTAGATTCATGTTTAGAAAATCCAAATGAATTATAGTTTAAAATATAAAGTTTAAAATAACCATTTTCAGGGGATTTTCCTCCCAAATTTCTGTTTTGGACAAAAAATGTTATTTCAGTACATGAGTAATATATTCTAATATAGAGAAGCTGTGTGTGAGGAGAAGACTGCTACATTAATATATGTAGCGGCCTACTCCTCACACACAGCTTTTGTATTAGAAAATATTATTTATGCACTGAAATAGAAATTCTTGTCCAAAACAGAAATTATATGGAAGTATACACCTATCTAAAGGATTATTATTATGTTCAATTTCTCATTAATGCAATTATCTAATTATCCAATCACATGGCAGTTGCTTCAATAAATTTAGGGGTGTGGTCCTGGTCAAGGCAATCTCCTGAACTCCAAACTGAATGTCAGAATGGGAAAGTAACGTGATTTAAGCAATTTTGAACATGGCATGGTTGTTGGTGCCAGGGGCCGATCTGAGTATTTCACAATCTGCTCAGTTACTGGGATTTTCACGCACAAACATTTCTAGGGTTTACAAAGCATGGAATGAAAAGGGAAAAACATCCAGTATGCGGCAGTCCTTTGGGTGAAAATGCCTTGTGACCCCACCGGGTACCACTCATCTCCACTACAAATAGGAAAAAGAGGCTACAATTTGCACAAGCTCACCAAAATTGGACAGACTGGAAAAATGTCGCCTGGACTGATGAGTTTAGATTTCTGTTGAGACATTCAGATGGTAGAGTCAGAATTTGGCGTAAACAGAATGAGAACATGGATCCATCATGCCTTGTTACCACTAAGCAGGCTGGTGGTGGTGGTGTAATGGTGTGGGGGATGTTTTCTTGGCACACTTTAGGCCCCTTAGTGCCAATTGGGCATCGTTTAAATGCCACGGCCTACCTGAGCATTGTTTCTGATGTCCATCCCTATATGACCACCATGTAACCATCCTCTGATGGCTACTTCCAGCAGGATAATGAATCATTTTAAATTGGTTTCTTGAACATGACAATGAGTTCACTGTACTAAAATGGCGCCCACAGTCACCAGATCTCAACCCAATAGAGCATCTTTGGGATGTGGTGGAACGGGTGCTTTGTGCCCTTGATGTGCATCCCACAAATCTCCATCAACTGCAAGATGCTATCCTATCAATATGGGCCAACATTTATAAAGAATGCTTTCAGCACATTGTTGAATCAATGCCACAAAGAAGTAAGGAAGTTCTGAAGGCGAAAGGGGGTCAACACAATATTAGTATGGTGTTCCTAATAATCCTATTATTTATATATATATATATATATATATATATATATATATATATATATATATATATATATATATATATATATATATATATATATATATATATATATATATATATATATATATATATATATATAGTGTTTTCTTGTTTCTGGAGTTTGACGTAATTCTTCCTCATTCACTTCCAAATTATGCAGCTGCAGCAAACAGGGCATTCAGCAAAATATCTTATTTTTTGTTCCAACAAAATAAAGTCAAATAGATTAGTGTATGTAAATGATGACAAATTTCATTTTCAAAAAAACTATGCCTTTAACAATATTTGCTCTTTTTATTATTGAATAGCCTGTAAGAAAAAAAAAACTGGGACAATTTTAGTGTGACCAATCTAATTTTGGATTCCTTTTACAGCTTTCTAAAATTAAAAAAAGAGAAAGTGAGGGAGAGGGAGAGGGGCAAAAAGAGCTGGCATCCATCCACTGTAAATTCTTCACCCCCTTCGTTGCACTTGGATGATTGTTATTCATTCTCACGCTTCATTAATGTGGTCAGTCTCCACATCTGACTTTGATAAACATGCCATCACTATATCCCACCTAAGCCCAGGGTTTTACACATTTATTCTTTAGCTGGATCAAAATGTTGCTACGATGGCAGATTTTGCCACTCAGAAGTTCCCTGAAAGTGCAAGAATCTATACAGATCATTGAATAAAGTAACATAAGACAAGCTGGCAGCTCCGGCGGCCTCGTGGCCACAGCAAGTTTGACACATTTCCCAGACCACACTAATATTGTAAGATGTAAGCCAACAAATATTGCGGAGCAGCCAGACTGAGCCGAGCTTCACAAAATGACCAGACACAGTTTTCTTCATTCCTTAACCAGTCGGTTCTTTTAAGATATCCCCTTGTTCAAATAAAGCTCAGATAAAGACTAGGTGACAAACACAGAGCCTTTTCCTTTCAACAACACAATTGGCAAGCCACAAAAGGCTTTGATAAGAGCAATCTCTATCAGATAGTGATCTAACCCTGTAAACTCACCTGTGGATCTTAGACACGCACACCTCAAACTACCATCCCCCATTCTGCTTCCTACCAATAAGCATTTAACTGAAGAATCTCATGCCATTGTTTTGGCTGAGCTCAAAGCGGAGGACTTCAAGCATCGGGGCCCGCTGTGCTGTCGTCTAGCCTGTCTCAGCTCATCACTATAGGGAAATCTAAGCATCAGGATCAAAATCTTGACTTCAGGGATGTGATCAAAAGAGATCTAATACTGAATTATGTTTGAAAGTAAAGGGCTGTGCTTTGATTGAGCACCAAAGCATCTATTGGATTTGATGGGATGATTTTTTTGTTAATAGGTGTAAAATATTTAGTTATGAGTGAAATGATTACCATGGTTACTGCCTGACCTTTCAGCAATTCATAGAGTCTATTTTTGTGGTTTTGCACAGGGTAAACCATACAAATACCATATGAATGACTCAATAGTGTTGGTTTGGATGCACTTTTGATGATAAAACTTTAGAATAAGGTCTCATTTGTTAACATTTGTTAAAGGGGCATTAGTTAAAGGTGCTGGGAAGATGAATCTGTATTTAAACTGGGTCATTAATGTAGTGAAATTATTTTAGAATTTGGTGTCTTCTAGACAAAGAAAAGACAGAAAATGTATTGTGTCTGTTCAATATAACGAGTGAGTCACCGCGCAAGTGTCATAGCACAAACGCAGCAGAAGTCAGATTACATTCATTGTGGTGATGAATGAGCTAAATGAGCTCTCATGATGAGAGCTGAGGTAAACGCGTCCGTGCCCGCTTTTTTGTGTTATTTAAGGGCACATTAGTAATATTCCCCTATAGGCTGTAGTGTTGTCAAAAATACTGACCGCGATACCAAATCGGTACTGACATGGTCAAAATGTGTCTCTTCGAACGCTTTTGAGCTTTAATTGTAAACACCTCTGACTGGTAATTGTGCTCACGCGCTCATCGGATGTGCCTGTGATTGGCTACAATGATGAACGCACAGCAGCGGTTTGAAAGAACATGGAAGTGTTTGAAAGTGTTTTGAAATCCGGAGCAGGAGCGTTTAAAAGCACAAACAGGCATCAACCAGTGGACCAGTAGGCTGATAGACGCCTGCATTCAAACGCTCCGTGTCTATCTATGTAAACGCTCTGTGAAAAGCGTCATTGATGTATTTTTACAACATGTTTGTGAAGTGCTGATCATAGTAGCCAATCACAGACCTATTTGATGAGCGTGTGAGCACAATGGCCAGTTAGAGGTGTTTACGATTCTGCTCAACAGCGCTCAAAGCATCAAATTTTTTGTTGGTATCGTGGTCTGTACTTTTGACTAATAGACTGGTCCATAACATGCATACACTCTGCTTATTACACACACAGGGATGCGCAGCAGCAAACACAAATTTAAAAAAAAAAAAAAAAAAAAAAAGGATTCCTCTATGGAGAAGTGCTCAGTCTTTCCGCTTGCAAATTCTGCCATATAAATAGCTAAACTAAACTAAACTAGCTTTTAAAGGGGTCATATAATGCCATTTTTGTAGAAGTTAATATGATTATTTAGTGTCTAAATTAAAACTTTAATTAATAATTCATCTGTTTAATATTCTAAGAAGTCACTCATTTAACCTGGTTAAGAACAGCTCTGTTTTCAGTAAGCCGTTTCTGTGCATGTGCATTTTATGCTAATGAGTCTTGCTCACCCCGCCCCTCTGTTCTGTGGGGGCTTTGAGTGAGAAGCGTTGCTTAGACAACAGGAGAAAGTTTGACAACGTTATTTCTGCTTTTGTAGGCTCATTTAGTAAATATAAGCACCTAATTTGTATATGCAAACTGGGGGCCGGTGTGATGAGATGTCATGCTCGGCTAGATTCGCCGGGAGCTCGTTCATCTTCTGATGCGGAGCTGCGTGCGGAGTTACCAAAAATACGCTGCACACCACCAGGCGAAAATGGGGTCTTGCGGACCCAACACGCACGACCGCCCCCTCCGCGTTGACGTCATTTTTGCCGCGCGCACCCTCGCGTTCATGCGGACGCGTCATGTATAAACAAGGATTTAGAAGCCATTCTGCACCAGCGTATCCACAATGGCGGACAGCTTGCGCTCGCTCAGGGCGAGTCTGAGCTGAAACGCTGCTGTCAATCAACAGCCGTGGGAGGGGTGTCCGATCGTGTGACGTCACACATCGAACGGCTTGATTTTAGACAGGTGAAAACATATAAGGAGATTTTTTTTAAAAACGTGGATGGATTTCTATTATTATAGGATGGTTGTGCACAGTCACTACAACACACATTGCTGTATAATCAACTTGTAAAAGTGCATGTACCATTATATGACCCCTTTAAAGGGAATGAGACTCTGATTGGTTTATTGCACGTTACGCCCAAAACACACCACTGACTCATTAAGAGACTATGTACAACCCTTTTGGACCATGCGACTGGCGTCTGCTGTTTTTTCCATCGTTAAATAGCAAAAGTAGATTCAGACACGCCCAAAGTGCACCTGAGCCATGGGCAAAAGACCATGTGCTCAGATCATTAAAATAGGGCCCTTAGTCTGCTTAAACCCCCACCAATTTTTTACAATTGACTGCAAGCCTACGTTCATATCTGCCCAGAGTCCCAGCCCCAGCCCTTTCGATAATCTATTTCAATCAGATGTGTCATTATATGAAAGAAATTATCTGACTTCAAGAACTGAGGTAAAGGAAACTGGTTCAAGATTAGTAAATCCAAAGTACACACTAATGTCTTTTGACTAAATATATGAATGTGATAGTGACAAGATATATAATCTATAGCTACAGAATTCACTATACACTAAGAATGCACTGCATACTTCAAACTGAACTTTGAAAGTTAAATATGAGCAGTAAGAGTGCAGTAAATGTGAGGTAATGGTGTACTCACAGAAACAAGTGCACAATTCAAAGCATTCAATCAAACATTATGCAAATACAATGCATATTTGTTGCATGCATACATGTTTAAAGTCAATAACACACAAGTGTTTACTTTTGTTTAGGTAATTGCCTTCTTGCTGCCCCCTGCTGGTAAGAGTCATTAAAGGCTCAGTGTGATTGGATTAGATAGGAGATTAACTCCTAAACTTGAGATGAACCTTTCCATAAGTCAGATTCAATATGCATCAGTTATTGTTTCATTGTACTCATTGCATAAAGTTGAGCATACACTTTAGGTCAAAACAATGCTCAGCACCACATATTTCCAATAATGACAGTTTAACCCCAAATATGTAATGATCTCAACCTTCATCTAATCCACATGCTGTTGCTCGCTGAAGCCGAACAGCAAAACAACAATGCAGATTATCCCTACAGAGGTCTTCACTGATTTCCACCTTCTGCCAGGCCAAAACAATAAGCCCACAGGCTTTTACATGACATTTACTGTCAAGAGTGACAGACAGGGGCTCAACCCAAGATTTTGGGCATAGAAACCCCCTCAAACCAGAAACAGCCACTCAATTGTATCGCCTATACTGTGGGTCACGGGCTGCTATGGGAAGCAGGAAGTCTAAGGCAAGGCATCTTTGTCGCTGGCACACAATGCAGCTCATACGAATTTAAGGGAATGAGTACAGACATCTGGGATAAAAATGCATGTTTTGGCGGATGTCCTATATTAGGATTTTTCACTCAAGCTCTGGTTTTCACTTTAGATTGGCAAGATCTTGAAATGGAGATATTTCTCATTGTCTTTTGCTGTGGCCATGTATATATATAGCTCTGAAAAAAATTAAGAGACTACTTAACATTATACCGATATAGCGTAATCATATTTATTAATCATGATTAATCGCATCCAAAATAAAAGTTTGTTTTTATATATCTGTGTATAATTATTATGTATGCATATATAAATACACTCATTTATGTGCTGTATTTAAGAAATATTTGTATGCATATGCTTTATATATTTATATAATTTATATTATATATAAATAAAAAAAAAAAATATATATATATATATATATATATATATATATATATATATATATATATTCATGTGTGATATTACTAACTATAATTTGATACCGTTTTAATATCGGGTTTTTTTATGGTTCGTTAAAATAAATAGGTTATTAGTGTGACAATTCACAGAAAAAAGATAAATAATACTTGAATAATAATTTAATAATAATGTTTTACTTTTCGATCCCTTTTTTCAGTACATATTCTATCATCCACATCACAGTCACTATAAATTGTAAGGATGACACTTTCAATGTCAAGTTCTTGGATGAAAAATAGCCCCCTCACATCGAGGAAGCAAGGTGACCCCTCTTAATCATAGGGGCAGTTATCTAACGGGGTGTTCAGTAATCCCAGGACAGCCAGCTTTGGTTCATCTGCTGGGGACCTTATTAACATAAGGGGAAAAAGAAGGTAGGAAAGGGGCTTGCTAACAACCTTTGGAAGAACCAGCATTACAGGAGAGTCCTGATCCACACTGAACAAAATATTTTGGGAGAGAAAAAGCGATGAAAAACACTGAAAAAAGGATGGACAAAAGTAGTCGGATAACACAACAGGGGATAGAGATAGATGGACAAGGAGAGGATTATGCAGTGGGGGTCCATCATCTGTTCCCTAATGAGAAGGGCTGGTTCGCTAGTCGTCTAGGTCATGTACAAGAGACCTACAGGGCAATTTGTACAGATATAAGCACGATCAGCGTTGTTTTGAAGAGCTCGGTCTATGGTTATACAACGGAATATTGTGTATTGTGAACGGCTTACTTATCACTGTGAAAATCTTTCATATCATCACATTTCTGAGCACCCTATAATAGAGTTCCACAGACTGTATCTGAGGACAGACACACAAAGCCTGTTTTTGTGACCAGTCTCATGATCTGAACCACTTCAGTCATAAAAATAACACCAGAGGAAACTGCAAATTGGCAAGTTAGTATATGAAGACTCATGTTTAAATGATGGCTTTGTTAAATACATATTTGCTTTGTATTACTAGATAAAATAGGGTAATTAGATTAAATATTTTGAGAAACTTTAAGAATAATATTAAATAAACACTTAGTCCACCTGCTGTTTTTGTATCAAGTCCAGTTTTAACAGTTTACGTATGGGTTTCTGCAAATTCAGCATTTATAAATGACAGGAAAATTAGACAAATTAACGTTACTTATTTAAAAGCAATATTGCATTACTGTACAAACAAGTGCTATGTATTTGTAGTAAAAAAGTGTGTATTTGAACAGGCTGAACGTATTTATGAGCTCACGTGCAGTGTGTTTTGATGAGAAACTTCAGTCTTTTCTCACTCGAATAACAAAAGCCAGAAGGTCAAAACGATTTACAAATGTGGTCTAAGCAACTTTGAGCAGTCGATATCCCAGAATTACACACAGAGCGTTTTAAACACCGCATTTAAACACAATGTGGTACAGTATAACTGCAGCATCTCATTCAAACGCTCGCGCGGTCGTAACGCTCCAAAAGTTTCTCATAAAATTAAACCGCAACAACAAACAAAAAAACAGCACCGCGAGGAAAGATGAGGTGAAATTGTCTTACCTGGCCACGCAATAGCGCACATTTGAAGAAGAACCAGAAAAAGTGAAGTGTTTGGCAGAGCCATGTTTCTGAAGTTATCCATCTGAATGAAGCGCACTGGAGGAGCTCAGCAGTTTTGGCCAGGGGGAGCGCGAGAGAGGGAGGGAGATGGAGTCGAGTTGCACAAATGCTCCCTGTCTGGTCGCTATTGTACTGTCTTACTGCGAGTGGGAGGAAATTTTGGGACATTCAATTAATGCTCCCCACCCTACAAAATAAATATGGTTAAAATAAAATTATATATATATATATTTTATTACCCTCGTGTGAAAGAGTGTAATAGTAGCCTACGACTAATGTTTGACAATTTGATTCTGGCAAAAGTGCCTTCCTAGCATGTTTTGGACATTGACGTGTTAATAACATTTTGTTGACATTGTAACCTTGTTAATAACATGTTTATGGACATGTACCAGTTGTATTAAAAAAAATATATGTATTTGGTAGGCCTATCGTCACTATACCACCATGGTATTGATTCCTACCATCTGATAACAATTTACCAACACAGTGCTTTTTTGTAATGGTCTTTATATAATTGATTATGTGAAATTTGTGTTTGTTCCCGTTTATAATGCATGACTGATTCTGAATATTTCAGATAGCATATATTATTTCTCAGATATCAGACTGTAGCATTTGATAAGCTATGATAACCTATGTCAGATGCCTATGTTAAAAAATGACTTAAATCCACATTTAAACCACTTATAATACACAAAATAGATGTATAATTTAAATGATATACTGATAAATTATGTTCTGGCAAGTCACTGCTCAGAAATGTCTCCTGTAGCCAGATTGGGGGGACTATCCATGAGAGAGAAAAATGTTTCGCATTGTTCTGGAAGGTGTTGTTGATGGTTGTGTGTGTTGGTTTAGGAGAGGGATTTCTTCCGACCTAAGTGAGTGTCAGCATGCAGGTTGTTAACAACCTCTACTGTTATCACCACTCCTTTATCACCTTAGCTAACAGCTGCTAGAGAGAGAGAGAGAGAGAGAGAGAGAGAGAGAGAGAGAGAGAGAGAGAGAGAGAGAGAGAGCGAGAGAGAGAGAGAGAGAGAGAGAGAGAGAGCAGGCCAGAGGAGGGCTGTCACTCCAGCTGTCTACCCAGGCTCCTGCCATCATTCCATGCGCCTATTACTCAAAACAGGGCCATATAATAACACAACATTCATTCATGAACTCAAGTGCTCATATAGTTTGTGGGGGTTTATAAAGTACACTTTTTGTAAAGAAAATTCACAATATAGGGGCAATATATATGTGTTTGTGTTTTCACGTTTCACATGTCCTGTTATTTCTGAGATTCTAGGTCCCATTCACTTTTATAATACAAAAAAACAACTTTTGAGTTATTCTTCAAAATATCTCCTCTGTGTTCTCCAGTGTCACGGGTGGATGCAGGCAAACCAACCCGATCACATGTAAATGCGTATAAATAGTACGAGTGTGCAATGTCGTGGAATGTATACGCCAAAACTCATTTTGGCGTGCATATGATACGCTGTTTTTTGCGTGCATACGATACGCACTTTATGACGTGTATATGACACGCTCTTGGGTAGGTTTAGGGTAGGGGTGGGGGGTTCGTATGTATAATACGCCATAAAGTGCGTATCATATGCACGCGAAAAACAGCGTATCATATGCACACCAAAATGAGTTTTGCCGTATACATTCCACGACATTGCACACTCGTACTATTTAAACGCATTATGAGTGACTGGACCAAGAGTTACTAAGAAAGTACAATTTAAATAGGAACACAAACAACGTAATTAAAGACACAGCTGACACAAACTAACTCAATAATGACAGAAACCTTGACAACCAATCCCTTGGCGGGAAAATTAACAAAGGGAGACAGAAAAATAAACTAAAAGTCCATGAGAACTAAACAAACTGAACACAATGGTGACATAACTCCCCCCTCCTGCACGACCTTGCACCGTAAAGAAACAAACAGAAGATGGAGAGGGAGGGTAAGGGGTTTAGGAGGAGGTCGAGGAGTAGGCGAAGGGCTGGTGAAGAGGAGTAGGTGAAGGGATAGTGAAGAGAAGGTGAAGGGCTGGCACAAGTGTCCATGGAGGAGTAGATGGTGGGAGCATCCATGGGAGTAAAGATAGGAAGAGTGGCCAGAAGGTGCTGACCCAGAGCTCCCCAGTGCCAACAGCCCACAGCGGAGTTAGAGGGAGGGAGAAGCCAAGATGTAGTGGCTGCCGTCATCTGGTACGACCTAAGGAGATGAGGCTGATGGATCCATAGATGCAGACGGAGGGCCGATGGAACTGAGCGACATCAATGGCACTGGAGGCCTATAGGCGATGCCGCAGTGAGGAGCATCAGAGATGGAGCCAGAGTCCACGAGGGCTGAGGTGGAGCCGGTGTGACAGAGAACAGAGGCAATGCCAAAGGGAAGGAGGAACGCGCTCCAGCCATAGGGGTGGAGGGACGGAGCGCAGCAGACGTGGTGGAAGTAGAGTGACGACTGACCAAGGGAATCAGGTGAAGCCACAAGGCTGAGGGTCTCGGGTGGAGCCCAAGATGGGAGGAGCCAATGTGTAGCCGAAATGTTGACGAGATGGAGCAAAGGGATCAGAGGCCCAGAGGCAGAACTGCAGGATCAGTTTCCACTGGCAAGGTTAAATAACAATAAAGCAGGCAAACATGCAGAGCAACACACACTAAGGCCCCGTCCACACAAAGCCAGTGCTTTCCCAAGCCGATCTTTTATTTTCCTAATTTCAAGAAATATCTGCGTACACACGAGATCACTGAAACCGACTCAAAACGATGTAGTGTACATGCCAGGCCAATGTGTGGCGCTGTAATTCTGTCAAAGAAATACACAAAAAATGGAGAAGAATAGATGTGACTAGAAGGGGTATAGCAGTAGTAGGAGGTGAGGCAAAATCTCACGATAAAATAACAATAAATATATTTGCTACTTAACAGATGCGTTTTATTAACGCCTACACCTACCCCAACCCTAAACCTACCCTTACAATAATGTACACTGAAAACTATAGTGAATACAAACTAAAAGTCCATGATAACTAAACAAGCAGAACAAAAAATCATGCAGGTTTCAAATGACTGAGTGAGTGAATGATGACAACATTTCACATTTTGAGTTTTGCAGTGAACATCTTCCCCTCTGCTTTAGCTCTTAAAGGTACACTATGCAACTTTCCGTCCACTGGAGGGCACCTATTCAAAACAAATGTGTAGTTTGATGACGCCAAGTTTGAGCGCAGCATCTTGGGAGATGTGGTCTTCACCTCACAGCCGGTGGAAAATAGGACTCGGGCAGAAATCATGTTCATGTATGCGGTTATTATCGTTACTGTAGTGTGAAGCAGAGCAGGACCGAGTGTTGTGGAGCTGAGCACGGCTGCTGGAGCGATTGTTATACAAACACACGGCTCACGAACACCGGGACTTTTGTTATGACGGGATGGGACACAGTCGCCGGGCGCCTGCACTGATCCGCTCTTCCGCTTATGATTATGAGGTAATGCAGCTCTGTTTATCATATTAGATACATTTAAGTGTGTTGAAAATGATGTTATGACATTACTCCGTGCGTTCACTTGTTCACGCTGGTAAGAGTAAATCCCTCCTGCCAAATAAAACCCGAAACCGAGGGTAGCGCAGATATGACGCAATTGACCAGCGACTTCCTAACTCTATGCTGAAACGTCCCGGTCCTTAGTTAAAATAGCAATTTTCTCACAATTTACAAATAGTTGAAAACATTTGGGATATTGTAAGTACTCAACTAAACAAAATATATAACACCGGCCAAGTGGTTTTTGGATATTTTACTGCAAAAGTTTTTATTTTACTACATAGTGCACCTTTAAATCTTATTTACAAGAGCACCGGAAATATTATGAAAAATCAGCCATTTCATTCTGTTCCTCAAATGTAATTTTTATTATAGCTCATACATCATATGGACTACTTTTATGCTGGTGTGATGGTCCTTTTTGGGATCTTGACACTTTAACATGAGGGTGAGTAAATTAAGACAACGTTTTTCATTGTTGGGTGAACCTTTTAAAAAAATCTGACAACTTGGTGCTCAATCTAATTTTGAGTAAAATGTTACATTCATGTAATTGAAAAGTGAAGAGTCTCTCTTTTTTATATTTTAAAACGCACAGAGTGCACTTGAGCTGTAATTAGAACAAAAGCTGGCAGTGAACCAAATCCAGGTCAGTATTATTAAGGGGCTCCACACACTGAGCCTTAAGACTTATAAGTGCGCTTTGAGGCCGCTGAAGGAAATCATATATGACCAAAGAGGGAAAAAAGAGAATCGTACAGCTTTGATGTTGACTCAGTCAGAATCCAGATCTCTCTCCCTCTCTCTGCTTCCTCCCTTCCCTCTTGTATGTTCCATCTTCGTCCCCACAATCATTCTCCTTCACTCTAAAGGAAGAAATAAAAATTCCACTTCCACATTTATATATACATTATTCATTCTTAAAACAATCCCTGTATTCTTTCACTGCATGTCTCTGTCCCCTCCTCCCCTGAATTATCCCATATTTCCGTTGTACATCCAACTATATTGTCCAAGTTACTTCATCTTGCCAGCCCATCTGTATGTCTCATAGCAGTTTTACGGTTCCAGCAGACAGAAGAATTGGTTTGCTTGGCAGAGAAAATATTGACAAACATGTCTTAAAGACATAGTTAACAACCCTGTAGTCAATAATTGTATCGCTTAAAGGTGACATGAACTGGATTTTATTTTTTATACTGTTGTCTGAGGTCAACTAATGAAGTTCGTGTGTTTTTTACATTCAGAAACATCATAACTAATAAGTAATAGGTTATTTTCTACACTGGTTTTGAGGCTCTCTCCAAAACGCTGGGTTCTGATGGGTGTGCAGCACTGGAGACATGGTAGTCACGGCTAGGATTGGATAAGATTTGCATATTTAATGAGCTTCCTCTCCTGTCATATCTATGCCCCTGTCAGTTCAGTTCACATGAGGGAGGGATTGTTTTGAAAGCGGCAACCGGAATGATTCTTTTGATCACAGGGCTCGTCTTTATCAAACAAACACAATGATCTACTTTTCATCTCATCCACCCGCGATTGATTGGACTATTATTTTTGCATTACATAGCCCGCACAATCGTTCAATACACACATGCGCGAGCGCGCCCTTCAAATCTTAAGTCGAGAGAGAGTGGCCAGCGCAGAACAAGAAAGAATATAATAAGATTCATCGGCTTGCCGACGGGCTTACGCTTTGGTAGCCCATCAGGAGAACACACAGCCCGGGGGACGTTGGGAGAGCCCATGGATCATACATGTCTGAGTCCAGCGTGCTAAAGGTATGTTCTGTTAGACACGTACACATAAGCAAAATGATCTGTAACATTGCAATATTATTACATATAAACACACGTTTTACTCACATAAGTGTGTTGCACGATTCCTCCTGTCAGATCCAATATAGACAAAACTACATTGTGTTTTAATCTCAAATGTCTGCAAATGTAGCACCACCTGAGATTTGTTTACAAACGATTCAGCAGTGAAATGAAGCGAACAAACAAGCAATGTCTTCCCCACGTTAGCTGGAACTTCATTCAAAATAAATTTCAACCACACATTCCTAATATTGGGATCCGAAGGAAGCTTATGCAGCGACTGTTGTTCCACAACCAGGAATAGCGCAATATCTTGCTATCTTCTTCGCAGCTCCATGATTCGGTGGGTGGGGATACTGAATTAGACTCGCTGTAGAGACGTGATTCGTCGCACGATGACGTATAGATGCGTCACACGGCCGTTTTCTGGGCCTGGTGTCTATAAAATCTTTTCTTTGACTAAGTATGAAGTTTTCAGCTCTGAAAATTACAGGATATTCTTATATTACCATGACGTTTTATATATATCAAAAGCTCAAGGGAAAGTTGATTTCTCAATTCATCACCCCTTTACAACTCACCTTTAATCACCAAAATTGCATATTTTTAAATTGCAAAAAAAAATCTTCATACCTTAAAATAGCTTGAATAAACCATGAATATGCAAATTAGCCCTGAATCCACTCACACCAGCTCAGAGATGCTCAACGTTACTATAGTAAACGCTGTACAATGCCAAGTGAAAATTAGGGCTGTCCCCAACTAAGGATTTACACATTCGAATCAGAATTTTCGAATCTCTTTATGGTCGACCGATTGTCGAATCATCTATGTGTGTGTAAACCATAGACCGTAAAAAAATTAACGGTATAAACGGGTTGGGAAGGGCAGGACACTAGTCAGCAGGGGGCTAAGATTATTTTTCTTTTACTTTACACAAGGCATACAGCCACCACTTTTAATAAAGTGATCAAAACTAGGCTACACTACACATTCGTAAATTAACCGTTCTCTCTTAACATTTAAAAACCGCGATCGAAACACAGAACATCACACAAATATATGAAAGAACATTTTGATAAATAAACCTAAAAAAATACCTGCCTAGAGAGGAAAAGAACACTTTGAGTGCGTTTATATGCACGTTCTTAAGCCGATTGTGCCTAAAGGGGGTCGCACACTGCCGTGACTCAGGTATCTCACGTTCAGGCAGACGTGAACATTAACGTTATATACACGCGAGCTCAATTTTGAATCGACTTCTGACAGAAGAGTTGTACGATGAGTGTATCTTGTAGCACAGGGTGAAATCAGTATATGTACAGGGCTCAGTGTCCTTAAAGGGGCGACCGCTCAGCGCCGCGACACGTCTTTATAACACTAATATTGAGCATTCGACCATGAGATCAGTGGACGAATCCGGTCCTGCATATCGATGCATCGAATCTTCCACTATTAGGGGTCACCCTTAGTGAAAATACTGATTTAATTAATTGTATGTATCTCTCAACCGCTCAGCGTCGGACCCTTAACAGTAATTAATATGATTAGCCTTTTGCTTGACTACATTATCAAACCAATGTGTTTGTAACACAAACAATGTTTCTGTTCACCATCTCAGACAGTGGCATTCTTCCTTTTATAACTTGGTAACTTAGTGGAGAAAGGCATATAGTTTGTCATACCAATGTAATATACATAATTCACCCACTACTGTATAGTGCTAAATGTACCCAATTTTTCATATCAGCAGAAAAATATACCAGAATAACATGGCTTCTCTTGAGACTCTCCTGCATATAGGTAATGCTATGCTAAAGCCCACCCTCTCATTTGATGGGATTGGTTACATCAATCATAAATAGTATTTGTGATGTAGAGAACAAGAGCAATTTGTCTTTGGTTCACTGTCAGGAGAAAATACTCTGCAGTGGTGTCGCTTTATGAATATGCACATGTTTTGTCTTAAAGCATATTAAAAACACCACATAGACATACTCTATAAACAACATTAAAAACTTGATTTTTTTTTCACCACAGAGAAATAGAGATATAAATAATCTTAAAAATATGAAAAATTAAATGAAAATTCTGTCATTTTACTCACCTTAACAAATCTTTCTTCTGTGGAACACAAAAGCAGGAAATAATTTGGACCCCATTGACTTTCATAAATGGAGGGTGAAAAAACAGACATTTTTGGCAGGTACTGTCCCTTCAAGACTCCACGAATGGACAGATGCCACCTCTTATCATTTAAAAAATCAAAAATGTTGAATGTGAACAAGAAACTTACATAAAGGTATTACATAAAGTTATAAAAACTTGGATTAAAATCTTTGCTCTGAAAAGTTGTTTGTCTCCAGCAAAACATTTTGTGTTGGCCAGTCTGCTGTATTTTCATGTCGGAGCACGACTAAAGAGATGAAGTTCAAATGAAACTGACATTGTGCACTACCTATATTTATTTACAAAGAATGCAATTTTTTATTTTGCATATTTGGACACAAAAATGTATGAATGTCACTGTTGTATAACAAAATATCATATCTTAAAATGATTGGGGTTCAGTTAAGTTCTGCTCATTAAACAGAATCTGTGACATACTATTATTAACAGTTTGTTTGACCTTAATGATAAAAAGTAGATTTATAGACATTTTGTGGTTGTCAAATGTTAGTGTTCGTTATTCATTGTTAGTTATGATAAACTATACTTGTGGTCACTTAGTTCACCCAAAAATTTAAATGCTGTCATTATTTACTCACCCTCATGCAAACCTGCAAGACCTTCATTCATCTTCAGAACACAAATGACAATATTTTTGTTGAAATCCGAGAGCTCTCTGAACCATCCATAGACAGCAATTTAACATTACAACTAAAGTTAAAAAAGTGAAATTGTATGCAACCACCCCTTTAACACTTTCAAGGCCCTGAAAGGTAGTGAAGACATTGTTAAAATAGTCCCTGTGACTCCAGTGGTTCAACCTTAATGTTATGAAGCGACAAGAATACTTTTTGTGCACAAAAATCAAACAAAAGGGCCTAACGGCAGCTCACCATTGGCTAGCTCCTGCGTCAGCATCACACGCATGCATCTGCGTTGAACGTTGTCCAATGGTAAGCCAGCGTTCTGAAGTAGCGTCTCGAAAATGCTGCACTGTATTGATTAAGTCAACAGCGTAGGAGACTGGCACAGACAAAAAGATATTGCTAATTTTATTTGTCTTTGCGCAAAAAAAGTATTTTTTGTCGCTTTAAAAAAATTTGGTTGAACCACTAGAGTCACATGGACTATTTGGAGGGGTCTATAGAGGGGTCAGAGAGCTCTCAGATTTCATCAAAAATATCTTCATTTGTGTTCTGAAGATGAACGAAGGTCTAACAGGTTTGGAATGACATAAGGGTGAGTCATTTTTGATGAAATCCAAGAGCTCTCTGAACCCTCCATAGACAGCAATTTAAAGGGGTGGTTCCATGTTTTTTTCTAGGTTTGGTTGTGTTTATGGGGCAGTAGAGTATAACATGTCTTAATAATATTTTTTTTTTAAACGTCATATTTTTCTTATATTTTACCTTTATTCCACTCTGTGTCTCCACTGTCCTTTGAACGGCTCGTTTGCTTCCTGCTTCTAGGAAGCCCATCTCTCCGAAAAACGCAATGGTCTTAGATTGGTTAGATGGCCAAATGTAGTTTCATGTATTTTTATTGGCTGAAGTGTAATATATTAATATATTTTATCTTCTTTGCCAAATACATTTTGAGACCACTATAAGTATTTTATGTGTAATTCTATAGTGTATGCAGATACTGGGTGTTAATTGGGTCACTGATATCTGGGGTTAAGGGCGGTTTTTCTTATCCACAGGTGTGCACATTATCTATTCAACATCAGTTTACTTTGCCAAGGACAGTAAGTTCCAAATTCTTGCTAGTTATTATCATGTCACGAGTGAGCTTACACTTAAAGGGCACAAGTTGTATGGAACCTATTTAAGATGATGCATTTTTTTCTCCTTTTTGTCGCTTGACAGCAAGTCACAGTCTACTTTCACTGTATGGAAATGGACAGCTTGCAAAATATCTCCTTTTATGTTCCACAGAGGAAAGAAATTCATATGGGTTCAGAACAGCATGAGGGTGAGTAAATGATGACAGAATTTGTGTTTTGGGGGGAACCGGCCCTTTGAATGTCTTCCCAATTCCCACCTAAGAAAAATAAGACAGCTGGGAAAGAAATATTCATCCAGGTTCATCATGTATGCAATCAGAACCAAGCAAGGCATTTGTGATAATCTCTAAAGATTTATGTGGTTGAATGAGACCTCCCATTGCATGGGTTCAGTTATGGTAATGATGCAGTGAAAGTGTGTGCGTGTCGTGTGGAAGCTAGTTTGACCTCACAAAGGCTAGATTCCATGTCCATCGGCACCTGCAGTCCCAACCTGGGTATACAGTCACCCAACACCACCCCTTTGGGCAAATATCACATCTACTGGTATCATCTCTCAATGACACCAAGTCAAAAATATTCCATTTTCTTTTCATTGTTCTTTCCAAGCCTTTAGCTGCCTTATAGGTCAAAACACCAATCTGACTGTTAAAAGAGCTTTCTTTCTTTGTATTCACAACAGCATTTGGCCACTGCCGTGGCACTATAGGGCAGGTCATGGGTGTAACACCATTACACCAGAACATTTCCTGCCATATTACTTCCTGACACCAAGCGCAGCAGATAACAGTCAGTGATCATGGGTAATGTGATTAGATTGGCTATTCTCCACCTCATGAGCAGGACAGAGACTGTCATGCCCACCAGCTCCAGTTTCGCAGACTGAAGAGCAGTACGTGTCACAACAGGGGTGTCAGACTCACCCCAGACAAATGTTAAGATGAAATATGAGAGCTTGACCAAGAGAGAACAATTCTGTCTCAAACCCCTCCTCCATGACCCTCTAGATAAAAGGTCATTTTGTATTCTGGGTTTCTGTAAGGATTGTATTTATTTTGTGGCTTGCTGATAAACCCTAACGCTCAAAATACCTAATTGGTTTGAGTATGACAAACTTAAATTAAGCTTCCTTTTTTCTTTTGAGTTCACAGCACTGACATATTTCAAGTAAACTGAACTGTTTCATTGTTTTGAGTTGAATGAACTCATGTCCTTTCATTTAGACTAACTTAAGTTTAACTAAAACTGGGCTGAGATTTTTGTAATTTCCCAGCATGCTTTGGCAATGGCATTCGAAAGGGAGAGTAAATGCTAAAATTAAGTGTTATATGATGTCTTTTTGTGCAAGATTAATGTTAAAGGAGATTTAGTAGTGATTAATGTTTTGTTGCTTATTTAGAAGAGTATGGGTTTTTACACATGAGCTTGGTTTGAGAGTAGATAAGTTACATGTTTTAAGTTGCTGTACTTATTCAGTAAGTGTTATACCATACTATTGCTAAAATGTTAGCAAATTAGCAAATTGGGATTTTCTAAATTAGTTTATAGCTAGCCAAATATTTCTTAACTAAAAATGATCTCCTTCAACTTTTTTGAGTTCTGACAACTTATTAGTGTTTACAGTAAACTCATCTGATTTGCAAGAACTCAAAATAAAATATTTCATCAAAATGTATGAGATACCTAACGCAATACTTCAAGTTAGGAGCAATTAACATGCATGAGTACTACAAACTCAAAACTTGAGAGTTCTGATTACCTCACCTTATTTTTGGACTTATTCAGGTTATTCGGACCCAACTTATTTAGGTTTACATGGTGTTGTGTGACTAAAGATGGTGGATTGGAAAATTAGACTCATGGTGGGGGGTTCTTTAGGAAATTGATGTCTATACAGCTTCCAATTCATAAATCTATAGCCGGCTAATAGAAGTGCCAACCCCATCTCATGAGAAAACAGCCATTTTACAAATTGGTTGTTTTGTATTATCTCTCCCTCAATGGGACATAAGCAAATCATGCAAAAGCATATGAATACGAGATTGTAGAAATTCATTCAAATTTGCCACATTGGAATGGTTAGAACTGCTGGATGTAAGAGGCTCGGAGTGGGAAAAACTATAAAAAGTCATATTTTCTCATAATTTTTTTTTTTTTATGATTGACGTTAGTACGCTAATGGTAGTATTAGGTAGTATGCTATTCCAAATAATGTTTGAACATTGCATGCTATAACAGAACACAGTATTTATACTGTGTGAATTAGGCAAAGTTTCTGTATAAAAATACAGGGATGACCTACAACATTTGCCAAAGTGTTGTTTAAGTGCACTGTGGGGAATACTACACAATGCAATGAACTTTACTTGACCTTCAATTTCCAATGTGACAAATGAACCAGAAATAATTTTGACCGGCATTTTAACGTCTTCTTTTTGAATAAATAGCTAAATCAGCTAAATACAAATATATTTCTTATATTAATATATATTTCTTATAGTAATTGTTAAGACATTTTTGACTATTACAAATGCAAAATAACCCTTTTTATTGACAAGCCTATTGCATAATGAGGTCATCATTCGACAACAATGCAGCATACTACAGTTTGAAAAGTGTATCATTGCATAATGTATACGCTTTCACATGCTATTTTTAGTATAAAACGCCATAACAATATTCTGGCAATCTATTCAGAACAACGTCTCGGTTACGTATGTAACCCTCGTTCCCTGAAGGAGGGAACGGAGACGTACGTCAGAACTGAACCGACGAATTGGGATCTGCCCTCAGAGACCTATCCACTTCGAGTGTAAAAAACGAGCCAATCGGAGATTGGCATGTGATCCACACATTCCACGCTCCGCCCCGCAGCGCGGGTATAAATAGGAAGTGGAATGGTAGATCAAATGCTTTTTTTTTCAACTGAGGAGCCGAATACGTGACTGGGCTCCTAGCTGAAGCACAGCTCCTGGCGACGGGACGTACGTCTCCGTTCCCTCCTTCAGGGAACGAGGGTTACATACGTAACCGAGACGTTCCCTTTCAGTCGGTCACGTTCGACGTACGTCAGAACTGAACCGACGAATTGGGATCCCTTTGGAAAACGCCAGGATGCTGGCCCTTCCAGCGTCCTGCTTGAGCGCACTGGACCGTCTAGTATGGTACGGAAGTCAGGGCTCCAAGCAGGGAGGTCAGTCACTGCTGTTTCTGCAAGACCCACTTAGAGTGACCATAGACCGCTGGGAAGCGTGCCCTCTCGGAAGAGGTACGCTGCGGGGCCACGTCCTTCAGAGAAGGAGTGGTGGCGGAATACACATAAGGACTAACCTGGCAGGGTAGTGCAACATATGGCAGTCTCTGGGGTGGTTCCAACCTAATTGTAGGGGGGAAAGAACACGCCCAGAGACGACAGAGCGGGCTCTTTTGAGGGAAAGACACGGGGCTAGCCCGAAGGGTAGCTGCTTCCGTGGACGAATACACATATGGGGTTGCCGTGAGGGAACCGCTACATATGGAACCCAGCCTACAACCACGTTCCACAAGCATACGGGTGCAGGCCTAGCGTCAGACGGTCCGCAACGTCTGACACCGCATGGGGTGACGGAGGAGCTCGACAGGGTTAGCCGGTTTCCCGGGGAACACAACTGGAGACAATAAACGCACGTATCCGGCCCAGAGGGCGGGAGTGGCGTTGCAAGCCGACACTTAGAACGGGCACTTAGCGCTCCTGGCCACCAGGGGCGAGGATGCGGGAAGATACCGGCTCTACACGTAAGCTATAAAACCTAGCAAACGTGTTAGGTGTCGCCCAGCCCGCAGCTCTACAAATGTCTGTCAGCGAGGCGCCTTGAGCCAGCGCCCAGGAAGAAGCAACACTCCGAGTGGAGTGTGCTCTTACACCGAACGGGCAAGGCACGTCTTGGGACTGGTAAGCCAAGACTATAGCATCCACTATCCAGTGGGCTAACCTCTGCTTGGAGACAGCCTTTCCCTTCTGCTGGCCTCCGTAACAGACGAAGAGTTGCTCTGAGGTCCGAAAGCTTTGGGTCCGGTCAACGTAAGCGCGAAGAGCGCGGACCGGACACAACAAAGCCAGGGCTGGGTCTGCCTCCTCCGAAGGCAGCGCTTGCAGGTTCACCACCTGGTCCCGGAAGGGAGTGGTAGGAACCTTGGGCACGTATCCGGGCCTGGGTCTCAGGACAACGTGAGAGTTACCAGGCCCGAACTCTAGGCACGATTCGCTGACCGAAAGTGCGTGCAGGTCCCCTACCCTCTTGATCGAGGCCAAAGCAGTCAAGAGCACTGTCTTCATTGACAGGATTTTAATCTCAATGGACTCCAACGGCTCGAAGGGAGGGCTCTGAAGTGCTCTGAGCACTAGAGCCAAGTCCCAAGAGGGTATCGAGGATGGACGAGGAGGATTTAGTCTCCTCGCACCTCTGAGGAACCTGACGATTAGGTCGTGCCTTCCGACGGACTTACCTTCGACTGCGTCGTGATACGCCGCTATTGCGGCGACGTACACTTTGAGGGTGGAGGGAGACAGCCTTCGCTCCAACCCGTCTTGCAGGAAGGAAAGCACAACACCAATCGAACACCTTCGGGGGTCTTCCTGGCGGGAAGAACACCACTCAACGAACAGGTTCCACTTCAGTACATAGAGGCGCCTCGTAGAGGGGGCTCTAGCTGAAGAGATGGTATCTACGACTGCTTGTGGTAGTCCATCTAGAACCTCCGCGTCCCGTCCAGGGACCAGACATGAAGATTCCAGAGGTCTGGACGCGGGTGCCATAGAGTGCCCCGTCCCTGAGAAAGAAGGTCCTTCCTCAGGGGAATGGGCCAAGGAGGGGCTGTCGCGCGGAGAGTTAGTTCTGGGAACCAGGTCCGGTTGGGCCAATACGGCGCAACTAACAAGACCTGCTCCTCGTCCTCCCTGACTTTGCACAGGGTCTGTGCAAGAAGGCTCACTGGGGGAAACGCATACTTGCGTAGGTCCCGGGGCCAGCTGTGCGCCAGTGCATCTGTGCCGAGGGTACCCCCGGTCAGGGAATAGTACCACTGGCAATGGGTCGAGTCCGGAGAGGCAAACAGGTCTACCTGTGCGGCTCCGAACTGGTCCCATATCAGCTGGACCGCCTGGGGGTGGAGTCGCCATTCTCCCGGAGGTGCTGGCTGCCGAGAGAGCTCGTCGGCTGTCTGGTTCAGCGCACCAGGGACATGCATGGCCCGAAGCGACCTCAGATGCTTCTGACTCCACAGGAGCAGGTGGCGGGCGAGTTGGAACATGCGACGGGAGCGTAGACCACCCTGACGGTTGATGTACGCAACGGCCGCCATGCTGTCCGTACGGACCAGTACATGCTTGCCACGTAGCGGCCCCTTGAGGCGGCGCAGTGCCAAGTGTACTGCTAGCAACTCGAGGCAATTGATATGCCAATGCACTTGCGGTTCCGTCCACAGACCCGCAACTGCATGCCCGTTGTACGTGGCCCCCCAACCCGTGGATGAGGCATCCGTGAATAGCACAGCATGCCTGCACACTTGTTCTAGGGGCACCCCGGCCCGGAGAAACGAAGCGTTGGACCACGGGCTGAAGGTTTGGCGGCAGTAAGGAGTCACTGGGACCCGGTACTGGCCGCTCTGCCACGCCCACCTCGGGACTCGGCCATGAAGCCAGTGTTGGAGCGGTCTCATATGAAGCAATCCGAGCGGCGTGACCGCGGCTACGGATGCCATATGCCCCAGGAGCCTCTGAAAAAGTTTCAGTGGGACCGCTGTTCTGCCCTTGAACATATTCAAGCATTTCAACACCGACCTGACTCGCTCCTCCGTGAGGCGCGCAGTCTGGCTGACCGAATCCAGCTCCATACCGAGGTAAGAGATTCTCTGCGTAGGACAGAGCTTGCTCTTCTCTCGGTTGACCCGAAGGCCCAACTGGCTGAGGTGACTGAGCACCATGTCCCTGTGTTCGCACAACTGCTCCCGAGACTGGGCGAGAATGAGCCAGTCGTCGAGATAGTTGAGGATGCGAACGCCGCGTTCTCGGAGTGGAACAATGGCTGCCTCCGCGACCTTCGTAAAGACGCGAGGCGACAGGGACAGCCCGAAGGGCAGGACTTTGTACTGGTATGCCTTCCCCTCGAACGCAAAGCGTAGGAACGGTCTGTGTCGGGGGAGTATAGAGACATGAAAGTACGCGTCCTTCAGGTCGATCGCTGCAAACCAATCCTGGGGACGGATGCATTGAAAAATGCGTTTCTGCGTTAACATCCGGAACGGGAGCTTGTGCAGGGCCCGATTCAGGACGCGCAGGTCCAGGATTGGCCGGAGCCCACCCCCTTTCTTGGGCACGATGAAGTAAGGGCTGTAGAACCCTGTCTTCATCTCGGCTGGAGGAACCGGCTCGATCGCGTCCTTCGCCAGTAGGACCTCGATCTCTGACCGCAAGACTTGAGCATCGCTGCTTCGCACTGAGGTGAAGAGGATGCCCTTGTACTTGGGTGGCCGGCGCGCGAACTGAATCGCGTAGCCGAGTCTGATGGTACGGATGAGCCAACGGGACGGTCGAGGGAGCTGTAGCCACGCTCCCAGGGACCGTACCAGCGGGACCAACGGCACCACAGACATGCCCGGGGTGGGGCAGCGCATCGGAGAGCTCTGGCTCGACTCGGGAGGCCCGGAGGCGGCCCGGAGTGTCGCGCGAGCTCTCCTGGTGCGGGCAGGGAGCGGGTGAGAAGGCCCGGAGGCGTCCTCGGAGCCCGCTCGACTGCTCGCTGCCCGGAGGCAGAGAGGTGGGATGTTCAGACCCGACTCGGGAGGCCCGTGGGCGGCCCGGAGTGTTGTCTGAGCTTTCCCGGGAGAGGCAGAGAGTGGGTGAGAAGGCCCGGAGGCGTCCTCGGAGCCCACTCTGCTGCCCCCTGGCGAGGGGAGGGGAGGGAGGGAGAGACAAGGCCCGGAGGCGTCGTGAACTGCCACCCTGACCCTCTTGGGGCCCAGGGGGATAGGAAACTGCTCTTTTTGTGAGTATGTGGGTACCGCCGAGCTCCGGAGAGCTGGCGGCAGATGTTTCGGACCAGTCGGGACCCCCCGGTCCTCCTCCGGGGGGTGTGGGAGGGATGCGGACATCATCTCCCGAAGAGCAGCTCCTGTCCTCCCTGGGCTGCCTGTCTCAGGGCCGCTTCCCCTTGCGCTTGCCGGCAGGCTTAGCGGTCTGGACAGGTTGGGCGCCACCCTTGCGCCCGGCACCCTGCTTGGCCTGTGGAGGCTGCTGCTTTGGCTTGGCAGGGGCGGAGGCGGACGCTGGGGGACGCCCTCGGCGACGAGCAGGCGGGGGAGCTGCGGCCGGCGACTGGGTGGAGGCAGCAGCAGGTCGCCGGGGCAGGATGTTCCTGATAGCCTCCGTCTGCTTCTGGGCCACCGAGAACTGCTGGGCAAAGTCCTCGATGGCGTCGCCGAAGAGGCCGGCCTGACAGATAGGGGCGTTCAGGAAGCGGACCTTGTCCGCTTCACGCATATCTGCCAGGTTCAGCCACAGGTGGCGTTCCTGGACCACCAGAGTGGACATCGCCCGACCCAGGGAGCGTGCAGTGACTTTCGTCGCTCGTAGAGCGAGGTCCGTCGCCGCACGCAGTTCCTGCATAACGCCCTGGTCGGAACTTCCCTCGTGCAGTTCCATGAGCGCTTTGGCCTGGTAGACCTGCAGGAGCGCCATGGCATGCAAAGCCGATGCGGCTTCTCCACAGGCTGTGTAAGCCTTGCCGGTCAGCCCGGACGAGAACTTACACGCCCGGGAGGGGAGACGCGGGGCACCACGCCAGTCCGCAGCGGTCTTGGGACACAGGTGCATCGCCACTGACCGCTCGACCGGGGGGATTCCCACGTAACCCTTCACCGCACCGCCATCGAGGGAGGTGAGGACGGAGGAGTCCGTCGATCGCGAGCGAGCGCTGTACGGCGCTGCCCACGACTTCGAGATCTCCTGATGCACTTCCGGGAAGAAAGGCACCGGGGCGGGGCGCTGAGAACCAGCACGGGCCGTCCCGAGAAACCAATCGTCCAGCCGCGAAGGTTCGGGACACGGTGGAGGGTTCCACTCGAGCCCTACGCTTGCGGCGGCCCGGGAAAGCATAGCCGTAAGCTCTGGGTCAGACTCGGGCAACGCTGTCACACCCGAAGGGGGCAGCGCAGCCGAATCCTCATCCTCAGAGCCCATTAGCTCGTCCCCCGATGCAGCGACCGACATCCTGTCTTCCGCCGGAGCCCCAAAGGAAACGGCTGGCACTCCACGTGAGAGGTCAGCACGCTCCTCTGGAAACTCCACCGGCGCAGCGGAGGGGGGAGGGGCCCGAGGAGCCATATGACCCGGCGGGTTTGCCCTGACCGTCACCCTCAGGTCCCCACCCAAGTCATCAGCCAGAGTAGCAGCCCTCTGCTTAGGCGCAGAAGGACCGCTAGACCGGGGGATGCGCGAGGGTGCTCCACCTGCCTTGAGGTATTGGAGTCTGGACCGTAACACTGCGATGGTCATGTTCCCGCAATGGGAACATGAGTCATTCACGAACGCAGCCTCTGCGTGCTGAGTGCCCAGACACGAGAGACAACGAACATGACCGTCAAGCGGGGACAGAAAGCGACCGCACCCAGAAACACACGGTTTGAATGACATCTTGAAAAAGACGCAGGGTCAAACCGTGTTGCTCTTTTAGGATGGAAAACTGCTCTTTTAGTTGTGCTGAAGCACTCAGGGAGATGACCGCGGTCAGCACGCAGTCCGAATGCAAGCCTGCGTGTGACACTCAAACAGGGGAAAACGCCCAGCGAACCAACAAAGGAAGCTCTTTTTGAATGAATGCAAACAATTGCAACTGGTCGGTCTCTCGCTGAGAAGCGCTGTAACACCCGCACTGGCAGTTCTCCTTCCTCTCTCCAAGACTCTTTTAAACACTCTTCGTGGAAACAGCATGAACTGTTCGGCTCCGAAGTTGAAAGCATTTGATCTACCATTCCACTTCCTATTTATACCCGCGCTGCGGGGCGGAGCGTGGAATGTGTGGATCACATGCCAATCTCCGATTGGCTCGTTTTTTACACTCGAAGTGGATAGGTCTCTGAGGGCAGATCCCAATTCGTCGGTTCAGTTCTGACGTACGTCGAACGTGACCGACTGAAAGGGAACATTGATTCTACAATTTTGTGCGTAATCAACTATCTTCTTCTTCTTCTTCTTCTTCTTCTTCTTCTTCTTCTTCTTCTTCTTCTTCTTCTTCTTCTTCTTCTTCTTCTTTCGGCTGTTCCCTTCAGGGGTCGCCACAGCGAATCATCTGCCTCCATCTATTTCTATCCTCTGTATCCTCTTCTCTCAGACCGACTAACTTCATATCCTCCTTCACTACATCCAAAAACCTCCTCTTTGGTCTTCCACTTGACCTCCTGTCTGGCAGCTCTAACCTCAGCATCCTTTTACCGATGTATTCACTCTCCCTCCTCTGAACATGTCCAAACCATCTCAACTTGGCCTCTCTAACTTTGTCTCCAAAACATCTCACATGTGCTGTCCCTTTGATGTACTCATTCCTGATCCTATCCATCCTCATCACTCCCAAAGAGAACCTCAACATCTTCAGCTCTGCTACCTCTAGCTCTTCCTCCTGTCTTTTCCTCAGTGCAACTGTCTCCAAACCATACAACACCGCAAACATCATAGTCCATGGAGATATTGTTTTAAAATGTAATCTCTGACATTGTGTTTCTCCTCCTAGTGCAACAAACCTCTATCGATAATGTCACAGTACGTGCTTTTTGTGACCACATACCTAAGTGCATCTCAGTAGATATACGAGTGTGACTGCTGAAGGGGTGAAAGTCAATCTCTGGGGGTCTTGCTGTGTGTAAGTGTGAGTATTTACGTGGGTGTGTGTGTGGGCATGTTTTTGTGACATATGAGGACACAAATGTGTATAATGACACAGGTATTACAAGGAGAGGGTGACTTATGAGGACATTGGCCGTGTCCCCACTTTTCAAAATGCTTATAAATCATAAAGGATGAGTTTTTAAAAAAAAGTAAAAATGTAGAATGTTTCCTGTGATGGGTAGGTTTAGGGGCAGGTGCAGTGTAAGGGGATATAAAATACGGTTTGCACGGTATAAAAACCATTACGCCTACAGAATGTCCCCATATGTAACAAAAAAATGTGTGTGTGTGTGTGTGTGTGTGTGTGTGTGTGTGTGTGTGTGTGTGTGTGTGTGTGTGTGTGTGTGTGTGTGTGTGTGTGTGTGTGTGTGTGTGTGTGTGTGTGTGTGTTAGGAGGGACAGAATGGTTTTGGTTGACCTCTTGTAGCAGCCGTTGCCATAGCAACCACCGAAGTGGCAATATTTGGCTAATGAATCACTGTGGAAAACCACCACTGACATGCTTCTCTCTGATTGGTTGAATGTGGGAGAAGGCAGAAACCACAAAGGGAAGTGGGCGTGCATTAGTAATGGTAGACCCTAAAGTGCCTGGTGATTTCTTGAGACTGACGCTGGGACATTGTAGGGACCCAGGTGGCTACTTGAAGGGCAATATGAAGTATTAAACAGGAGTATTGGCACCTTTTAATCTTCATTAGGTTGATGGACAGATTATATTCACCTCACTATGACTGTAGTCTCCCATAACCTTGAACTCACACTTGATTTCCCACAATGGTGATTTGTAAGAGGTGGAAGCGGTTCTCTGTGATCTTCGAGACTCATTCAAATCACTTATCCATGCTACGCTGGGGTACAAAAGAAAGGACATGCTTCATTACTCAGAATTTGTTATAGTGATGTAGCTGTCAATTCTCCTTCCTTCACTTGTATAAACACTGACATCAAGAAAAGCCACAACAACCTCCACAACTGATAGATTTTTTGGGAGGAAAATTTGTGTGCTGCCTGCTTAAAGGGATAATTCAACCAAAAATGTTTTATTTTGTCATCATTTATACTCACCCTCATCTCTTTTTAAACCACATCTTCATGATCTCATTTTCTTATGTGGTACAAAAAAGAAGGTTGTTTGAGAAAGGTGTTGTTTTGTCCATAATGGAAGCCAATGGACACCAAAACGTTTTGGTTGCCAATATTCTTTAAAATATCTTCTTTTATGTTATGCAGAAGAAAAAGTCACACAAACACTACAATAATCATATATGATGGCACTAAGTAATATACTGTTGCTTTGTGGTTGTTAAAGTGCTGATCATGCTTGCTAGTGCATTACAATGTGTTTTTTATGTTGTTTGGGTGGTTGCTAGGTGGTTGCTAAAGTGATCTTAGGGGATAGTGCTTTGCAATGTGGTTGTTAGGGTGTTCTGGATGATTGATTGGGCGTTGCATGGGAGTTGCTAAGGTGTTGTTAGTGGCTGCTTTAAGCATTTGCTATGTGGTTGCTAGGGCATGTCTAGTTGGTTTCTTACTGGCCTTGGTTATATAAGACCTGAGACACAAGGTGCTTATTTTTTTCTGGTAACACTAATCTTTATGATTTGAAGATTCATTCATGTCTTTAGCACAACCAGTGTGGGATATGTTTAAAATGTAGGCTTAGTTTGTTTGTTTGAATTAAATGAATGAACAATAGTAAAATTTGCTATAGCAATAAATAAATAAATAAATAAATAAATAAATAAATAAATAAATAAATAAATAAATAAATAAATAAATAAATAAATAAATAAATAAATAAATAAATAAATAAATATTTGTAGTAATAATAAACTATTAACAATTAATATAGCTATTATTAATAATAATAATATTGTTGTTTTTATGGTGATACAATTAATTCATATTTTGATAAATAATTGTAGTAGTAATAATATAAACTATTAATAATAATAGTAATAAATGAATTGCTAATAATTATTGTTAAAATAAATAAATACATAAATGATTATGATAAATAATAGTAATACACTATTAACAACAATAATAATAAATATAAAAATTGAACTAAATAATAAATAATATTGTTAATAATAATAATAATAATAATATAGTATTATGAATGTAAAAATAAATAAATAAATAAATAAATAAATAAATATTTGTAGTAATAATAAACTATTAACAATTAATATAGCTATTATTAATAATAATATTGTTGTTTTATAATGATACAATTAATTAATATTTTGATAAATAATTGTAGTAGTAATAATATAAACTATTAATAATAATAGTAATAAATGAATTGCTAATAAAAAAATCAAATAAATAAATACATAAATGATTATGATAAATAATAGTAATACACTGTTAACAACAATAATAATAAATATAAAAATTTGAATTAAATAATTAAATAATATTGTTAATAATAATAATAATAATAATAATAATAATAATAATAATAATAATAATAATTATATAGTGCTATAAATGTTAAAATATAAATAAATAAATAAATAAATAAATAAATAAATAAATAAATAAATAAATAAATAAATAAATAAATAAATAAATAAATAAATAAATAAATAAATAAACAAACAAACAAACAAAGAGCCAAAGCATTTAAAGACAGCATGAAGTACAGTATGCTGACTGGTGTCCTGCCAAGCTCTTGCTTTAGCCCACTAGAGGGAAAAAGGCAAAAGCTGCAGGCACAGGTCAACCCGTGAACTCCGCTGAGATGCTTGGGGACATGGTCCCCAATTTCCTCAATTGACAAGGGTAACAAAATCAGCAGAACCCTGCCTTCGGCGTGGGCCATGAGCATCAAGCGAGAAAAGCAATTAGAGCTCAGCTGTTCGGGGGACGTGGTCTGCCACAAAGCCCAGGAGATAACAAATTCAGCAAACAAATATGGCTAATATTACAGTGCGTGGAGCAGTGACAGTCATGATTGCTGTAAGTGCTGCACAGGGGCCTGCAGGCAGTGACGGTCATTAGCGCCTTGTGCTTTGGGCCTTGTGAACTGCACCTCTACATACTCAATCTCATTCAGACTACTGACTGAGCACAGATAAATTACTGGCTCAATGAAACTACAGATGGAGAATTCGGGGCTGGCTGCATATCAAACAGACGCAGCCACAGTTAGCAGGTCCTTCATATACCGCTGCTCATGATATTGCATACGCCATATAGTACAATTCTTGAACTTTTTTTTTTTCTACTTTCTCTTTGAGAATAAATAAAACATTTAAAGAACAACCTTCAACACTACATGACAGGATGCAATAAAGAAACACAAACATCATCCTATTTATTTGTAATTTTGATGAGTTAACACTCGCTGAATGATAGCACTGCTAACTAATGCACAAGGACGTACGATTGCTTAACGCATATTGAGAAACAACCTTCCTAGTAACAAGTATGTCAATGCTTTGTGTACTTAGGCCTATTTCTCCTTTTCTATAAGCGCCACCTACTCTCAGGCCACATCCAAACAAAGCCAGAGCTTTCCCTATTCAATTCAAAAACTGCTAAAACAGACTCAAAACAATGTACATGCCAGGCCAGTGTGTGGCGCTGTAATTCTGCCACAGAAATAAACTAAAAACCGATACGAATGGTTTTGGCTAGAAGGGGTACAGCAACTAGCCTAGAAATCTAGACGCACCCTAGTGGCAGCAAATTTAATCTGCCCGCGAGTATTGTCTAGGAACTCTCAATACCCTTCTGAGCTGTATTCCCCTAACTCTTGCCAAACCAATCACATTGTGTATAGAGTCGGTGGGCGGGGCCATAATGACGACGGCCGAGTTGCGTTTGCGTGCTTCTAGTAAACACAGAAACTGGCGAACGGCGGCGGTCTTTCGAATCAGCTTTGCCTGCGATTCTGGAAGACTTGGAGTTAAGCTTTTCTCTGAGTAAAGAACGGCACTGAAGTCATTCTTAAAAAGGGAAGATGTGTTCGGATTTGCTGACCAGATACGGCGAATGTTTAATCTGTCAACAAGCTCTGTTTCACCTCCGTTGCTCTGGTTGGTGGTAGCGCTATCCTATCGCGTGCAGAGGGAGTTTGAAAGACAACCGTTTATCCCGCCCCTCGGGATTGAGCCCTGTCAATGATGAGTTTCCAGACCAAACATCCTGATGTGGGTCTGGCTTGTCAGGCTATACAGCAACAGTATGTGAGGTAAAATCTCACAATAAAATAACAATAAATACATTTGCTAGATTTTACCGGATTTGTGTTTTATTAACGCCTACAGCTACCCCAACCCTAAACAGACCCTTACAATAATGCAAATACAGTAATTAAATGACACAGTATTGGTGTGCGCACACCCAGTGCCCGTAGCAGTATCCCTTTAGTCTTTAACATGCAGGGCCTGTTGTGATGACATCATCGTTTCACAAAAGATAGGGATTGGCTGTACACACGAAGGGTGTCGTTTCAGATTCATCCACTCTGGGACCCGGTTTCAAAAAATATCGGTTGCATGCTCCCAAAACGCTGGATCTGTGTGAACAAAACACAAGTTAACATTTTTACGTATACAGGCCTAGCTAAATGCGTATCCATGTGGACAGGGCCTAAGAGAGTGAATTTTTGTGCCGAACTTTTGTGTGGTGTGAACAAACCTTCAGCCATCTCCATGAGCCATTATATTTTGTTCTGTTTCCCAGAAGGGAAAGACTGTAAATTTAAATGAATCTCTGCTTAAATTTAAATGTCAGGTTTTAGGATTACATTAGCATATAGATGACCTCAAAGCTAACAAACATGAGCTCAAAGTCAGGAAACATTCTTGATTTCATGATATCTGTAAAGCGTCATGTGTCAAAAGGCTATATTTTGTTAAGTGCAGAGAACTCATTCAGAAATATAGGGGTTGTTTGGCAAAGAATGGTGGAGTGATTTCATGGATAGTTTATGCCAGTTTCACATGGAAGCCCATAATACGGGAGCAGCTGCTATGGGTGGAGACAACAGAAAGAGCGGGGGAGTGGAGGAGAGACTGAGGCAGACAACAGCTGTCAGAAAAGATGAAGCTTTGAAAAAAAAGAAAGAAGGATTTCCAAATATGCATGTTATTCTTTTTTGGGAACTATGCATATGTAGATATACAGTATATAGTTGTTAGGGTGAAACAAAGTTGTTTAGGGGTTCTGGTTGGTTGCGAAGTGGTTATTTATTGGCTAAATTGAACGGAGCTCCCCTTCAAATTTATAATATTTTGGGACCCACTTTATATTAGGCAGCCGTATGTACTTACATTTTAAATAATCATTTGATACAATGCACTTATTGTGTACATACAGGTTTTTACATTGTACTTACTCTTTATAAAAATACCTGTGCTGTAATTTTTTTCTGTAGTTACATTTCTAATGACACTATTGACACTTCCCTTACACCTACCCCCTACCCTTAAACTTACCTATATCACCACACCTGTCCCTAACTCTACCCGTATCCCACCTCATTATCAGCAAAAGTGTTTTGCAATACAGTGTGAACACATAACTGTTTTTATTTAAGTACATAGTAAGGCTACCCAATTAAAGTGGGGCCATATTTTGGATATGACTAAAGGTGCTGTCACAGCAGAATTTTGGCTATATTTTGTGGGCAAGAAGTTCATTGTAAAGTGTAGCAATACAGTACAGACAGACCACTCATGCAGAAGACCCAGCAGCTTTCTGTTGGTTAACACAGCAAATTCAGGTGACCAACTCGAATCCGCTGCAAAATCTGCTTGTGGAAGATCAAGACATTCATGATCACTTGGACTCTTATTGAAATGAATGTGACTGCCTTAAAGGGTTAGTTAATACAAAAATAAAAATTCTGCCAGTAATTACTCATCATACTCAAGTTGTTCCAAATGTGTAAGAATTTCGTTCATCTTCAGAACACAGATTAATATATTTTTTAAAGCTTTTTGACCCCTCCATAGACTGCCACGTTATAACCAATTCCAAGGTCCAGAAAGTTAGTGAAGACATCGTTAAAATAGTCAATGTGACTTCAGTGGTTCAACCTTAATGTTATGAAGTGACGAGAATACTTTATGTGCGCAAAACTCCCCGATAATAATGACTTTATTCAACAATTTCTTCTCTTCTGTGTCAGTCTCCTAAGCTGTTCACATTGTGCACAAATTGCAGCGCTTCCGGATTCTACATCAGAATGCCAGAGGTGGACGGTAACTAAGTACATTTACTTGAATATTGTACTTAAGGACACTTTTTGAGTATCTTTACTTGAGTAATATTTTTTTCTGGAAACTTATGACTTTAACTTCACTACATTTGAAAGACAAATATCGTACTTTTCACTCCATTACATTTCTATTAAGCTCCTCAAAGTCGAAAGTCGTTTCTGTAGCAGCTTTGAAAGTCAGTGGATGATTTTTTTTTCTTCTTTAAAAGGTGGTTTAAAAGGTTTGGGTTTTTGCAGAAAGCCTTTCAGGAATCACTCTTGTAGGGTCACGTGAAGGTCAATGAATTCCCAACATTTTTTGAACATTGATTTATAGTTTATAGCAAAATGGAAGAAGATGGATATGAAAATGTTCATTTTGGCAAGTATTCACATAAACAAAGTTGATTATGTCTTAAGTGAAGGTAAACAGTTGGGAGAATATCAGATGTCTATCAGTGTATTGGATCCGTGCATTCAGCGTTAAAGTGACAGCAGCTTTGTAAAGGGCTTTGTAATTTTATACAAGTATTTAAATTAGTTTAAGTTGGTCTGTATGGGTCCCACTTTATATTAGATGGCCTTAAGTACTATGTACTTACATCAAAAAATAAGTACAAAGTACTTACTGTGTTTAAACCGTCCGTCGTATGCTAGTATGTCAGATGGAGCATCACTGACTGGCTTAAACCATGATGGTACAGTGTGCATTTAAACAACAATAGTACAGTAATGCGTTGACATAAAGGAAATTTACTTTTGATACTTAAGCACTTTTGAAAACAAATACTTCTGTACTTTTACTTAAGTGAAAATCAGTTTTTACAACTTTCACTTGTAACTGGTAATATTTTTCCACACCGGTTCAGTATTGGTCGACACTGATCACGTGAGCACCACGAAGCATGAGTGTGATGCTGATGCAGGAGCTGTCCAATACTGAGCTGAACAGAGAGCGCCAAAAAAAATACAACTGAAATAATGCTACATGACAAGACAAAGAGATCCTTTATGCCAAAAAGTTCAACACCCATATTTCATTTTTGATTTTTGGCAGTGCCCCTTAATAAAACTGACAGTCTATGGGCAGAAATGCAAAAATGCGGCAGTTCCATTTGTTGTTTCAAATTGTTCCTATTACGCTTTCTCAGAAATTAGCTTTCAAGCAAGGTACGGCCCCAAATCAGACAGAAGGCACTTTTGCAGTGAGAGGCGCCTTTTTCAAATAGTTTTCTGTTGGCAGTGAGCATTATGCGCACTGTTTATGCGCACCAGGCGCCTCACGTATTAACCGTCTGCTGCGCCTCACGTTTTTGAAGTTGAAAAAAAAAAGTCAACTCTGACCGGAAAAGCATCCGACGTCATCCCGTTTTTTCTTTTTTCTGTTGTCCAATGGCATGAATGGAGAGGCAGTGTGGTCTAGTATCCGGTGCAGTGTGGTGTAATATAGCTGTTTGTGAATGTAAGTGCACAATAAATATAGTTGTCTCCCAAAAGAAAGAACTGCCTTATTCTGAACTGCCTGAAATGAGTCATCAGTAATTCCAGTAATTCAACGCTGTTTTCTACACTGCGAAAGCAAATCCGCTTTGCATGCACTTCCAAAGGATGAGGGCTCGGGCGGTAAAAACAACATCATTGTTACATTGTAACAGCTGAGGAAGCCCCCAGAGCTGAAATTCAGATATGGTAATGGACATTTACAGACTCGGTCATCTGAATCATCAATCTCTGAAAGGATAGGTTTAGAGAGACCAAATCCTTTACGATTTCAGACACTGTGAGAACAGAGATAATGCTGCAAAAAATACAATTATATCAGAAGAGCTTTAATAATTAAGTTTTATCCCCTCATCAGTTCATGAGATGTAAATAAACACACAATTTGAAATAAAACTCATGTAAATATACATCATGCAACTGAGCGTGTGCACAAGCCATTTTTTAGTCCGATTGAGAAAGTCAGATTTAAGCATTTACATGCTTAACTTTTCCCTGTTGAATGGTTTGTCTCAGGTCTACGCCACCGCTTCCAAACCAAACAAAATGTACTTCAGTTATACTGAATGAGGTGTTCATATTAAGGTTTTCAGTCCATCTGAACCAATCAATCTGATTACACGTGTAAACACAGCTACCAAAAAAGTTTAAACAGAGAAATTATCCTTTTCAGGCTCTTTTTTTCAATTGAACTATGTGGGATTTTATGCCTGTTTTATTTGGAAATCACAAGTCCGGTGATGTAGAAAAGTAATAGCATTTCCTCAACAAACCACATGTCTTTTATGGCACAGCGCTGGACAAGTTTTACTCCAAATTTTATACTTGAGGGTTTTGAAAAAATCCCCAAGATTATGCAGTAAAAGGGATGTTTATCTTAGCATCTGTTTTTCCCCTTCTAAATATCTTGTACAGAATCAGAAAAAAAAATATGCCCCTGTCAGCAACCAGCTGTGGGGCTTTGAGTTGAATTGAAGCATATAAGATGTATTTTTTTTAATCTGCAGGCCAAATGCAAACTTGATCTTGTTTGGATGCAGCTCTGCTGAATGGCTGAAAAGTCCCCGAACACAGTCTTTTCTTTGTGGAAAGCCATGTTCGTTTGCAAGGAGGGGCAGAAAGGCCCTTACTTTCAAGAGACAGCAATAATCACATGACGGCTGCAGTCAAAAGGCACAGCTAGCAGCCACAGATTTGACTTGTGCGTTTATTTGATAAGAGCTTTTCCAAAATGAGCCGGCTTTCAGAAATGGCATTTTGCGACGAGGGTGGGAGGCAAGGGCTGTCAAAGGGAGGCATCTGACTCTTCCATTACAGACTTCCTCAGGGCAATCACACAAGCAAGATAAATCATAAATTACTAGAGTGAGGCCTGATGGCTTTTCAGACTCATAATGTGATAAAGACTTCCATTAGCAAAGGGAACTCGTCATCTCAATGTTAACAAAAGATACATAATGAATTTCCATCAAACGCTGTTTAATCTCTGATAGGCCTACATTTGTTGATCAGTTTCATATAAACCAAACCTCTTGCCCACACAGATGGAGGTCAACATTGGCCAAAATTCATAATTTAAGAACTGGCTCCCTTACAACTCATGTCTGTGAATTTGAAATGAATTGACCACACCCACAAGATGTTGATTATGCATGAATTCAGTCACACAACGAAGGAATTTCAATAAAACACAAAAAAGGTTGCTTGTTTTAGACTTTATCTTATTATTTTTATGTAATGTATTGCTGTGATGGCAAAGCTGAATTGTCAGCGTCATTACTCCAGTCTTTAGTGTCACATGATCCTTCTGAAATCATTCTAATCGGCAAAATTGCTTTTTTGTTTAAACTTGATTTTTTTAGGATTCATTGATGAACAGAAATAGAAAATTTGAAAGAAATGCATTGTAAATATTTTTACTGTCACTTTTGATCAATTTAATGTGTCCTTGCTGAATAAAAGTATTAATTATTATAAAATGTAAAAAACTTCTATGCAAAGAACAAATATACAATCTTTGGCATAACAGTATCCTTGTTACATATGGACATAAGTTACATGTACGCATCATAGTAATACAATTTTTTTTCCATAAGTATCCATTGAGCAAACCCTCAACCAAACACTAATCCTAACCTAACCCTTTATGTAGCTTATTATTATTAAATGTACATTGTAAAAAAATATATATATTTTAAAGGTAAAAGACTGTAAAATTCTACGGTGAAAAACAGTTAAAGGGGTACTTCAGTGCTGGGAAGATGAATCTGTATTTAAACTAGGTCATTAATGTAGTAGAAATGTGAAATCGTTTTTTTATTTGGTGCTTTCTAGACTGAGAAAAGACAGAAAATGTAATTTTGTCTCATGGGGATTCGCTGCCCTATGAGGCCACTCCTAAAGCCACCGCTACTGAATCACTGTGACTGGATCACTTTCACTTTCCCACCGCAACCGCGTTCATTTTCATAAAATCAGTTCAGTTAGAGAATACTACAATGTACTACAAGTGTCTGTTCAATATGTGATTTAGCCACTGAGGGAGTGTCACACAGCATAGATGCTCCAGGAGTCAAATTAAATACATTCGTGATGAGCTGAATGAGCTCGTAATGAGAGCTGAGGTAAACGCGACTTCGCTCGCGGCATAGATTCACAGTGCATGTTCAGTCTGGCACATTTTCAGCTCATGCCTTTGGAAGATTAACTTTAATCGGAATTAATTTGAGAAGTTGAAACACTTACTTTGCTCCGCAGGCCGCACCGTTTCCATGAATGCCTGAGGCTGCAGCTGCGAGCTGAGCTGTGAGTCCAATCTCCCATCCCCCATGTGCGAGATGAAGACATTCAAAAAATTCTTTTTTTCCAGGGTTACTCTAGGTTACAAAGCCATATGCTAATCGCTGAAGTAACCCTTTAATTGGTTAACAGAAAGTTTCTGTACTATATATGGTGAATAACTGTAATAGATTTCATTTTACAGTAAAATACCGTCAACTTCACAGTTTTTGGAAGTTAAAAAGAACATGTCATTGCGTAATTTATAGTGAAAAAACGTAAATTGACATTCCCAGAATTAGCGGTGTGATGTATTTTCATTTAAATATCTATGGTTTTTTTTTCTTCTTATCAGTTAAGTACATTAGGGTTTTGTGTCACATCTAATGTTGTTAAATAATGTTTATTGCATTTTTTAAATTTCATGTGTGTTACCATGATGGTGTTTAGTGTTTGTGTGAATGACTAGTTGATGTTAGTTTTTTTGTAAATTTGATGTAAATATTTACATTGTACATGAAATTATTAAAATATAAACCCTTAAATTATAAATTAAAATAGACAGTAAACTATGTGCTGTCCCGTATTTTTTACGGTAAATTTCTGGCAACCACAGCTGCCGTTTTTTTAACTGTAAATTTTAAGTTTTTTTTTTTGTTTGTTTGTTTGTTTTTTACAGTGTATAAATACATCGTAACACGGACACCTTAAAATAAAATGTAACACAATGATTTAATTACGTAATTACATAAAGCTGTTAACTTTAAGACATATACAATACATAAAAAAACACCAGAAGGAGGCTTGGGCATTTTATTACCCCAGAGTCATGCGAGTACGAAGTGAGGGACAGTGTTTATGGTATTTGAAGAAAGCAAAAGCTTTAACTGTATCAGAATAACATTCAAACCTGGTTCTCCTGGGCAGTTCATTTAACTGACATCCTATATCTAAAGAATTTCAACCTGACATGTTTAAATGGGTAGAACTGTTACCTAGCTGTAATTACACATGCTAGTAAAAAATGAACTACATTCTCTTACATTTGTGTAGCCTTAAGCAACCGAGCAGAACAATGACTTGAATCAAATTACTGACTCATTATCTGTGTTGAGAGGATGACGTGAGACTGTGGTCTAGCACAGGTCTGAAATAAATGACACCACCTAGAAAAAAACAGATGTTAAAATAAGTCTTTACGTTTCAGTGTGTTTCAGAAACTCTGATTAATTATTTAGTAAGTAAATGAATAAGGAAATGTACTACTAGGTAATCAATAAATACAAAATTTGTTGTAATTTGTTGTAAAATTTGTTGTAAGAGTACTACTATATACGAGAACATCCATAATGCCTTGTTACAACTTGTTGTTGTGCATGGGCGGCAGTGGCTCAGTGGTTCATGTAGATTTTCTACAAACTGGAAGGTTGGTGGTTTGATCCCTGGTTCCATCTGACCAGGTGTTGAGGTGTCCATGAGCAAGACACCTAACCCCAGCTGCTCCCGACGAGCTGGGTGGTGCCTTGCATGGCTGACACTGCTGTCGGTGAGTGAATGGGTGAATGTGAGGCAAGATGTAAAGTGCTTTGGATGGCCACGGGTCTGTTAAAAGCGCTATATAAATGCAGTCATTACCATTTGTTACCACTGTGCAGGCTGGTGGTGGTGGTGTAATGGTGTGGGGGATGTTTTCTTGGCACACTTTAGGCCCCTTAGTGCCAATTGGGCATTGTTAAAAGGCCACTGCATACCTGAGCATTGTTTCTGACCATGTCCATCTCTATATGACCACCATGTACCCATTCTACCGATGGTTACTTCCAGCAGGATAATTCACCATGTCACAAAACTCGAATCATTTCAAATTGGTTTCTTGAACATGACAAAGAGTTCACTGTATTAAAAAGGCCCCCACAGTCACCAGATCTCAACCCAATAGAGCATCTTTGGGATGTGGCGGAACGGGAGCTTCGTGCCCTGGATGTGCATCCCACAAATCTCCATCAACTGCAAGATGTTATCCTATCAATATGGGCCAACATTTCTAAAGAATGCATTTAGCACCTTACTGAATCAATGCCATGAAGAATTAAGGCAGTTCTGAAGACAAAAGGGGGTCAAACACAGTATTGGTGTGGTGTTAATAATCCTTTAGGTGAGTATATATATATATATTGCATGTTCATAATTATTGAGACCAATGCACAATGTATAATTCATTCTAAAGTGAAGATCATGACTCAAGTATAACTAAATCCTTCAATAATTAATTCTGCAGTGAAAAGCATGATAACTCCCCAGTAGTGAATTAAGTCATTTGCTTTTGATGTCTATAAGGTTTTGGATTGTAATTCTTTCTGAAGGTTTTGGTCATTACTAGTGAGATACTTTAGGATACTGATACAAATGGCCAGTAATTCCTTTAGAAGCATAACACCTCAAGTCATTGCTTTTCTCTTTAGAATACTGATCCAAATGATTAATAATTCCTTCTGGATAATACTCAAGTCATTAATAATGGCTTACCATGATCTTCACTTAAGAATTAATTTTTACATTCATTTTAAACCTGTATTTAACAGGTATTGATTAGATAATAGTGAAATTCCTCATTCAAATGAGCGCTTTACTTTCTAAATAATTCAGCAGAGTTTCATGCTAGTTACTTCTAGAATGATAATGTTGCATTACTCATTTGTTTCTGTATAGTTATGCATTAAAGATTGAACAGTGTAAATTGGTCCGTGTGAATGTATCTTGAATATGTAACTTGTGTTGTTCCATTGCCGGATTTTGAAAAATGTGACACTGTATATTATTTTATATTTATTATTAGGCATTTTTACAGTGTAGCCAGGTAGCATGATTTAACATGCAGTATTTATTATTATATCATTAGATTGCTGTACAAGCAACACCTGGTGAATTTTCTTCCTGGCCTTAAACCAAACCACATAGTTTAGCTACTCTGGGCTGTTAACAGAGATCTCATTCTTAGGTAGGGCACGTCTTCAAAAAGCTGCTATTACATGCCAGTGCCATAATGCTCCAGATTGTATGAGCCTGAAGGCACTGCAGCACTGGCATACTATGCAGAATTATATATATATATATATATATATATATATATATATATATATATATATATTTCTCAAAATGACAGATCTTTGAAATAGTATGGGCTACTTTAAATCTTATGCATGCAGCATGTAACGTATAAATGAGTAAAAAACATGTCCTCCAACCAATACGCCTATATAGGTTGTTTGTTACTTCTATGAAATACGACCCTAGGAGCGTTTACTAAAGTTGCGCCCATATCGACAATATTTTAATTCATGAAATACGACCCATAAGAGCGTTTTCTGAAGTTGTGCTACTTTTGACAACAGGACACTTTCATTTTAAAGGATTTTTCCCTTTTATCTGCATAACATTTCAGGTTTTGCGTTGCTAAGTTGGTAAAGCATTGCACTACACAACAACAACATGTGATAATGCAATCGTGAGTTCGATCCCAGGGAACACGTGTGCTAAAGTGTGTATGCACTATAAATCACTGGGGAGGTTTAGGGATGGGGTGGGTGTAGTTGTAAATAAAAAAATATATATTTTTGCTAAATGGAAATAGGACAAATGGTGACACTGCATTAAAATGAACACGCATTTTGATTGGTTATGACAGTCATACGTCATTTCATGACAATTATTTTTACGTTTAAAACGTAAATAACGGTCGTAGTAAGGTTTTCCCATACTATGGCAGCTTAAAGGGTTAGTTCACCCAAAAAGGAGAATTAGCCCATGATTTACTCACCCTCAAGCCATCCTAGATATGGCAATCTTCTTTCAGACTAATAAAATCTTTATATGATGTTATATGAAAAAATGTCTTGGCTCTTCCAAGCTTTATAATAGCAGTGAATGGCAGAGCTGTTTTGAAGTCCATAAAAGTGCATCTATCCATCATAAAAGTGCTCCACATGGCTCTGAGTGGTTAATAAAGGCCTTTTGAAGCGAATCGATGGGTTTGTGTGAGATAAAATATCCATATTTGAAACTTTATAAACTAAAATAGCTTCTGACAGACGGCCGTACCCATTGATTTACAGCAAAAGAACCTCTGCCCTGACACATGACGGATAGAATAGAACAAAACAATAGTTAAAATGAGAATTTTTAAAGAGGAATGTCAGAGGATTTCGCTATAAGAGAAGAGGGCTTTGAGTTTGCTGCCCAGCCTTATTTGTTTGAACCGCAAGAGGCGTTAAAGCTTGCAATACCCCTACACTGTTAGAAAAAAAAGGTACATTGCTGTCACTGGGGTGGTACCCTAAGGTACAAAACCGAAAAGGTACTAATATGTACCTTTAAGGTACTAATACGGACTCTTAAAGTACTGATATGTACCTTTTAGGGGTGACTAAGGTGCAAAGATGTACTTTTTCACTTTTGTAAAAGTGTACATCCTGCGTCATATTTCGAGTCAGGAGTTATTCTTATGCTGTAAATCCGTCTGCCGGAAGCTAGTTATTTGAGTTTTTAAAATTTAAAACATTTATATTTTTCTTACACAAGCTTTGCTCCAGAAGTCCTTTATTCACCCCTGGGGGTTTTATGATGGATAGATGCACATTTATGGACTTCAAAACAGAAACCATTCACTGACATTATAAAGCTTGGATTAGCCAGGACCTTTTGAATAGAACTCCGAGTGTATTTTCTTCTGAAAGAAGAATTTCATATACACTTAGGATGGCTTATGGGTGAGTAAATCATGTGATAAATTTCCTTTTTGGGTGAACTATCCCTTTAATTAGTAACTCAAAACAGCATATCAACAAAACAGCGTGAAACACACCAAATTAAATAAATGCATATGCTACAAGTACATTGCTTTAACATGGATTGCTGAGTTGCAAGTAATTTTAATTTATGCATATTGAACCCTTCCTCCCAACTCTGAGCTCTCGCAGCGGAAACTCTATTCTGTTTTTGAATACATGCATTTCACGTATTTCAATTACAGAAGCTGAGCGCTGTGACCTCAAGGGACAGTTTTGCCTTTGAAGTCCTTCATTATCACCCTCAAAGCTGAAGGAGGTATAGCAGACCAACACCTTAAAACCCATACACAGCCCCGTCCAGAAGCATCATGCTTTTGCAGACTTAAGGAGCCAAGTGGATTTTAAACATGGAAAAAATTCCATGAAAAAAAAAAAAAACTTTCATAATTAAGTTGGACTACCGGTCAAACTAATTAAGATTTTAATTAAGATTTAATAATTAAGATTTAATTATGATTATTTACATTTTTTGGTGCTCAAGAAACACTTATTATTAAGAGTGTTGAAAAACATTGTTCTTTTTTCGGCAAGAACATTAAACAAAAATGACGATGTATACATTTATATTGTCATAACATTTTCAAATAAATGCTCTTCTTTTGAACTTTCCATTCATCAAAGAATCATGAAAAGATGTATCATGATACTGTTTTAAACATTGATAATAATAATAAGAAGAAAAAAATATAATTTAAAGTCTCTACATGGCTGCATTGATTGGATCAAAAATACAGTAATACACAAAAATAATACACAACACAACGGATTTCAACATTGATAATAATACGAATGTTTCTTCAGCAGTAAATCAGCGTATATTGATTTCTGGAGGATCATGTGACATTGAAATTCAGCTTTGCCACCACAGGAATAAATACAATTTTAAAATATTTATATTCAAAAATATTTTAGATTGTAAGAGAGATTGTATTTTTCACAATATTACTGTTTTGAGTGTTTTTGATCCAATAAGTGGTGCGTAAGAGACCCATGAATTGCATGTTTGTTTGTTTTTTTACGTTTCTTATCCATTAAATCCTTATGTCTTCATTTCCTACATATATCCCAGGTAAACAATCCACTGAATTGTCCTTGGGTTTGCATGTATATCAGTGCACATGATTCCTAAGTGGTCCATATGGAGGAAGCCCACGTTTCTCAAATGTTCAGACAGACATTTGTGAAAGCCCCCGTCGTCTGCCTCGTCCTGCTTTGTACACTCATAGCTGGAGCGGTGCCAGTGGGGTTGTTATTAAGGGTCCTTTGTTAACTCTGAGGGGGGATAATTGTGCGGCGGGATATTGCTCTACACCCCCTCAATGAGGTGCGGGATACAGAAAGAGCCCTGCACCTCCTCAGAGCTGCTCATTACTACTGCTCTACAGCCTGGGCCGGCCCTCTATTGTGCTGATGGGTAACGGTGTACATATTCTCATCCACACCCACCTTCCTCAAAAGACCAACTTAACTTTTTTATTTAAAATGATAAAGTTATAACATATTTTTATTTCAAATAAATGCTCCTTTGAACTCTCTATTTACCAAAGAATCTTTATCTTGGTTTCCACAAAATACATATTAAGTAGCACAAATGATTTTTAACATTGATAATAAGCAAACTTCATTGAAAACCCAATCTGTATATTAGAATAATATCTGATTATCATGTGACACTGAAGACTGGAGTAATGATGCTGAAAATTCAGCTTTGCCTTAATAGCAATAAATTACATCTCAAAACATTTTTACTGTATTTTTTTTTAACAAATAAAATAACAAATAAAAAAGTGTAGTGTAAATCTATCAAACACTGTAAACAAAATCTAGTGAAATTTAATTTGGCCAACTAAAAAAGTTTAGATGTGATAAATAGCTTTCATAATAGCTATTATAATAAATAGCTTTTGAAGGCATTTTATACACCATTTTCAATTAAAAATGGAAAACTTTTATGAGTTTTGGCTGTTCATGTACATGACAACGCCATTTTGGAACTTTCGAAAACGGTTTGAAAGTTTTTGAAAATGATACCATTATTGTGTAAAATACAAAAACGTTTCTATTTCAAGTTCAGTCTATAGGCATAGTGTTTCTGTTTCCTGTTCAGTCTATAGATACGCTCTCAAATGATGTCCATGCAGCTAAACCCTCATATTTCCACAACAAAATTAACAGCACCTCAGACGCACGCACACTTTTCAAAAATTTCAACCCTCTCCTCTGTCCCCCTCCACCACCTCCACCACTTTATCTGCAGACGATCTTGCCAATTTTTTTCACAGATAAAACTACAATCATCAGCAGTCCTCCACACACATGATTTTAGATCAGTCACATCCACAACCAAACATATTCTCTCCTCCTTCTCTACACTCACTGAGGCTGAAGTATCTAAACTTCTCCTCTCCAGCCATCCCACTACCTGCCCGCATAGACCCCATCCCATCACACCTTCTACAAGCCATCTCCCCTGCACTCCTAGCACTCACACACATCATCAACACATCTCTCTGCACCAGCATCTTCCCTACCACATTCAAGCAGGCTCGGGTAACCCCACTGCTTAAAAAAAACCCACATTAGCAACCCAGGCTCATTGGAAATATGTGACTCTGCCTACATTTTTGCAACACCCAAATTATGTACCTCCAGGTACGTTTACCTGCACTTTTTGGGTGAAACATCCACTGGAGGCGCTAAGTGGTAATATTTTTTCTCCATTCCCAGAATGATCTCATGAAACTGGTATTTCACTCCACTGGATTGAGTCCTATCTCACAGGTATACAGGTCTTTCAAGGTTGCCTGGAGAGGGGAGCTATCCAAAGCATATCAGCTGACCACGGGGGTTCCTCAGGGCTCAGTGCTTGGACCTCTCCTCTTCTCCATTTACACTACATCACTGGGACCCATCATACAGGCACATGGCCTCTCAAATCATTGTTTTGCTGATGACACACAGCTCTACCTCTAATTTCAGCCAGAGGATCCGACAGTACATGCAAGAATCTCAAGCTGTCTGGTGGATATCTCGGCATTGATGAAAAAACATCACCTGCAGCTCAACTTAGCAAAGACTAAGCTGCTCGTCTTCCTTGCTAATCCGACCATACAACACGATTTTACCATCCAGCTAGATTCATCTTTGATTACCCCTTCCGGGTCGTCAGAAATCTTGGAGTAATGTTTGATGACCAGCTGACCTTCAAAAAACAAATTTCAAAGACAGCTCGGTCATGCAGGTTTGTGTTGCACAACATCAGGAAGATCAGACCGTTCCTTACAGACCATGCAACGCAGCTTCTTGTCCAAGCCCTGATCATTTCTAGACTTGACTACTGCAATGCGCTTCTGGCTGGACTTCCATCGTGTGCAAGCAAAATGCTACAAATGATTCAGAACGCTGTGGCACGTCTTGTCTTCAATGAGGCCAAAAGGGCTCATGTCAAACCTCTCTTCATCTCTCTGCATCGGCTACCACTCGCTTCCCGGATCAAGTTCAAAGCTCTGACTCTTGCTTATGGATCCACCACAAGATCAGCTCCTGGATACTTTGACTGGCTCCTACACTCTAAAAAATGCTGGGTTAAAAACAACCCAAGTTGGGTTGAAACTGCACCGACCCAACAATTGGGTTGTTTTAACCCAATGGTTGAGTTGTTTTAACCCAATGGTTGAGTTGTTCTTACCCAGCAATTGGGTTGTCTTAAGCAACATTTAACCCAACCACTGGGTTAAAACAACTCAACCATTGGGTTAAAACAACCCAATTGTTGGGTCGGTGCAGTTTCAACCCAACTTGGGTTGTTTTTAACCCAGCATTTTTTAGAGTGTACGAGTCTACACACCCACCAGAAGCCTTCGCTCAGCTAACGGATATTAAACATAATATTCCCGGAACATTGCCGGGTCACCTTCTGTGTGAAAGCAACCACGTCCCGGAATCGATTAACGAACTGAACCCGGGTCGGGGACCTAGTAACATTTTGGGGTTCGATCCGGGACGAGTGCTGTGTGAACAAAAGCCAAAACTAATGCCGCAATGTGTACATAGTTATCGTGCGACTCCTAGAGCTTGTTTTTTTCAATAATACAACCCTGCAGTGCCAGAAGAGCTAACGTTAGTCTGTGTTTTAAACGCAGAGAGAGTTCGTATACAAAAGAAACTAAAATTAAACAAGCAGAAATGTGCGCAAACTGGACACAAGTCAAGACCATGGAGCTCCTTACTATCCGCGCTGAAGCTGAGATCGCTCACCATTACACGTACGGATGTCACGTGTCAACTCGATCCTGGACTGTTACGGGTTGTATGTGAAAGCGCACATATTACAGTATTTCGCTGGCAGTGTGAATGGACCAAATCTAGCAGCCCGGGAAAAAAATGCCAGGTCACATTATCCGTGTATTTGCCGGAATCGCAGTGTGAAAGGGGCTACAGAGAGGCATGAAATCCCTCTCCAGAACTTTTTCATTCACCGTTCCCGGTTGGTGGAACGATCTTCCGTCCTCCATACACATGGCAGAATCAGTCTCTTCATTCATTCAAAAGACTCATCTCTTCCGTGAGCACTTCATCTTATCATTTAAAAAAAAATCCTCCTCTTCCTCCTTTATTTTTCTCTTTCCCCTCCCTATTCTAGTTTTTGCTACTCTACTATTTAGGGCATTTTTTGCGTTTATTCGCCTCTTCATGACAGATCGCTTCCGGTACTCCTCAGTTGTAAATCGCTTTGGATAAAAGTGTCTGCTAAATGTATAAATGTAAATGTAGTGTTTTTGTTTCGTTTTCAGTCTATAGGCACATAATGTTTCTTGTTTTGAGTTCAGTCAATAGGCTCGTAAGTTACATCAACCAACTACTTGCCTGGCATGCATGATATAGAGTTGTAATATATGTGTTATTCATTTTTACAGATCCCTGTGAACAAGGATTTATTTTTTTACAATGTTGTCATCTGAACGCAAAAAAACGCTAAGGAAAAACATTTCCGTTTATAGTGCATCCTTGTTTTGTAAACATACCCTCAGTCATGGTTTTGCATAAGTCCAAAGATTTAACCATCATTGCTGATTAAAATAGTTAGCCTAATGAGGGCACCAGCACACCAGCATTTAATGCTATAGGACCAACCAACATCCTAAACATATGCAGCTATGCTTTTCAGCAGATTCTAAGCCAGAACAATGAGGAGATAAAAATTTAATTTAATCATCATGATCATAGTCGTTCACTCAGACAAAATATTTCTGTTTGTCTTCCATCTTAATCCGCTTATATCGCTGGAGAAGATACTATCAGTTCATCCAGTGTTTGTGCAAACAGCTAAAGATCAAGGCATCTCTGCACGTATTTTGTAACTGGTGCCAGTGCGTTATATTTAGTGTCAGAAAAAACTTAGAAAACAGCAGATAGAAAGACGAATCTGAATCTCAGGCTTCTCAGAGCTTGGTGAGGCGTGGAGAAGGTGACCTCTCCCTGACTGTGCCGGGCTGTCGTCCTAAAGAAGAACAAACAATCTGTCACCAGCTGTCCCCCAGAATATGCCAAGACTCCTCTCCCACCCACAACGCACTCCTGTTGCTCATGGCCAGAAGGCCAAGGGATGGGCACACTGTGAAAATGCTCCTCACCCAGATTTTTGGGGATTAATAGAGCTGCTTGGGAAGCCCCAAATATTTCTCAGCTGTGTCTAACACTGTATATGTTACAGGTGCTGATACAAGAGAAAGCACTGCAATGAAAAAAGATTTCCACACAATAATAAAAAAAAAGATTTTACCTTGACGGAATGTTTTGAGAATACATGAGCATGCGTGCCAAGTCTCTGTTGTTGCAATCAAACAGTTTTATAATCATACGTTTGGAACGACATGAGGGTGAATAAATGATGAAAAACGTATTTAAATTTTTGGGTGAATGATCACTTCACTATCAGAAACCATTTTCAAACATTTTACCTTTAGGGCTATAACACTTATCACTAGGGCAGTAGCCTTAAAAGGACTACTTTGTAAATAATGCATCTTAGTACCTTGGGGTATTAATATGTCCCCTTAAAGGGTTAGTTCACCCCAAAATGTAATTGATGTCATTAATGACTCACCCTAATGTTGCTCCACACCCGTAAGACCTCCGTTCATCTTCGGAACACAGTTTAGATATTTTATATTTAGTCTGAGAGCTTTTCTGTTCCTTCAGTGAAAGTGTATGCACACTATACTGTCCATATCCAGAAAGGGAATAAAAACATCATCAAAGTAGTCCATATGTGGCATCAGTTAGTTCATTAGAATCTCTTGAAGAATCGAAAATACATTTTGGTCCAAAAAAACAAAAACTACGACTTTATTCCATATTGTCTTCTTTTGCGGGTCTGTTTTCAATCCTCAAACAAAGATTTGAATGGTTATGAATCAGCGTATTGAATCATATCCTTTTGATGAACAGAGCGTATTGATGAACCGTCTTAAGGTTGTGAAACGACATTAGGGTGAGTCATTAATGACATAAATTTCATTTTTGGGTGAAAAAATGAACTAAAACTAACTAAAACTAACCCTTTAAGGTACTATGGAATTTTGCAGGGAAAATTTGTCCTTTCTAAAATACTCCCCTAGTGAAAGCGGTTATATCCCTAAAGGTTTTTGCACTTTTTTCTGAGAGTGTTTAAAGGGGTGGTAAAACACGATTTGACTTTTCTAACTTTAGCTAGTGTGTATTGTTGCTGTTTGAGCATAAACAACATCTGCAAAGTTACAACGTTCAAAGTTTAAAGCAAAGGGAGATATTTGCTTTTAAAGAAATCAATTTCTAAGGACTACAGGAAATGGCCGGTAGGGACTACAGCCTTTTCCACCAGACTAGCTGACATCAGCGGGTTCAATATTTACATAAACCCCTCCTCCGAGAATATTAAATAAGGGGGGCGAGGCCATTTTCCAATGGTGATGAAACGCTGTTATTTTTATCCGGATCACAGGTCCAATTTGTTCAGCCTGCCTAGGGACGGGGGAGTTAGGGATCAATGGTTACAATTTAAATCTCACTCTCTGTGCTGCACGGAGGAATTAAAGCTCACAATCGTCGTGAGTTTAAAGCAGGATTCGCGAAAAGGCTTGTCCTGAAAGAGCAGTTCCAACTTTAAAAACAGAAGCTGTTTACAGGCCATAACCTGTAAGTATTATTTTTAATTTTTTTTGTGGGCCGGACGCCCACAACCCGTGATAACGTTACCCTTCAACTAACACAATCATTTTCGACCCTGTTCCTTCATGTAATGTCACATTACATATATCAGGTGAAGTGGATGATCTTGTGTAGTAAATCCAGCAGACTCCGACTCCCTAACAGTGTTGAAAACAGTGCTGAAATGTTGTGGCGGTGCTCCGGATAACTTACTGATCATCAAACACGTGAACACAGCTGGGCGAGCTAACCAATCAGAGCCCATTGTGTATTTTTGAGGGACTGGCTTCATAAAACCTTGAAACCATCAAACCTTTTTTACAAGGAGATACAGAGCAGTGAAGAATAAAGGTAAATTATATGACAAATAATGCAATTTTTTTTAAACGAAGCATGAACACATTACAGTGCAACCCACAAGTACAATCAGGCCTTCGAAAGAATGCAAGGCAGGCGGCCCAATCCTGTTCCTGGAAATCTTCCTAACTGCAGCTCTTTTTATGACAGACCACACTGGACCCACTCATTAAACCTTTTAATCTGGAACCAACATACAATTAACCAGGTTTCCTGGGCTAATCGGGGATGGGGAGTCACAAGATGACGTTTTGGATGTGGGTTGGATGTCCACTGCAGGATACAGTGAGCCCTACTTGGAGAAGCCACCACATGCATGCTTTTAATGTGCCTGGGTTGATCCTTTAGAAAGGTGACCCCGCCTTATCTCAATATGCGATTTGAGGTCATGTCCATGTTATGTATGTATCTCAAAGGGTACTGACGTTTAATACTTAAAGTAACAGTTCAAAATCTCAAACCTTAAAGGGATAACAGTTCACCCAAAAATAAAAATTCTCTCATCATTTACTCACCCCCATGTTGTTCCAAAACGACATGACTTTATTTCTTCTGCTGAATATTAAATAAGGACAATAAGAGAAATGTCGCGGTGCTGTTGTTGATGTTGTTTTTTCCTTCCATTGGTCGCCAAAACGTTAGTTCCAACTTTCTTATATATATTTTTAAATTTTTTTAAATATTAAAATATATTTTTTTGTATATGTTCCGCAAATGAATGAATGCGGAACACGCGTGTGCTGCTAAAATAATTCAAATTATTTTGGCTGAACTATCCCTAAGTATGAGCAAAAGTCATGATTACCTTATAGCAAACACCGCTAATAACCAATGTGCCAATTTAAAGATTGGTTCATAATTCGTAAAATCACAGTTTGTAAGAATTTAACAAAAACCTGGTTTATGAACATTAAAAAACACCTTCAGTAAGCAATCTTGATGTTTGGCCAGAACGAGAGACTATTTTTATCTCTCGATACACCTTACCTTCTTTGAGGAAATCGATGGTGCCATAAGGTCTCGTTTCACGTAACTTTGAGGCCATGCCTTGGATGATTCAAACATCCCCAAAGCAAAGAAATATCTTGTACCAACGGTGTGATGCAATGCAACAGGGACAGAAGTGGGCAGTGCTGTTTGTATCAAAGAATTGAACAAAAACACTTGAGATGAGTGCAAGAAGAGCACTTATACAACAATAACATCATGTTGTTTCGTTTTATATCTTTATTTGGCTGCCTAGGAAACCCTTTACTGAATGAAGTATAAATGGTATAAAATAAATGCATAATCTATATGCAGATGATTGCATCAGTACATATAGATTTATTTAATAGGCTTTTTTTTAAGAAAATCCTGAGCTGGCTTAAAAATGGATCATCTGTATGCAGAATTGATTCATTGTGACTCTGCAGGAGTAGATTAGCTGTTGCAAGCAGTGCTTTCAAGAGTCTATTGATTGCCTGCGTGAGCCGCTTGGCCGTATTGACGTCTCTCACACTCTATTTTTACCTTAAAAATGTTATACTAATTTTAAGATAGATAACATCAAACACGTCCATGCACAAATTATCTGGTAGGTCTATGCATAAATCAGGAAGGAAGATACGTTTTGGTGTTCACCAAGTTGAGTGAAATTCGGTCTTTTTTCGCTTTCACCATTTGTACCACAAGAGGATAAAAAAAGTAGCTTTGAACTTCACACGCTCAAGCATGTTTGCCTCTGGTGGAGACAGTCTTTCAGAGACGTGGTCGGGGGTAATGGGGGCTCTCAAGGCAGTAGTGCATATTTTATTTATTGTTCACTGCAGTACTTTCTGATGTTGTTGCGAGTTAAGTTTAAAAATGAAATGACCTCTAACGTTTGATTTTTTTTTCGAAGCTAACTTTATTTGATGCTAATTACCACTGCTGAATGTTATATTATAGCAATGACTAAAGATATTCAAAGACTCATATGAATGAAGGACTAGCAATATGGTGACATACATCCCACCTTCTTAATAAAAGAGCCAATCAGCAGTTGGTAAAGTCATTGCATCACTTCAGCTGCTGACTGCATGCACATTAGCTGGACCAACCTGAAATATACACTTTTTAAACAGCATTTGAGTGTAAGAAACAAGATTTATGAGGTAGTTCATATCAATTTCATTCCCAATATGCAATTTCATGAAATTGAATCGTAAGCTTAGTGAGCAGGTTTGGAGAATTTGATGTTTCCCAATTCAAAGACTACATGACTGAAATAGGTGCAGGAGAGGTTAAAGACGGCTGCCGAGTAAAATTACTTGCCTTAAAAAAACCTTTGATTATAGATACACATTATATAATTTAGATTTATTGATCATTTTTGAGACAAACAGATTCATGAATGTCATCTTACGATGCAAGCCCATTTGTTGCCCTCACATTAGAGGACATATAAATGTAGCGACCCTGTTAAATGTATACTTTTCAGTAGCATGACAGAAGTTCAGCTGTTTTTAAAGCAGAAGTTTGAAGTATTTTCTTACCTATATATTAAGATAGTCGCGTGAAAATGTGTCATCTTAAACTAGAAAAAGCATAGGGCATGAATTAAGTTTGTATTTTTCACAGCAATTTCCAGTTTTTCACCGTAGCCCTACTGAACTTGAATACCGCGATTAGTTGGTACAGGTGTGTTTTATCACATTTGTACTTTGACTGGAAAGTCTGATTCATTTTGTTAAAACGGTTCATGCTAAATGGTCTTTTAATGACTGTAGTAACTCACATGTAGCAATGGAAAGTTATTGAATCCGTTAATTAAACGGTTCTCTATATGTAGCATTGGTGAGTCAGATCCCTTTAAGTATAGTTTGAACCGATTCTATAGAATGATTTGGAATGATTTTTTCCAGTGTGTGCTACATCTGGAATCATTCCAAATCATTCTATTGAACCGGTCTATGCTAAACTGTCCTCTCATACAAAATTCTGATTCATTCTAATGATTTGACTCTCATAAAAATAAATTATATATATATATATATAATATATATATATATATATATATATATATATATATATATATATATATATATATATACATACAGTGCCTTGCGAAAGTATTCGGCCCCTTTGAATATTGCGACCTTTTGCCACATTTCAGGCTTCAAACATTAAGAAATGAAACTGTAATTTTTGTGAAGAAACAACAGCAAAATTACAGTTTTGCTGTTGCAGGAAAGAACAGGAAATCTTTTTGTATCCAAATCCGGCTTTAAACTTCTCCACAACAGTATCTCGGACCTGCCTGGTGTGTTCCTTGTTCTTCATGATGCTCTCTGCGCTTTAAACGGACCTCTGAGACTATCACAGTGCAGCTGCATTTATACAGAGACTTGATTACACACAGGTGGATTCTATTTATCATCATTAGTCATTTAGGTCAACATTGGATCATTCAGAGATCCTCACTGAACTTCTGGAGAGGGTTTGCTGCACTGAAAGTACAGGGGCTGAATAATTTTGCACGCCCAATTTTTCAGTTTTTGATTTGTTAAAAAAATTGAAATATCCAATAAATTTCATTCCGCTTCATGGTTGTGTCCCAATTATTGTTGATTCTTCACAAAAAATTACAGTTTCATATCATTATGTTTGAAGCCTGAAATGTGGCAAAAGGTCGCAAAGTTCAAGGGGGCCGGATATTTTCGCAAGGCCCTGTATATAAGCTTTAGAATGTTTAAAGTTGAAATACTTCAAATTATGGTTAGCTTGCTTGGCAACCAACAGTAATAGTAACAGTAACTTCTCGAATAACACTGGTGGTCAAGGTCAACATAAATAGCCTACAATCTTTCAGTGTTTCGTGCCATTACAGGATACCATTCGTTGGTTTCGTGGCGTGCAAATGTAGTCAATCTGTCTCTTAATCAGGAGATATCTGCTGTAACCTTATTAAATTTAGCTTGGTTCCACTCTACTGTTCTTTCATAACTCATCACCTCAGTATCTTCAAGCTCAAGCAGGGCTTTCTGACTCCAGCTTGTCAGTGCATGGGTTTGTGGAGATAAGGGGTCTCTTTATTGGTAGACCCTGCTAATCTGACTTGGCAGGGGGGATTGAGGGCAGGCTGTCCGGATTGTGACGCCTCCATCCAGCATGACTTTTTGTGGATGGCCCCAGCTGCTCTGGATACGTCTTTAATGAGTGATGAAAGAGGCAGACGTAGAGTCGGGCAGGTTACGGGGGCCTCCCTCCTCTAATCCACCCAACCCTTCACTGTCTCTGTCTCTCTCAGCCCTTGTTTAGGTGCATGCCCTCCAGCAATACCAGTGCTACGACAATTCCTTTTTACATGAGAATAGCTTTGTCCTTTAGGATTTCCATTTTGCATTGGTGTAACGATGTTGAAGTGGTTTACAACATAAGGTGTACACACCCGAAAATTCTTAAAACAGAAAAAAACTGGCCTTACCTGAGAAGATATGTGTACTTGAATGTGTCATCCACTGACTTTTTTTTTTACTTTCTAAATGTAAACGGTCATAAAATTATGACTGATATTTTGATGTTCCCCCTTTTGCTGCCAAAACAACCCTGACCTTTTGAAGCACTCCAGACCCCTTAAGGTGTGCTGAGGTATCTGACTGGCACCAAAATGTTAGAAGCAGATCCTTTAAGTCCTGTAAGTTGCAAGGTGGATCAGACCACCATGGATCAGACATGTTTGTTCAGGACATATCAAAGATGCTCGGCTGGGTTGAGATCTGGAAAGTTTAGAGGCCAAGTCAACACCTCAACTCGTTGTTGTCCTCCTCAAACCATTCCTGAACCATTTTTTGCTTTGTGGTAGGGCGTATTATCCTGCTGAAAGAGGTCACAGCCACCAGGGAATACCGTTTCCATGAAAAGGTGTACATGATCTGCAACAATGCTTAGGTAGGTGGCACGTGTCCACATGGATGGCAAGACCCAAGGTACAGCAGAACATTGCCCAAGGCACAACATTGCCTGTCAGCTTGCCTTCTTTCCACAGTGCATCCTGGTGCCATGTGTTCCCCCAGGTAAGTGTCGTACCCGGCCATCCACGTGATGTAAAAGAAAACATGATTCATCAGACCAGGCCACCTTTTTCCATTGCTGCGTGGTCTAGTTCTGATACTCATGTGCCCACTGTCGGCAGTACCATGACCCTGTCAACGGTTCTCCACTGTTCCTTCCTTGGAGCACTTTTGATAGATAAGTGCTGCGTCCCAATTCATCTACTTATACTACGTCCTAAAAGTATGTACTCTTTTTGTGAAGAAAAAGTATATACTTTTGAGTGTGTAGCAGAAAAGTATGCAAGCTTCGGGACATACTACTTCGCCATCTTTAACGGACTCTGCTTAGTTACGTGCATCCCGTCACCGTTTAACTGCCCTGTCAATCATCGTCAGATTCGTCAGTTCAAATCCTCCACATTCAGATTAATCTCTTACCGTATCGGACAGAAATGTAGCCGCTCGTTGATCTGCCATTTGTGGGTCTTTAATGCAGAGACTCTCCTCATGTATTTGCAATATAATGATGCATTTAAAAGTTAATGGCCAAACGTGTCATTACAAAAGTTCACAATGCTGCTGCAGGTGAAATATGATGTGACTACACTGAATAAATATATTTTTGTCAGGTTAAATATTGATAGTTGGTCACTCAAACCCCTTTATCTAAACTTCTCTACTTAACCGTCGAACTCGCACATCCGTCATGTTTGTAGTTTTTAACGCTTTTTATCCGCGTTTGTAGTTCTAGTCGAATCCCATACACCTCGCAGTGGGTTGTGAGCAATATCAGCCGTTAGAGTGCCCATCGATTCATACTTCGAATTCGGACCGGAAATGGTAAACCATCCGGGAATCTTTGGAATACTCTTCTCAACATACTATGATTTGGGACATACTAATTCTATTTTCGAATACTATTTAGGATGGATAGTATGCGAATTGGGACGCAGGGATAATCAGTGTTATTCACTTCACCTGTCAGTGGTCATAATGTTATGCCTGTTCAGTGTATCTCAACATAACACTGGCACGAAGATAATTTTTCACTCAAATATTACACATTTTTTCTTTTTCTTTTTTTACAAAAAGTCATATTACAAAACCTTTTTGTATTTTTATTTCATATGGAACAGTTGCATAAAAAATCTAATGTGAACTTACATTCTCTAAAATCTCAATTTAAGATAACTATTTTTTCAATATATTTAAATGTTATCCTGCTTTAACCTAATATTTCCAGCATAGCAATGCAACTTATTTTCAACAACAACAAAAAATTATAATAAAACAAAAATTGTTTCAGTACAGATTTATTTGTGTGGGGGGATGCATCACAATACAAACACAAAAATCACTATTATTTACATTTGTGGACAAAACAAGTATATTAGTCTATTACATTTATTTCTAATATTGCTGTCCAAATTGACACTTGCACGCTGCAGCTCAATCCAAGATGAGACTATGTACAAACTTTAGGTCTTCCTGTGGCGGCGACAAGGTCCTGTACAAGACAACATGAACTTTAAATCTTTCTCCTCACGGGAAAGGGAACATCAAGGCAAAGACCTTAAAATATCTCCTCAGACAACATAAAGCTTGCTGTAAAGTGAAAAACCAACCAGGCTGTTGGACACATCAGTTTGGGCCTGTGGGACATATGGACTAATCTAATGCAGATCTCACTGTACGGAACATCAAAGGAACGGAATCGTAAATGAGAAAAACCAGTGACTTTGAGGAAGGAGAGATGGACTGCATTTCAAATGTCTGAGGAAAATCGGCTGATTACAAATGTATTACTTTGAAGCTGGACTGATCATGGTATGTTAATGTCACTGTACCGAATAGATTGGGCACCACCTCCCCCTGGTGGAAGGATTATGCCATTACACCAAAGCTCTTTTGGTATGGAGATCTCAAATGTTACATGCAAACTTCATCCAGTCCTTTATTTTGCTTGCTAATCTTTCCTACGACGTCCTGCAATTGGCCAACAGTCTCCATCATGTGTCGGACGCTGTCTTGGACACTTCCCAATCCCTCTCGCCTCCACGAAAGACGCAGTTCCTCGATCCATCTCAGCACTTCATCTAGCTGTTTCTGCGTTTCCTTCTGCTCCTCGAGCTCAGCGAGAAGCGCTTGTTTAGCACACACCTCGGCTTCATAAGCCTGTAGAAGTTTTGCAATGGAGTCCTGCAGTTTAATGAGCTCCTCTTTGGCTTCTGGGTACTTCTGGTGCAGCTGGTCATCGGGCAGTAGGACGTTGTGAGGAACGGAGAGGACGCGGTCCATCAGCATCCCCTTCATACGCTGAAACATGACTTCGAAGCGCTCCTGTAAAAACTGCCGTAGTTTTTGGGTGCTCTCTCGAGCTGTCAGTCGGAGCTCTGCTGGCGGATCATGGCCTGGACACAATCTTTTCACAAACACAGACTCAACAGCAACCAATATGTGATTAAGGGAGTCTCGAAAGGCATCACGAACTCGTAATGTGCAGGTCTCTGGGGTGAAGCCGAAGAACTGTGCTTCATACAGCTGGAGGGATTCAGATCCCACTGAAACTACAGTGATAAGAGAGACAAGTTACTGGAAACCAATATCCATGTATATATATATAGTGCCATTACTATTTTTAATGTTGTTGAAAGTAGTGTCTTATGCTCATCAAGCCTGCAAGCCGATTTGAAACCTTTACATTAATTTATCCCGCTTCTGTCACCCTTTTGCGGGAACCAATCACAGACTTCCAATAGTAATAACAGTAAATTATGCATACTTACACATATAAAAACAATGTAACAATTATACATTTAAATGAAGTGTAACCGAGACTTCTTTCAAAAAACTTAAAAATAACAATGTTTTTAAACTTTTGACCGGTACTGTGTGGTACGTACACACACACACACACACACACACACACACACACACACACACACACACACACACACACACACACACACACACACACACACACACACACACACACACACACACACACACATAAATACGTTAGCACGTTTTTCAAAATATGCAAAAACTAGCAGTATTCAACTATAACAACAACAACAACAACAACAACAACATCTAAAAAATAATACATATTTTCTAACACTCTAGAGTTAGAGATGTAGAAAAATAAATAAGCTTCCCGCTATTTGTTATACTGTTGATACTGTACATGTTGTTTAAAAATTAAAGAGGTTTAAAACAAAGATTGGCGTTTTACCTCCGCTCTCTGCCATCTCTACAGCCCGCGCGCAGTTCAACCTTCTTCATGCGTCACTTGGTGAAATTGCGACTCAAAGCGCAATATCGCCCCCTGCTGATTGGGAGCATACATGAACCTAGATATGAACACGTAGACGATTTTCCCAAACCTACTTAGTTCCACTGTCCTCGACATTATATTTTAGTGAATTTCTCTGAGACCATACATGTCACAGTTTTAGTCTGTAAAGAGCACATTCAGGGATTTTCAGAGTTTTGAGGTTTCACAACAATATCTCCTTGGTCTTTAAAAATTACTGTTTTATCAAATTTAGCACTCTTATGGAAATATTTTGTCATTATAATTTAAATCGGACAAATTTTCGAAATGTTTGTTATAAATCAACATCTCAGTAAATGTTATGTTTTTAATCAAAATACGACTTTCTGTCACAAAACAGTGCATGTTTATTAGGCATTTTAGGAGACACAGTTGAAAAGGGAAAGAAAATATCAATGTTCCTATAAAATATTAGATATTATCAAGAAAAAGTTGGAAATGAAAACTACTCCCATTATTACAGTTCTTTTTTCATGCTGCTCCAAGAACACATTAAATTAGATACAGTGTATTGCATTGTATGGCCATTTTACCCACATATTGCATACAGTAAAAAATAGTATGTATTCCGTTGTATCTTTTATAGTTGAGACTCATCTATATAAACAAAGTTTGGTTTTAAAAAAAATCATGAAACCAGAAAAATGATTGGTGAATAAATTAAAAAATCCAGTTTTTCCTATCCTAATGTCCACATAAGTGAACATAACATTATATAAAATATAATTAAAAAAATAAATTCGTTTCTTATGCTCAGTCTAAACAATGTAATGAAACAAATCCAAAAGACTTATCATAGATACAAAAGAGACGCTAAAACCAAAAGACTTTGTTTTCCTGGGTCTTAGGAGGTTAAACTGTGCATAGTAACTTCCAGTCCTGTGGCACAGTGAGTTCATTGACTTTGACCTTCTTACGAAACCAACCATATTATATAGTGCAGAGTGCATAGCATTTCAGCGACACATTTTTCCCATGGAGATTTTAAAAAGATCTTCGATAAAAACAAACCAACCAACTATTTTTTTATATGAAGCAAAAAACTATTTGAAAATCAGACATTTAAAAAAAAAAAAAAAACACCATGTAGATAATGGCTTTATTGAGGGAAATAACTGCAATCCCATCAAGCATTGTGAATGATATAATTCATTAAAAATGATGCTAAAAACCTAATTGAACTTTATATATATATATAACCCTACTGACTTAAAGATGTTTATTGTAGCAACAAAAAGGTAATTTCAGGTTAACTGCAAAATATGCATACAAATTGATGCAGTGTGATCAAATCGGAGGAAGAAATTAAAATAATTTTATTTATAAGTAGAAATGAATAATAAAACAGTCAGCTTTTAATAATAAGAAACAATAAACAAGTCTTTAACCAAATATCTCTAGTAAAATAGTTTTGCCAGAAGAGTAAAGGAGGAGAGGAAGGGCCCTGTCTACATTTGAGATGCAAGAAGAGCAATATATGAGCGTTGGCAATATATACCTACACTCTTAAAAATAGAGTTTCTTAAAGTTTTTTTGGCAGAAAAAAAAAAGGTTCTTTAGAAAACCTTTCACAAAAGGGTTCTTTGGGGAACCAAACTAGCATCACTGTGAAAACCCTTTTTTAGTTCTTTCTGGCACCTTTATTTTTAAGGGTGTGTGTTTAGATCATTATCAGGAACGTTTTAATCATGTAAAAAATAAAAAATAAAATTCCCCCTAACAATCAGCTTTGGCCTCTCGGTATTACAATTTAAGCTCATGCAAAACATTGTGATTTTAACGCCATAGAAGCAGAACAAGCCAAAAAATTTTTTTTTCAACATGTCTGAGTCTACCAAAAACACAAATTAATGTCATGAGACATTTGATAGTGGTCCCAAAAACAGACTTTGCTGAAGAACATATCTCAGCTTTTAGAAAAGTGGCAGCATGTATTTTTTCAGAGCAGAGGTGAACCAATGGTCTGGTCTGCATAGAATATATGAATATGAACTATGATATCAAAAAATACATTCATAAATGGATTGCTACTATATGTTTGAAAAATGTACTGTAGAAATAACCATAAAAGAATAATCATATAGCTTAATTTTTTTTTTTTGTTTTCTCATACACCACAAATCATATAGGCTAACCTTTTATCAAAAGTCAGTCACAAATCTATTAGGCCTATATTTTCAACAGAAGATATGTCTTAACTGCAATCGTTCTTGATATTAAAGTGTCGTAAAAGATCTTTAAGTCAGTTGAAAATAGTTTTTTGCTGTGTGTATATGATATTTCCCAAATAAAATAAGAATTTAGGAAGTTTAGGAAACACTTTAGTTTAGGGTCTATTTCTCAATATTAACTTGTTGCTTAAAAGGCATATTACAGGGATTTTGGCTCTTAAGGCTATTGTTATTAATAACGCCTAAGAATAATGCCTTACTCTGCATGACCATATTCTACATTCCTTAATTCTACAATTTACTAACTAGTAATAAGCAGTAATTAGGAGTTTGTATGTCAAAAAGGTGACCGAATTTTGATTATACTGTCCATCTCCAATAGACTATCAGTATCACATTTCATAAACAAGAGCATTGCAGTAAGGCTATTGTAACAAACATTAAAAACATAAAAAATAAAAACCTAAAAAACGGATAATTTGTCGTTTATTGACAATCTTCACCAACAAATCAAAAAATGACATACTTACAATGACCGGGACAAAGCGATGATCGACACTTCAGCTGACCAATCAGAGCAGCAAGTTCACAAGGCTGTGACCAATTGGAACCATCAAAAACTAAAACCACCTTCTTCATTTGGTTGCCCGGGTGATGACGTGTCAAGAAGGTGCCGGAAGCAGCGTTGTCGCTCCAAAAAATGGCATACCAGACAATCCGACAGGAATATTTACAGATTCCTTTGGTTACTAGAGCTTATACCACCGCCTGCGTTCTCACTACGGCCGCCGTGGTAAGTAAATAAAACGAATGTTAGGGTCTTACGCGCTATTTTTATCTGTGGCCTCGTCCTGATACAGTTATAGCACAGCTGGTGTCCTGTGGCAGCCTGCATGTGGTGTTATCTGGTGATATTTACGTAAAGCCCGCATTTAAAATGTGTAGTTATGTTCAATCCTGTCAAGTGTAATGGGCATAAGTGTACACATCACTCAGTTTGGTTTCCAGTTGCTGTCTGCATGTTCACATTATACATCCTTTTAGCTGACTTACCTCAAGCGAGCTTCTAAAAGTAACTTTCCTTAGTGATTTCAGTAATTATTTGAGTGTAGTATTAATGTAACATCATTAGACAATGTTTGTTTACCTGCAACATGTCATTCGTATCGGACTGTGATGTTTACTTTGTGTTCACAGCAATTAGAACTCATCACACCTTTCCAGCTTTACTTCAACCCAGATTTAATATTGAGGAATTATCAGGTAAGTGTCAACTGTTTCTTTGAAGAGTTTTGTGCCTTGTTTTATTTTGATAAGCCAGACTTATACAATTTTTAAAATGGAAAACTTTGTACTACATATAGAATCGAAAGCAAAAACGTTTCCATATCTGTTTTGTGTACTATTTGATACATTAGGCTTTTATTGCATATATAGTATTATATAATGTGTATCTCTATATACTTTTATTCAGAAGTTCAAACTGAACACGTGTGCAATTTGGGTCTGGCTCCTTATATGATTAAAAAGTAAGATGACATTCTGGTAATGTAAATCAGTGAGATCTTTATAGCAGACTACTTGCATACATTTTGCATATTACTGCTTGCATGCACTCTCTATTTTAGTAAGACGCAATTCAATATGTTGATGATTAAAAAATCCTCAAAAAGCCTGTTGCATCATATTTTATGCATAGATTTTAACATGATTTATATATATCAGGGTATCCGCGGGGTCTTGAAAAGTCTTAAAAGGTGATAAATCAATTTTGGGAAAATTAAGACCCTTATAAAGTATTAAAAAGTCTTATCACGGCTTTATAAAGTCTTAAATTTTGAAAGTATTTTGTTCAAGCTTTGTCAAAAGAGTTTGACTCCAAAAAGTATTTATGAATATATTTATTTTCATCCCCATAAGTATTAAAAAACAACGGGGCGAGCAGTCTGAGATCGGCTCGGAGCGCGCGCGCCACGGATGGAAATAAGCACTGCCACCAGCCAAATGCGGCTGATTTAGAGTTGTGGCGGGTAAACTCGCTTCACCTACCGAGCTGTTTCACCTCTTTGTAAACTTTGTTCAATGCATGCCAGTGCTGCCGTATGTGCGCAAATGACCAGTCGTTTTCTCCGGCATCACTCGCGTGAAGACACGCTGTTAGACTCGCGCGCGCTGAGAAAAGATCTGACGCTGTGCATCATCCGAGAGCGCGCGCGAGTCTCACAGCGCGCAAATATTTAGTTTTCTTTCAAGTCTTGCGCTTAAAAGGACAAACTCACACAAGAAGTATGTCATCATGTCCATCTTGATGAGTATCCGAGCAGACATAGTCTGAATATGCCTTAAGTGAACTGTATAGTATGCACAGTCGAGAAAGACAAGCATATCCCTGCCTCAGGTCTTAAAGGTGCAGTAGCCTTTACTGCTGCCTGAGTGATGTCCTTATATTTAGTTTGACATTAAACAATGCTCTTGATTGAATAGCTTTTGTAAGTTTAATAAGGATTAATCTTTCATTTAAACAGTTAAATATGCAGTTATTTTACATTTGATTACTTCATTCAATTTCTGTACCTTTCTGCAGGCCAGTAGGCCTGTACATTATTATTTAATGTACACATGAGTGAGGTCGAGTTAAACATTCTAGTTTGAATTTTATTTTTTCGGTTTTCGGCTTTTGTTTCTTCTTTTTTTGTTTCGGCCAAGAATTTTGATTTCGGTGCATCCCATTCTGACAATGTTCTGCTCGGTGTGTTGTCAACACGCTTCAAAGATGCCAGAACGAATAGTTTCATTCTTGGGACTAAAAACCATAAAACTGGAAGCCATAAAAGACCACAAATCATCGTGAAAATGTCAGTATTTCATTGAGACTTGAGATTAAATAAACTGCCCAAGTATTGTAGAGCTTGTAGTATTAATTTGTTAAAAACAAAAAAGTGGCTGGTAAAAACATGGAGTGGTAGACTTTAAAAAAAGTTAATTTCCATCCCTGGCGAGCGCAGTCTACGGGTGACGTCATGTATTTGGCGAAATGCGCAGTTAGGTAATGTGTCGCCCACCATACGTTGTAAAACAGATAAGCAATATAAACAATACAACATTTTCCTATGATAGAGATTTTAAGTTTACATTCGACTACAACTGTTTATTAAAGGTTTGTTGCCGATTAGAACTTAAAAGTGCGATGAGGTCTTAAAATATTTTGAGAAGGTCTTTAAAAAGTCTTAAAAAGGTATTGAAATTAACTTCAGGACTCCTGCATATACCCTGTATATATATATATATATATATATATATATATATATATATATATATATATATATATATATATATATATAATTTAAAAACATCCCAGTATATGTTCATCTTGAAATATTGCTAACAATATAACATTTATTATTTTTTTAAAATCATTAAAGATTCCTCAGCAAAATGTAGCCTTTCACAACCTGAAGCAGGGCATTTTTTTTAAAATGATACTAAAAGTCCTTTTACTTTCTAAAACAGTATAACATTTCAGTCTGATGACAAGACCTGTGGTTGATTGTGAGTTTTTCAGCCAAGTTTTGATTATGCTGATAATTTGGAGGCCTTGGAAATTCATACAGTTGCAAGAAAAAGTAGTGGAAATCTGTGAAGTTTTTTTTACCAAATAAGATAGATCAGACATAATGCTGTATTTTTTTTAATATTAATTACTCTCCTGAATAAGATATGTTACATAAAATACGTTTACATATAGTCCACAAGACCAAAAAATCCAGATTTTATAAAAATGACCTCGTTCAAAAACATTGATTCTCAATACTGTGTCATTTGCTGGATGATCCACGGCTGTTTTTTTATGTTTTGTTATGGTTGTTCTTAAGTCCACTGTTTGTCCTGAGCAGTTGAACTGACCAACGATCTTCAGAAAAATCCAGCTTCTGTAAATTCTACAGTTTTCCAGCATCTTTTGTGTGTTTGAACCCGTTAGCAGCGACTGTATGACTTTGAAATCCGTCTTTTCACAATGAGGTCAATTGAGGGAATCAAACACAACTATTAAAAAAAAGGTTCAAACGCTCATTGAAGAAACCTGATGCAGTAAGAGACAGGTGTGTACACATTTGAACAGGATGAGGATATCTCAATTTGTCTTATTTTGATTAAATATAATTTTTTGTTTAGTATTGCCTTTCAGAAGCAACCAAAGATATTTGCATGTTTCCCAGAAGACAAATTAAGCACAATTACCTTGATCTTCAAATTCAAAAAGAGTTCAAAAAGTGTCCCTGGCTCTTAATGCGTCTTGTTTTCTTCTGGAGCATCCGTGAATGTTTGCACCTTTTTAATAGTTGTATATGAGTCCCTCAGTTGTCCTCAGTGTAAAAAAATGGATCTTAAAATGGATGTCTTGCATTATGTGATTTGTGTGTGTGTTTTTCCATAGGTATGGCGAATAATAACCAACTTTTTGTTTTTTGGTCCGGTTGGGTTCAACTTCTTATTCAACATGATATTTTTGTATCCTTATAAAAACATAATATATTGATCGTACATCAGAATATTGTAAAAGCTGCAGTGTGTGTAAGGGATCGAGTCTGACGTTCCTTAACTGGAGTCTCACAGGTACCGGTACTGTCGGATGCTGGAGGAGGGGTCCTTCAGAGGGAGAACCGCTGACTTTGTCTTTATGTTCCTCTTCGGTGGCCTTCTCATGACTGTATCCTTCACATTTTCTCGAAAAGAGAAACACTCAATACATTTATCTGTATATTACAGCAATTAATGTCTAAAATGGAAGACTAAAATGCAGATGTAGTTAATGTCTTTAGCACATTTCATTCAAAATAATAATTTGAAATGCTTAAACATAGGCACACATAGTTTTGTTTGGTAAGCTCTTGTTTAATAAAATCTTACCAGAAAAAGCTTTATCATTTTTTTTTTATTGTACATGCATTTAAAATCTTTTTATTAATTTTATTTATACAATCAGTAGAAGATGTAATTGGTGGAAATTTAATTCCATTGACATAAAGACCTGTTTATAAATGAATTGCAGAGTCCAAAACCACAACTGTAATGATAATGTTGCTGAAGAACGATATTGTTGGAATCACCTTCAGAACCATTTTTTTTCCTAGCTAGTGGGTGATTAAAAACATTGACAGCCAATCAGAATCTGCCCTGCTTAAAGGGTTACTTCACCGTTTTTTCATATTAAACTATGTTATTCCCTTAACTAAAACGAGTTGATACATACCTCTCTCGTCTCAGTGCGTGCACTTAATCTCTCTGACGCGCGGTGATGATCTGCGCGGTGATTATCCCCAAGCCCAGTTCATTCACTATGGAACCAAACAGAGATCAAGTTAGAAGTACCAAACACCTCCATCTTTTCCCTATTTAAATATAATGAGAACGATAATGTATGGCGGAATAGCACTTCTGAGAGTACTTTGGCTCGGTGCAGTAAAAACTTTTTACTGCGCCGAGCCGAAGTACTCTCAGAAGTGCTATTCCGCCATACATTATAGTTCTCCTTTTTAATCCGATTAGAAATGCGCCACGTTTTATTTTGTCACCATACTTGATCGTTCAACTACTCGTGTAACTGTATTTAAATAGGGAAAAGATGGAGGTGTTTGGTACTTCTAACTTGATCTCTGTTTGGTTCCATAGTGAATGAACTGGGCTTAGGGAGCTAAGCTAAATGCTATCAGATCGTCACTGCGTGTCAGAGAGATTAAGTGCACGCACTGAGACGAGAGAGGTATGTATCAACTCGTTTAAGTTAAGGGAATAACATAGTTTAATATGAAAAGGCAGTGAAGTATCCCTTTAAAAGAGCTTAAAGTCCCAGTGAACCGGAAGTTGCAACTGATCTTATTTCAGTGCTGTGATGTATTTCCAAGTGAAAGCAGACTAATGGTTGGAGGGGAGTGGTTAAGGATATTCAAACCCAAGCCGACAACCTGCCGTCATCGGAAAGGGAACACCATTCCAGACTTGAAGTTACTTTTCAGGTTTTGGTTAAAGATTACCACGACAAACATTTTTTTTTTCTGTGTATGAACAGATTAATTGTGCACCCTAAGACCTGTAATGCGCTCCAAAAAAGTTAATGAGAAGATTGCTTTCATTAGGACTTTAAGCATGTAAAGTGGCAGATGAAAAGAAACTGCTGCATAAACAGAACGATTTAATCCCCTGGTGTGGACGCTAATATCGTTTTTGTTATATTGAAGTTATCGTTCATGGTGTGAACAGGCCTTCGCTGCTGAAATGCCATTAAAATTTCAACTACCTTCACTGTGAAAAAAGTATTTTGTAGATTTTAGGAGCACATTTGACAAGAAAATAGCTTTTCAGTCTTTCTACTTAAAAATGTCAAATGTGTTACTTGTCATGTCTTTGTAATTAGTTGTGAGATTTACTATTTCTGATTTTCTGAGTGAAAATTGTTTCTACACCAAATTCTTTTCAATGTACATAGGCATAATACAAAATAAGCAGACAAGTTTAAAGTAATTTAAGATTGTAAGATAACTGAAATAGGAATGAAAAAGTAAAAAAAGATAATTAAAAATGGATTACAATGAAAAAGGCAAAAAGAAAGTATAAATAAAAGGAAAAAATCAAATCTAGTAGTGTAAAAAATAATAGTAGTAATTGAGCATGCATATTGCATTGAAGGCCATGTTCCAATTTATTTTATTTTTTTATGACCATAATGCTCTGATATGTGTTAGATTATATGTAAAAAAGGTTGCAAGTGTGCAAAAGCAAAATTAGTTTTCTCTTACTGTAATGTAGGCATGTAGACAAATATAGAAACAACAATGAAAGATCATCTGTTTGACCATTTTATGTTTAATAAAATCATGTAAAATATTATATATTAAAAAAACAGCAAAAGTTTGTCAAATATACATACAATACGCCATGTATGTTAGGCACTACAAGATTGTGTGATTTCCTTATTTTATGACTTCTAAACATAAACATTGCCTTTGTGACATTTGATTTTCTTAACAGTTGTGCAGATATTTGGCACGTTTGTGAATCTTGTGTTCTTAGGTCAGGCTTTTACCATCATGCTGGTGTATATCTGGAGCAGGAGGAACCCAAACGTGCGCATGAATTTCTTTGGCCTTTTGAATTTCCAGGCACCCTTCCTCCCGTGGGTGCTCATGGGATTCTCTCTGCTGCTGGGAAACTCCATCATTGTGGACCTTTTAGGTAGAGACTTGCTGATTCGTCAGATTTATTCACTTTTCTTGTGCTGATTCAGAATTTAATATGACAATGAGGTTTTTTTTTTACTTATGATGTGTAAAAATTTAGTATACATAAGTTTATATGTTCTGTCATTTTGATATAAGGCATTGCGGTGGGACACGTGTACTACTTTCTAGAGGATGTGTTTCCCAACCAACCAGGTGGCAGCAAATGGCTGAGGACTCCCTACATTCTGTGAGTATTATCAAGGTGTTTTTAATATATGTACCTAATATATGTATTAATGTACCTGTCAAAAGTTCAGAAACATTAACATTTGTCAAGTAATATTTTACAATACCGGTATTACTGTTTTTACTGTATTTTTATTACAAATTAAAATAATAGTTTTCTGTTTGAATAGATTTTGAAATGTAATTTATTCCTGTGATGGTAAAGCTGAATTTTCTTCTGAAAATTCTTTGATTAATTGACAGTTCAATGAACAACATTTATTTTGCATTTATTAAATAATTTATCAAATAGAGATCTTTTGTAACATTATAAATGTCTTCACTGTCACTTTTGATAAATTGAATACACCCTTGATGAATAAATGTATACATTTTTCTTTTTTTATCTTACTTTAAATGTTTTGTATCATTGTTACCAAAATATCATTGTCACCAAAAAAAGTGTCCCATGATTTACTCACCCATAAGCATCCTATGTGTATATGACATTCAATACAATACAATCAGAGTTATATTAAATATCCTGGCTCTTTTAAGCTTTATAATGGCGTTGAATGTCAGCCCAAAATTTCAAGCCCAAAAACTGCATCCATCCGTTATAAACATACTCCACACGGCTCCAGGGCTTAGAACCCTTCTGAGGTGAATCAATGGGTTTGTGTAAGAAAAATATTCATTTAAGTAAAAAATCTAGCTTCCACCTTCTGTATTCAACTTAAGAAGGAAGTTTAATGTCTCTCGCAGTTCAAAATGGTTGCGCTATGCCTGACGTCAGCATTGCGCCTGTTGCACTTTTTTAATTTTCTTTTTTAATTTCTAATAAGTGCTGTTCTTTCAAACTTTCTATTTATCAAAGTTTCTGTTTCCTAAAAAATATTAAGCAACACAACGGTTTTCAACATAATAAGAAATGTTTTTGAACAGCAAATCTGCATATTTGAATGATCCACTGAAGGCTGAAGTAAAGATTAGGAAAATTCAGCTCTGCTGTCACAGGGATAAATTAATAACATTTTAACTTTTAAATTGTAATTTCACAATATTACAGTTTTATTTGTACTTTTAAATCAAATAAATGCTTAAGACTCCTTTCAAAAACATAATATCGGACTGATCTCAAATATCTGATCTGATATCTTGGTTATGTGTGTAAACAAATGTGCCATTTTTATCCTTTTAATCACAAACCTGTGTGCCACACAATCTAAAACAATGAAATAAAAACTTCTAGGTAATATTTTAGTCTTTGCTTTAAAGTTAAACCCCATTTTGTTTCAACATTTCTAGTAAGATGCTCTTTGATACACCAGAGGAAGATGCCAACTACAACCCTCTCCCTGAGGAGCGTCCAGGAGGCTTCGCCTGGGGCGAGGGTCAGCGACTAGGAGGCTAGTCTCTGCACCTGTGTGCCTGCTGATTAATGGACATCTCTGAGAGCAAGAAAATCTTGTTTCTCTTGTGTACAAAAGAACGTGAGCTCTACTCACCGAGCAAAAGAGAGACTTGCAGTTTGTGTGCACGGAAATCATATGCCTCGAAATGTCTGCAAGGCCCATAATGCCCCTCTGACTGTGGGCATGAATGAGTTAAAAAAAAAAGAACTGACTTTTGATATGTTGCTTTTGCTGCCCTGTACAACAGGGGTTACAAATCGAGCAGCTGTGAAAGAGAAATATCTATTGATCATCACCATTTTACTTGTTTTCTTTTCTTTTTTTAAAGAATAAATGTATATAAAAAGTTTGAGTACTGCATTTTTTTTTCTTCAAAAAGCATTTATTTCAAGTTCAAACATTTACAGGACTAAAAGAAAAATGCATACTGTAGTATTAAACATTAAAGTCAGAGCAAATATCATGTGATTTATAGCCATAATATATATTAATATATTTCTCATAGTCCTGAGAAGTTTCATTAACATTTTTTGAACTTACCACACAACCACTTCCGAACAATATGGTAATTAAACAGAAAATGACGTTTTTGAAGATGTATTGCAATAACAATAGGAAGTGAAAGATAGCTTTAATTGAGATACCATGCCATTAGTTCTTGCTTCATGTAGAAGTGTGTGTGTGTGTGTGTGTGTAGGAAAATAAAAATTTGAACACCCTGCTATTTTGCAAGTTCTCCCGCTTAGAAGTCATGGAGAGGTCATGGACCTGACCAATACAGAATAGCACTTACTGATCACCACAGCAACGACCAAAAAGCACACACTTCTGGATCATATCTACGTCTCTCATCCAGATTTGTGACTTCCGCCGGGTGTGTTACATAGTTAGCATAGCTATCATAATCCGGTGTGCTGTATTTTGCGTACTTGAGTTTTTGTTGTAGATGGCTATTGCTGCGCGTTTAGCTAGAATGCCATACAAAACCAACCCATTGGGCCACTGTATCTGCATTAACGACAACAGCTGGGGCAACAGCCTTAGTCCAAATGGGTTGTTATCGTGGCTATCAAAATCCAGTGTTCTGTATTTTGCGTACGTGAGTTTTATAGATGGCTATAAAAAAATACAAATTAAAGAAATTGTGTACTGTGCTAATTAATTGAGACTTTTTACAGGTTGTTGGCCTTGTTTGTTTCGTTGCTTCTATTGCTCTCCCCTTTTTTGTAAGTCGCTTTGGATAAAAGCGTCTGCTAAATGATTAAATGTAAATGTAGGTCTGAAATTGTCATCGTAGGTGCATGTCCACTGTGAGAGACATAATCATTTTTTTTTTTTTAGATCCAGAAATTACAGTGTATGATTTTTAACTATTTATTTGTATGATACAGCTGCAAATAAGTATTTGTACACCTGAGAAAATCAATGTCAATATTTGGAACAGTAGCCTTCGTTTGCAATTACAGAGGTCAAACGTTTCCTGTAGTTTTTCACCAGGTTTACACACACTGCAGGAGGGATTTTGGCCCACTCCTCCACACAGATCTTCTCTAGATCAATCAGGTTTCTGGCCTGTCGCTGAGAAACACGGAGTTTGAGCTCCCTCCAAAGATTCTCTATTGGGTTTAGGTCTGAAGACTGACTAGCCCATGCCAGATCCTTGATATGCTTCTTACAGAGCCACTCCTTGGTTATCCTGGCTGTGCTTTGGGTCATTGTCATGTTGGAATGCCTCGACCCATCTTCAATGCTTTAATGAGGGAATGAGGTTGTTCCCCAAAATCTCGTAATACATGGCCCCGGTCCTCCTCTCCATAATACAGTGCAGTCGCCCTGTCCCATGTGCAGAAAAACACCCCCAAAGCATGATTCTACCACCCCCATGCTTTAAAGTAGGGATGGTTTTCTTGGGATGGTACTCATCATTGTTCTTCCTCCCAACACGTTTAGTGGAATTTTGACCAAAAAGTTATATTTTGGTCTCATCTGACCACATGACTTTCTCCCATGAATCCTCTGGATCATTTAAATGGTCATTGGCAAACTTAAGACGGGCCTGGACATGGCCTGGTTTAAGCATGGGAACCTTCTGTGCCATGCATGATTTCAAACCAACAGTAACCTTGGAGACGGTGGTCCCAGCTCTTTTAAGGTCATTGACCAGCTTCTCCCGTGTAGTTCGGGGCTGATTTCTCAACTTTCTTAGGATCATTGAGACCCCACGAGGTGAGATCTTGCAAGGAGCCCCAGTCTGAGGGAGATTGACAGTCATGTTTAGCTTCTTCCATTTTCTAATGATCGTTCCAACCTTGGACCTTTTTTCACCAAGCTCCTTGGCAATTTCCCTATAGCTCTTTCCAGCCTTGTGGAGGTGTACAATTTTGTCTCTAGTGTCTATGGACAGCTCTTTGGTCTTGGGCATGTTAGTAGTTGGGTTCTTACTGATTGTATGGGGTGGACAGGTGTCTTTATGCAGCTAAGGACCTCAAAAAGGTACATCTAATTTAGGATAGTTAATGGAGTGGAGGTGGACATTTTAAAGGCAGACTAGCAGGTTTTTGAGAGTCAGAATTCTAGCTGATAGACAGGTGTTCAAAAATGTATTTGCAGCTCTATCATACAAATAAATAGTTAAATAATCATATATTGTGATTTCTGGATTTTTTATTATTTTAGATTATGTCTCTCACAGTGGACATGCACCTACGATGACAATTTCAGATCCCTCCATGATTTGGGAGAACTTGCAAAATAGCAGGGTGTTCAAATACTTATTTTCCTTACTGTATATATGTATGTGTGTGTGTGTGTATATATATATATATATATATATACATATATATACTTTTCTTTTTTTTATCTTTTCACCCTACATCATCATAATCCTCACTGTCATCGTTAGCAGGGATTTCAATGTCTTCAATGTCATCATAATCCTCACTGCCATCGTTAGCAGTGATTTCAATGTCTTCAATGTCATCATAATCCTCACTGTCATCGTTAGCAGGGATTTCAGTTTCTTCAGTGTTCTCATAATCCACGCTGTCGTTGTTAGCAGGGATTTCAATCTCATCCATGCCATCATAATCCTTGCTGACTTGATCTTGACTTTTTTTCTCTACTGGGGTGTAGTGTGGCGTGAAGTTGGGTTGTTGGGGTGCAGGAGGGGAGGTGGACTCCTCAACCTCAACATAGTCCAGCACGGACTCCACTTCCTCATAACTCTGATCCACTGGAAATTTAAACATGATTTCAAACTGGTTACATTTCTGTTGCAAAGGGTTTTTGCTAATTTAAATATGCTGAGAAAAAGAAGTATGAAGAGCAAAGCTTTTTTTCATGTTGACATTTAATATGACATTAAAGACATAGTGACCATGAACTGGCCTCAATAAATAATTGTAGGTTAGAGGCAGGTGGTATTGAAGAAAGGGCATTCTCATTCTAGAGGATAGAGCATTTGATTGGACAAACAATTGGATACGCCCCATAGTCATCGATATATTTTTTTTAATCAGTTTTCCTGAAAAAGAGAAACTTAATACAAATTAGTATATCTGTTAAAAGGTTATTTTATTTAACATTTAGGAGTACCCTAACATGAAATACATGTTTTTGGATCAGTGTGTTACTTAGCCCTGTCATTTGTTGGCATCTGTAGGAGCTTGTTTTCATCAATTGAACATGCTGAATTGAAACTTGTCAGGTCATGGAATGTCTGGGAAGTGATGTATTGTAATCTGGTGATTGTCCCTGTTTGTCACCATCTATCGGTGCAGAGTGAATTGGCCTTTACAGTGGTGCTGAAAACCTGGGCGGAGAACTTCATCAGGCTCTCGTGAACATGAGAATGGAGCATTTGTGTCTCTACTGTGGTGTAGTGTGGTGTGAAGGTGGGTTGTTGGAGTGCACTTGAAATTCACTGGAGGAGGATCTGCAGATGTTGCTGAACTTGATGAGCAAGGATCCAGACACATCATCCATCATTCCCTAAATGCTACTGATGACAATGGGTCCTGATGTGCCAGAAGCACTTTTTGACCTCGGCAGTGGCATGTGGGTGGCTGCGCACACAGTGGCCAGTGCAAGAGTCATAAGCTTTTGGCTGCACCCCAGAGCAACATCTTCAGTGCTTTCAGTTTGTTGAGCTGAGAGAGAGCAGATGGCCATTTGTGATAGCCCAGCAGCACAACAACGCTATCCGCTGGTGGTTACAAGCAGGGACCCGCAACGTCGATGAGATCATCAATCTGGTGGGCCTTGAAGAGTTCATTACTCGGCTTCTGAAAGGGACAACCAATTGGTTCCAGTGCCACAACATGAAATATCTGATCTGTAGCTGTGTATTATTCCTTATTATTCCACAAATGAATATAAAACAGCAGAGATTGCAGCCGACCTGAGACCTAAGACCAAAAAGGATGTGAGAGTAACATTTTAGGAATAGATGGTAATATCCCTTGGTTTTATCGCACCTCCCTGAGATGAGTGGGGAACAGATGTGGTGGTGATAGAGGGAGGGAAGTACAAAGCTTCATTGGGGTCATCAGGTGGGAACTCTCTTTCTTTTGTGTGTAGATTATATATGCCCTCAACACCTCCAGAGGACTCATCGGTGACATCTGTCGCCCCAGTTGCGCCCCCTCTGCTTTTACCCCACTCTGTAGTCTGTAGTCACAGGGCCAAAAAACCTCTTAATCCACATCGGCTGCTAGTTCAGCATACCTAAGACTCTTACTTTAGTAGGCCTCCTCCACAGTATCCCAGGGCCCAGTTAGCTCTATGATATATACAGTGCAAAGTGTGGAGGACCAAAGCACAATGTCTGAGATTGGTAACTGCAATTTTGTGTGGGGAAAAAAGGCCTCTGCTTCAGGTTCACTAAAAGTTTCCATTCACAAGCTCCACAAAACTGTCCAGAATTTGGGGTCTTCACTTTGACCTCCCTTGCCCCTTCTCCTACAAACTTCTTTACTGGAGCATAAAGAATGGAGGAGGTAAGGCATTGATGGAGGTCCGTCTGGAGTCTAATGATGCTGCAAGATACTTCAGCACCTGGTATGCCTCCACGTATAGTGACCTTGCATCAAGCTTACCTTGCAGACAACCAAGATGTGCTTCAGGTTTGCTGGTTATGAGCAGAGTACGATATTCTCCGTACCATTTGCTGAGGTTCACTGGAGTTGGGATGACATCATAGGGGGCTCATAACAGGAAATTAATTTCTCCTTCCCGGTGGCAACTCCCACCCATCTCATCTCCCTGCCCTTGCATTGCTTGGGAGATAGCTTTTGCACATCTCATTGTTTGCTCTTTCTGACACACCTCCTCAACCACAAGTTTTGTAGAGTCCACTTTGTTGCAGTTTTGAGGGCACAGACTCTTTTGGCTATAAATGGATAATGGGATTCCACCAGTGTTATATAGACAGTTCCTAAGACTTTCTGGTTATTATAGGTTTATGCTTGATTATTCGGCCTTCACAAACCCGCTGACTGATCTCATTAAAAGGGGAGCTCAAGATCCGGTCCAGTGGAGGGAGCTACGCCAACAGGCATTCACACAGGCTGCTCTGTGTGACAAGCTGCTGTTACTTTCTCCTGACTTTAATCTCCCTTTTGTGTTTCGGACAGACACATTGGACATGAACATGCCCAGTGCTGTACCTCAGTCATAAGCTCAGGCAGTTTGGTAGGTTAGGGCTGTCAAAACCTGGCTGTCTTTAACTTGGGTCGGAGCTAAACTTTGCAGAACTAAACTTTTCTGAAATCCACTGCCGCTTCAATATACTATATATATATATATATATATATATATATATATATATATATATATATATATATATATATATATATATATATATAGCCTAATTAAAATCATAATCAAAACCTTAATCTATATTTATCTTCCTATATTATTATAATGATTCTTTCCAGTTATAATTTTGCTTTATGTTTCTTGTTTTCTAAAGTGTCTTTCATTTAAGTTAATATATTTTATTCCTTTTATATTTCCTTTTACTGAAACACTTAAGAGTCAAGATGAATATTGCCTGTACTATTGTCTGTACCTCTCACTGTGAGAAAGCACGTTATCAGTATGTTTTGGTCAGAACTGGAGCTTTATCAGCTCCAACCTTAAGAGAGACTGTGTATCTGTGTAAGTGCACAATATTCTATGTTACAGATCAGTGTTGAGAATGGTGTATAATGGGCACCCTAAGAGATGGGTGGACTTGTTGTTCTGGGCAAGCTGGCGCCTTCATAGGTCACTATGGGCCTAATTCCGGAGTAAAAGCATCAACAAGTGACACGTCTATGAAAACGTGCATCCGATTAACTGACGTGTGGAAATTTACCATGATTGTGCATTGTCTCTGCACCAACCAGAACCATCCACATTGCAGTAATGACGTGGATAAGACCTTGAAAACGGTATAACTGTTGGGACAATTGAATGTACGATAGGACGAGGCAATGAGACGGTGAGAGAGGGAGCACGGCCTACGAACTCCTTGTCAGACTTGAAGCTGACTTCTGCTTTTGAAACTGCAAACTATTCTTAAGTAAATTTTTCTTTTAATTAATTACACTCCTGACTCTTGGTCTTCATTTCTTCACTACACTCTAAAAAATGCTGGGTTAAAAACAACCCAAGTTGGGTTGAAAATGCACCGACCCAACAATTGAGTTGTTTTAACCCAATGGTTGAGTTGTTTTAACCCAGTGGTTGAGTTGTTTTAACCCAGTGGTTGGGTTAAATGTTGCTTAAGACAACCCAATTGCTGGGTAAGAACAACTCAACCATTGGGTTAAAACAACCCAATTGTTGGGTCGGTGCATTTTCAACCCAACTTGGGTTGTTTTTAACCCGGCATTTTTTAGAGTGTACTGGTCCTGGGTCATAAGCTGTTAACCCCTAACAAAAGTCATCATGTTTTCAACTGTGACAGTGAATGGTTATCAGTATCAACTAATCACTGGATTTTTAACATTTTTGGAGACTGATGCGCCATTGTAATAGGAATAATACTGCATGATGTTCCTGAATAAATATTTTTTTTGGTTGAATGCTGTTATTGTAGGAACATCAATTTTACATTTCCATGCCCCTGAATATGACGCTGAACAGAACAAACTGTGATTAGTTGCTTTTACATGTCAGCCATATGGTCTCTGGATGGTCCTATAGCCAATGAAAATTATTATTGAATCCAGATCTTCTGCCATCAATCTGAAGATTTGGCTAAATGAGACTACCAAAATATAGATCATCCGTGTGGATCTGAAAATCAGCCCGTTCTGTTCGTACTGGAGTTATTGTAAGTTAAAATAAAGTTTATAAAAACAGAACTGACCAGAATTCATGGACAGGAACTGATCTCTTGAAGGTAAAGGTGGTTTCCAATTCTCAACTTCTTTGTGATAAACTTGGTTATCCCTGTAATAGAAAAAGTATTTTGTTTTTTAGAGTATAAACACATTAAAAATATCTGAACTTAAATGACCTTGACAGACTTACTGTTTTTTAAAATTTGTGCCATTGTAATGATTTGGCTTTGCTTGTGTACTGTACCAAGCACCTAGAAAAAGAGCAAAGAAAAATTGAAGGATTGATGTGAAAAATGTTAAATAAAATTAATCAAACAGTGGTATACAGCAGTCAAACTTGTAATAAGGAAGTGGTCACTGGCCTATTTTCAGTAACCATGAGGTTAAGTTTATGTGAAATGGTTATTTCCTGTAGCTTTATGTCGGTTTCAACCATCTACTTCAAACCCCTCTTAAATATGAAAATAACTTCTGTGAATTCCTTCTAATATTGCTAATATTCAATTAACTAGCGTTTTCCTTTTCAATAACTGTGTTATTTATAAAGTGGAGTAAAAAATGTGACACTGGGAGACACACTTTCTGTCTCTGTATTACCATTCAAAAGTTGTCTCAGTATATTTATTTAATTTTTCGGAAAGAAATGAATGTGTTTATTACAGCATGGATACATTTAACTGAACAAAAAGTGACTAAAGCCATTTATAATTTCTATTTCAATTAAATGCAGTTCTTTTATTAATCAAATAATCCCAATGTATCATGATTTCCACAAAATATTAAGCACAATCATTTTCAACATTGAAAATGATATGAAATATTTCTTGAGGACCAAATCAGTATCGTGTGACACCACGAAGGAATAAATGACATTAAAATAAAGTTCAAATAGGACATTGTCATATTTCAAAATAATACAGTTTTACTGTATTATATTGTCATCCAGTTCTACAACAGAATTGTGGCTAACCACACTCATTAAATGCTCTATTTACCATATTTTTATTTCTTTGTGTGGCTCAACAGAACCCCTGTAGAGTTGTTAGATGTGTTTTACCTCTTTTACTGATGCAAACATTGATGAAAATGAAAATGATTACTACCACCAGCGACACCAGAATGATGGCCAGCAGTAATGCTGTCCAGAAGTGTTGACGCAAGAACATTTTCTATGAAGAAACAGAAAATGTTTGGATTCAATGATATCACTAACAGATAAAGGGCATTTAGGTTTATATTACAATGAATAATACTTTAAACTCCAGCTACTTCTCCTTTTCAGCGCTGTTCAGGCACATGCTTGAAGTTTCTTGTTTTCCAGTCAGCTGTGTTTCCTGGGTAGAGAGTGCACCCTAGTTTTAATATGCTTCCAATAGCTTTCACAATCTATTTTGCAATGACAGAAAAATAATCTAGATGAATAATGAATGCAGGATGCTGGAATGAATACAGTAATTGCCATTGTAATATTCCAGATTTATCTCCATCTATGGCTTGAATACAACATTTTCTCTCTCTATCATGCTCACAGCACTCATCCTGCGAAGGCACAAGTTTTACATATGATTAACTGACTTCCTGCATCATTCTTAGCACTGGCTTATGAGCTTCACTTCACTGACCATCTAAATTTAGAGATTCATTTATCTCAATAGTTATGCGTAGTATCTTCACAAACAGAATTAAGCAATAGACAAGCATTCACACAAGTGATCTTAAAGGTTTACATCAAATTAAGCTGTTATATTGATTTATGCTATTGTGAGAAAATATAATGCAAACCATATTGACTTAGAACTTAGAGTGGTCTTAATAATAATGAGCTATAGATAAACACAAACTTACATATTGGCATAATGACATTATAATAATAATATTCTAGCTTACACTGATACTGTTATTAGCATAATTTTCACTTGATTTTAATTTATGCTTTCATGGTCCACTTTAGACATTCTACTAACCAAATGTAAACTAACTCTCATTAGAGCTTTAGTAGACGGTTAGGGTTCAGGTTAGTAAGTTGACATTATTGCTAAATTAGTTATAGTCAGTAGAATGTCTGTTTGGGATCTTTAAAATTAAGTGTTAGAAAATAATAAACAAGCCAAGTCAACTTTATTTATATAGCGCTTTTTACAATGCAGATTGTTTCAAAGCAGCTTCAGGAAAACGGGGATGCCATACAGCTCATTTCAATTATCATAATATGTGGGTAGATCACTCATTTAGTTTATGTTAATTCAGTTTACTATAATTAGACTCATTTGGATATTTGGTTGGAAATTTGTTACAGTCGGTAACTAAACAGTTAGTCTACTAATATTCCAATGACTAGTTGACTTGTAGCTTCAAAGTTACTCATAATCAGTAGAATGTCTAAAGTGGACCATTGAAATAAAGTGTTACATTCACAGCCTAATGGCTATTCACATGTTTTTGTGAAGATGAAAATAATAAGATAAAACATAATTACCTTTGTCTGTTGTAGATGACATCAGTCTTGCACATATTCTATAAACTGGCGATTACAGAAGTGTCACAGACATCTGGAAATTTTAAATAGACAAAGTTCTTCAGAACGTCCAGCTTCTCTGCCCAGTGCCCACTCACTAAAACTTCTTCCACATAAGCTGTAGGTCTGTATGACTCAGAAGTGTATTGTTAGTCAATTGTACATCGACTATGGTTTGGGGAGTTGAGAGAGAGAGAGAGAGAGAGAGAGAGAGAGAGAGAGAGAGAGAGAGAGAGAGAGAGAGAGAGAGAGAGAGAGAGAGAGAGAGAGAGAGAGAGAGAGAGAGAGAGAGAGAGAGAGAGAGAGAGAGAGAGAGAGAGCTACTGAGGGATGGTTTAAAACAGTAATAGTACTTCTGCTATTCTTCAGAGAACTGAATCCAGGCATGTCATTTGTCATCTCAAAGTTTTATGGATTGTTGCGGGCGTGGCCTCTATAAGCAACTTTATTTCTTTACATTTATGGACGCTGTTTTGTCCTATACATTGAGTGATACTGATAATGTCTTCTCACAGCTAATTTGTCCAATCTGTTTTTTTCTTCTCACAGTTTAAGCCAATTTAATGCAACGTGCTGTAGTAATTCATCCTCATACACCCCGCCTCCTTCTCCCTCACAAAATGCACAAAATGATAGTTAGTAGACAAGAATAGATGTATACATTTTTACAAACAATGCAACCAGCAGAGATGTACAGAGGTGGAGAGGAAACAGGAGGAGAGGCACCTAATATAAGGTCCCGTTCTTCGCGATTCCATCTTTCAAAATTTAGCTAGTGTGTAATGTTGCTGTTAGAGCATAAATAATACCTGTAAAATTATAAAGCTCAAAGTTCAATGCCAAGCGAGATATTTTATTTAACAGAAGTTCCCTTTCAAAGCCTACAGCAAACGGCCGGTTTGGACTACAGCAGGAAGTGCAGGGATGTAATGACGTCACTAGAAACGTTTGTTGACTAACCCTCCGCCCACAAGAACACGCAAAATAGGGGACGAGGTCTTGTTGCTCTCCGACATGGAGAAGAGCGCGCATTCAGCGCTTGCATCTCCCCGTTATGGTAAGAGGCGGGACCACAACACGGGAAGCGCTGGCCCAATCAGAACTCGTTACGTGTTTCTGAAGGAGGGACTTCATAGAACAAGGAAATCATCAGGCCGTTTTTAGGACAGAGGAAACAGCGTTGTACAGATAAGTAAATTGTGTGAAAAATATTTAAATGTTTTTTTTTTACACGCGAAACATGAACTCGTGTTATATTGCACACTGTAAACATAATCAAAGCTTCGAAAACACGCCAAGAATGGGACCTTTAATTTCAAAAATATTTTTTTAATGTATAGCTATAATTACAGGCTATTGTAAAAAGTATACAAGTATACTAATAATAACAGTATAGTTTTGAATTGATTTTATTATAAATATGTGGCTATATTGCAGCGCTCCCTTAGTGCTTGCCTGTGTCCCAATTTACAGTCTATAGTCCTGTAAAAAAAGTGCTTATTATTAATCCTGAATAGTATGTGGTATTAATAATTTGTAATACTTTTTAGAGCAGAGTGCACAATGAGATGCAGGGCTTATCTATTTTGCACGATTTGCAGTGTGTTCACCACTGCTCAATATGTGCAACTCCGACTATGGGTTACCAAAATTGGCCATCATGTCCTTTTTTCTGTTCACAGATGATCGGAGGATATTGTGTGGCCTTTATTGCAATTTGAAGATTTTTGTAAAATCACATCTGTTTTTGCTTTTCAAATGGTTTAATATATTGCATGCTCATTTATTTATAAAAATGATTGATCATAAATTATATTGATGATAATAAATAATAATAATATTGGGCTTGTTTTGGGCTTGTGTTTGAATCTTGAATCTTGGGCTTGTTGCTTATTTGTCTCACAAGTGTTGGCAACACTGGTGGGGACACATTTCAAGGTAGGAAGGCATCAAAGCATGTCTGAACCTAATGCTATCTTCACTTCCTGTCTCCTCCTTCATCTGATAGAATTTTGAAGGCAGCATAAATTTGCTGCCTTTGATATCCCACAATGCTATGTGTTCTGTTCAGTGGCAGTTGAGTTAGAAAAAAAAGGTGCTGTCTGAAAGTTGTGGTTGCTGGACAGTTTTTGTCTAAATGTACCTTTTTGACCAACGTTTTTCACTTCTGATGTCAATTTTGGTGAGAAATTACTAACATTGCAATTACATATTTGTTTAGTTCTCACCAAAGCTTCCTTTATTTAGCTGTAGATCATTACACTGTTACACTGCCTCAGAAGTCTGTTTGGCGAAATCAGTTTCATGAGGTACTTTTGTGCATTTACTGTGTGAAAGGCAGCGAGGCAACAAGTCAGCTGACTAAGGCCAATGTCTGCCATATTTATCTCCTCACCAGAGTTTTTGAAGTGCCTTAAAACGTGGAGAATTATTCAATGTGTTGTTGTTAATTTCTGCTGAAACAGGAAGACAGGGCAGGACATAAAAATAGCCACCATATAAATATTCCAATTAAATGGTAAAGCATTACGCTGGGCGGAAACGCTGTATGCACAGAATTACCCAGTTTTGCAGTCCAAGTCAAGCTTTGTGGCCCATTTCAAGGATGTGTTCGGGAAACCTGCCTGGGATGCGTCAATTGGTGAGAGATTGTGGTGATGTCGATTCATGAGTATGCTCTACTATTTCGGACCTTGACCGCTGCCAGCAGATAGAATGAACAGTCGTTGTTGACCACCTATCGTCAAGGTTTGGATCCCTGTGTGTGCTTGCATCTCGCTGCATACGTGGATGCCATCGGGCTTGAACGTTTCATCCAACTATCCATCCCCTTCGCCACTCGTATGCAGTCGTGTATTGAAGAACACCAGGGCCAGTTCATGAACTTCCAGTCTCTCCGCCCACCAGAACCATTACACGAACCCATGCAACTAGATAACCAACGTTTGATTATAACCAGCCTTGCATTGATTATCGTGCCCTCAACAAGTTCCGATATCCACTTCCTCTTGTCCAGACAGCGCTGGAACATCTCCGGGGTGCCACTGTGTTCACCAAGTTGGACCTCTGCAGCGCCTACAACCTCATCCGGATACGTGAGGGGGACGAGTAGAAGACCGCCTTTGTGACCCCTACTGGCCACTACGAGAACCTCGTCATGCCCTATGGCCTGGCCTTCGTATTCCAGGACTTCATACATGAGGTGCTCTGGGAGTTCCTCTACAAGTCAGTTTTGGTGTATATTGATGATATCCTGATCTACTCCCGGAGCCTAGCCGAACATCGCCACCACGTTGCGGAGGTCCTGCAATGCCTGAGGGACTTCCAGCTCTACCTCAAGGCCGAAAAATGCTCCTTCCATCAGCCCTCAGTGCAGTTCCTTGGCTATAACATCGACCACAGTGGCATCCGGATGGACAAGAGGAAAGTAGAGGGCATCAGATCCTGGCCCACTCCATCATCCATCAAAGAGCTCCAACGTTTCCTCGGGTTTGCCAATTTCTATCGCCGTTTCATCAAGAACTACAGTCTCATCTCCAGACCACTCACCCACCTCCTCCGTTGCAAGCCCAAGTCTCAAGAACGCCTTCACCACCGCTCCCCTCCTGGTCCATCCAGATGGCCTTCGTCATCGAGGTTGATGCCTCCACCACCGGAGCAGGAGCGGTGCTCTTGCAACACAGAGTCGGCTCCATCCATGCGCCTTCTTCTCTCGGAAGTTCAACCCGGCGGAGGTCAACTACGACATCAGCAACCGTGAGTTATTGGCCATCAAGCTCGGCTTGGAGGAGTGGAGGCATTGGCTGGAACATCCCGTCATCTTGTTAACCGACCATAAGAACCTTGAGTATCTCCGAGGCGCCAAGCGGCTGAACCCTCGTCATGCTAGATGGGCACTCGTCTTCACGAGGTTCAATTTCACTATATTGTATCGTCCAGGTTCCAAGAATGTCAAGGCCGATACTCTGTCTCGTCTCCACGCTCCTGAGAAAGCCCCCAAAAGTTCTGAGCCCATCCTGCCCGAGAAGCTCTTCCTCCATCCCATCACCTGGTCTGAGGAAACGATTCCTCCCGCCAGTGCCTCCAACTCCACTCCGCCAGGTTGTCCGCCAGGACTCCAGTACATTACCCGCTCACAACGCACTCCCTTGGTTCACTCTGGTCACACGTTGGGCACTGGCCACCCAGGGGCCAATGAAACCCTCTCGCTGCTACCCGAACGCTTCTGGTGGCCCAACATGGCGGCAGATGTGAGAAGGTACGTGAGAGGGTGTCCGGATTGTGCCATCGCCAAGAGTCCCCGGCACCTCCCTGCCGGTAAGCTGCTTCCTCTGCCCGTTCCCAATCGGCCATGGTCACACCTAGGGGTGGACTTTTTCACTGACCTGCCTGTGTCCGATAGCCATACCTGTATCTTAGTTGTTGTGGATAGATTCTCCAAGTCATGTCTTCTGATTCCTTTGAAAGGGTTACCGGGTGCCATGGAAACCGCAGAGATAATGCATAATGTCGTTTTCAGATATTTTGGAATTCCTGAGGATATCGTGTCAGATCGAGGACCCCAGTTCATCTCCCGAGTGTGGAAGGCCTTCCATTCACTTCCATTCACTCCTAGGTGTGACCGTGAGCCTGTCATCCGGGTATCACCCTCAGACAAATGGGCAGACGGAAAGGAAGATCCAGGAGATCGGCAGGTTCCTCCGTACCTTCTGTCACGGTCACCAGAACTCCTGGAACCAGTTCCTTGGGTGGGCCGAGTACGCACAAAACTCGCTCCGTCAGGCCACCACAGGTTTAACCCCCTTCCAGTGCATACTCAGCTACCAACCCCCGCTGTTCCCTGTGCCTCCTTCGTCTCCACCGTCTAGTGTCTCCTCGTCCTTCGATCACCAGTGTCCTGTGGCTGTGTTTTTCGTATTCCATTGTCTGTCTCCATCGTCATTCTGAGTCTCTACGCATCTCTCACCTGGCTGTCATCATCTCAAGACCCCAATCTGGACTGCACTCCACTCTGCTCACTCTACTGGTCTGCTCAATAAACCATTTCATATAACACCTTTGTCTCTGCAGTTCTGTACCGTAACACTGAGCATGTAATATATCAAAAGAAAGAGCTGATCAAAACCCCCAATGCTTCACTGTAGCTCGGGTCCACATTTCATTAGATAGTTTTGATTTATATGATGTTTAAAGCTACACTGTGTAACTTTTTTAGTTTATTCTTAGCTAAAAACACTTAGGTCATTCAAAAATATATGTGCTCATTAATGTATATTTACTTTTTTCAAGTAATAAAGTATTCTCGTAAGTTTATAATATGCCATTGAAAATCCATACGGGTGAGGGGTTTGAATGCTGGTTGCCATGTTGCTCCTCCATCTTGAAAGGACATTAGCCAAAGAGGGACATACCCATAAATTCAAGCTTCGCCTTTCGCGTTTTAACACTCGATGGCACCGTGTCGAATGTGAAGAGGGGGATTGCCATGTTAATCTTGGACTATATCGGCCACCGTAGTTAAAACGAAATCAGAATTGAGAGGAACAGAAACTATTATTCACTGGATGGTCATATACCTTTTCACCGCTAGATGGGGGAAATTATCACACAGTGTAGCTTTAATGTTGAAGATCACATTATTTTGCATAGGCCTATGCATTTGTTTACATATGATTGCTTGTTTTACTGCGTCTTCCTCGCATGTGTTTTGATGAGGAGATTCAGAAATTATTCAGAAGATGCGTATAGCGCCCCCTAACGTCTAACATTGAAAACATGGAAGCCCTGAAAAATCTGTGTTTGGAGGGGAAGTGTTTTCTCACAAATAATGGAAAATTCTGTGTCTAGCGGAGAAAGAGTTATTACACAGATCATACACATGCAATTTCTTTACTTATAAGTTATAATAGCAAGTAAAGAAATTGCATGTGTATGATCTGACATAACCGACTGTGTTTATGTGAACTTTGTGTGTTTTTGACAGTTAAGCACAAAACAATGTTTAAGAGAACTTTGTATAATACTCACATTTCTGTGTTCGTACTTCAGATGTGAGTGCTCAGAAAACCATCATACGTTTAGACTGATGTGGCTTTAAAATTCATGCAAATAATAAACTTTCATGATGATGAAGAACTGCAATGTCATGTGACTGGGTCCTCAATAGAGATGACAATCAAAACCAAACAGATGTTTTAGTTTTTTGCAAAGTATCCGAGGCATGAGCCGTAAATACTCCTCCCCCTTCTGGGGAGCTGCAGCTCATTTGCATTTAAAAATACATGCACGGAACTACAGACACATTTTGGGGACACTTGACACTTGTAAAAAGAGGTATAGGTCCTCTTTAAAGAGGGTGGTGTAGTAGAGGGTGAGGGACATTTAGCCTACTGAATTATTTGTGAGCTATTTATTTATTAATTTAATTTTTGTGTGCCTTTATACTTGTTGTATAGTAGGTGTTGCATTTGAACATTCAGAGATTTATTCATGGAATAAAAATATAAGGATGCCACTAGAAGGTGTAGTGAATTGTTAATGATTTTATTTATTAATTATGATGTTATAATTAATCATTTTAATTATTTATTATTTATTAAAATTTATTAATTTATTATTTTTTTCTCTTCAATTTGGTTGGTTGGTTGTTTTTATTGGCGTAGTACCGTGGAAAATGTACTGAATTATTTGTGAGATGTTCATTTATGAATTAAATTTTTGAGTGCATTTATTTTTGTGTTATAGTGGGTGTTATGGTCACTGACTTGTTAATTAATGTATTTATTGAAAATGCTACTAATATAGGCATCTCTTAAACCATAAAAGAGACACATATAAAGAACAAATGGAATAAATAAAATCGAGATATAATGTCAAGTTCATTAAACAAAGTCTTTGAAGACAGCTCCGCCCATTTGGGGTGCGCATGCGCAGTGCGTGTTATTTCTACAATGACGTTGCTCTGTCTCTATTAGCCTGTTCTGTTGGGCGCTCCTCACTTTCCTACAGAGAGCCGCTTTTCTAAACTCAGCCCCGGGAAACCATGGCCGAGCGGGCCTCGGGATCCACCCGGCCGCCTCACCATGACGGTAAGCGCCATTCTCGACAAAGAAAGGTTTATTGTGCTTATTTAGCTGTGCTCGTTATAGGCCCGCGGCCTGTTCGTCCACGGATTAGCCAGCAACAGTCAACCGGCTGACAGATAGCCTACATCTCTATTATCCTATTTATTAACACATTCTCATATGAAGCTTTAATGCTTGATATGTGTCGACGCTTCTAACAGAACTCTTCTCGCACAAAGCATTTGCTATGCTGATCTTTATGTTCACAAAAACGTGTAAGTTATATATGGTCAACATGATGATGTTGCATCCAGTGGTCAGCAGATGACAGCTGGACTGACAGAAAGTGGTTTCTGTTTTTAATGGTCTGCTATATTTGAAGTGACTGAACATCATGTGTACAGGTTCTTATTATTCAGGCTCGCGTGCGTTTACGTTCATACAGTGTTTTGGTGCACATATTGATTTTTTTTTTTTAAAAGCATGCATTAATGTATATGACACATAAGCATTACCTTGCACTGACCAAAAGTGTTGAATGGTTTTTAGAGCATGCCATTATTGTCACATACTTCAATGTATATGAAGTAGAATATGTTGCACAAGTCGACTTTATCACTTAAAGCACAATATGACAAAAAGTTTGTGATTTTTTTAGATAGAACTGATAGGTTGGTTTTCCATAACATGCAGTTTCCTGTGTAAATCGTAAATACACCCCTGACCACAATCACATAAGCTTTTTTTATGCATTTATATTTTTAGGTGTAAAGATCAAGTAAGATTTTATGGATTTTTTTTCCCTCTCCAAATATTAATGCAAATGTATGCATATGTTGTTTTGATCCTGTTGAGCTACATTTTTTTTTGCCATCCCTAAAGGCTCGTGGTTGCTTTGGGTGTAGTCGTCTACAGACTTTTCCTGCAAATACGTGTTTGTAAAATCTTGTATTTAGGCCAAATTAGAATAAAACCCAATGACAGAGATGTATGATCTGCCAGGACATGCTTGCGTTTGATTGACCGATGTGGTTTGTACCGGCTCGGACTTGGCACTAGAGTCTCTGCTCGTTTACTCGGATGAAGCTTGTGTAGAATGACGTAAGGATCTTCACTGAAGAAAGTAGTTTTGCTTGTTGGTTTCAGTTCTTTAAATGAATTTGCCAGCTGGAATAATGGTTATTGTTCAAGCTGAAGCTTTATCCTTATCATCTGTGGGTCTGATTCAATCAGCATATTTTTTACAGCAGCAAAAAGAGCAAGACATCATGTAATATAGTAATTTAGAAATGTATTTATTTTAATAGTGAATGCTATAAAAACGTTTGGTCTTTGGTTGGTTATCATTTATTGTAAGTTTGAAAAAAATAAATAATTGTATAGAGCACTTTCTAATCCTCCCTATTGCTCCAACCACTGTAAGAAGTTAAAGTAGTTTGTTTAAAGGTCCAAAGAGTAAAAGAAGACTTGCGCATGTTTGATTAGGGAAAGCGAATGACAATCAAATATGGACTCCAAAAACTCTGCACTATAAGCATAATACAAATAAGCGCCACAACTGTTGTGATCATTGATAACCAAATCAGTATATTTAAATGATTTCTGTCACGAGACAATACAGACTGTAGTGATGCTGAACATTCACATGAATAAACTACATGTATATTAAACTAGAAAACGGCTATTCTATTTTTGTTTTTAATTAAGTTCAATTAATGGATTATTTCACTTTAAAATGAAACTTAGACTGTCATTTTCTCACTCTCAGGCCATCCTAGGTGTATATGATTTTCTTCTGTGTCAGATGAACACAATCAGTTTTATTAATGGGGGGGGGAGGGGGGGGGTGTTAAATATTTAGATTTAGACGGACCACCTTTCAGTAGGTTGTGCCCTGCTCTGCCCTATGTTATGCTTTTTCCGCAAGTTGAATATTGAAGGCGGTTTGGCGGAAGGTATACATTTTACTTTATAAAGTTTTAAACATGGATATTTTTATATTTACATATAGCTACAAATCTTTCCTAACCCTCTGGAGATGTTTAGGATGGATGAATGGATGTGCTTTTTTGAGATTCATACTCAATGGACTGCCATTAAAAAGCTTGGAAGTATCAGGATATTTATTAATATAAATCTGATTGTGTTCATCAGACAGAAGAAAATCATATACACCTAGGATGGCTTGAGGGTGAGTAAATCATAGTCATTTTCATTAACAACATAATTTACCACAAGAAAAAAAAAAAAAAAAATACACAGCACTTATTTAAAACTAGAAACGTGTTTTGTGCACTGACACACGAAAGAGCTAACACTTGTATTATTATTTAGCCAAGCAAGCAAACTCTTAGGGGTGGTCGATATACCCTCAAAATTATATCACAAACAATATTTATGACGATATAGAAAAAATGGAACAAAGTTTTGTTGGGGATTGCAGCTGGAAGGCAGCATCATTTATTAGTGCAAACAAAATGAAGGGCATTGTCCATCCTTTTCCAATGAGCTACTGTCATTGATAGAATGTTTATTTCATAAACAAAAAAAGTGTAAATCTATTATCATAAGGAAGTAGCCTTGGTACAAAGTTATAAGTGTTTTTACTGGAAATTTTAAGTAAAACTATAACATTTTAGTTTAGCAATAACTAAAGCAATGCCTTGGTCTGTCTGAATATTCGATTCTGTTTGGCTGGAAGGTGTGCAATAAAATCGTTTAATGCACAGGTAGTTCCAAGTCAGATGAGTCATCGTTCTATTAAAGGTGGGGTAAGTGTTATTTCAAAACCGTTTTAGAAAAAGGACACAGGCCGAGTGGAATAACAAACTTGTAGCCAATCAGCAGGTAAGGGGCGTGTCTACGATTGATGGTGAGTAGAGCACTCGCTCTCGCTCTGTGCACGTCATTATTCAAAACACACGAGTCACACATGACGGACATTAGCCGAGAACTAGCTGCTTTTGCTTAACTATGCTCGTGTGTCTGTTCACTTGTTTGCCCATTTGCGATTGTATTGTGGCTCACTTCAGCGATGATAAAGACCCGTTCATTTCCACACCGTATGGAGCATCTAAATCTCCTCACTGTGCTTCAAGCATCAGCTCACAAAATGTGTCCGACAAGTAAGATACTATACTCCTAATTAGGGCTGCACGATATTGGAAAAAAATTACATTACGATATTTTTTTCCCCAACGATATATATTGCGATATTGAGAGCCATCAATCCAGGATAAAGTCAATAATTACCATTCCGTGATATTAATAATTTCACTAATAAGCAAGCTTCATTACAAGTGACAAAAAAAAACCGTATCACGGTTTTAGGGTCACGGGTTTCCATCCTGTACGGTTCTTGTTTTTTTAATCCAGAAATGTACTTCAGAATGATATATTGATTATCCACATGTTATGTTATGTTATGTTATGTTATGTTATGTTATGTTATGTTATGTTATGTTATGTTATGTTATGTTATGTTATGTTATGTTATCAAGAGGGCTTGAATGAGTTGTACCTAAAGTTGTACGTTTTGTACGATTTAGTACCTAAAAAGTTGTCTTATTAGGTACTAAATCGTCAGGAGGCTGACATGCTGCTCTTCGTGTACTCTCAGGCGGGTGTTGTTATATGCACGCTTTGGAAAGTAAATGTGCCATATGTCATCGCGTCGCTATATCATTGATATCGCGATATGCCACTTTTTTATCATGTAAAAATGTATACCGGTATTATTGTGGACGGTATGATATGACACACCCCTACAAACTCTTACATTTTTTTCCATTGAAAATGTTCCATCATGCATTATTTACACAGATTTTACTCTTGGTTGTAAAGAGCCCAAATGCCATTCAGAGGTTGGAGGTGTAGAGGTGTTGTGAATGTGTGGCACTGATGGACGATGTGTTGTTTTGGCAGGGGTTCTGCAGCAGCGCGCGGCCGAGCAAGAGCAGGAACGAACCGACTTCCTGAAGCTCAAACAACAGCTGGAGATGGAGTTCAACCAGAAGCGCGCCAAGTTTAAGGAGCTCTATCTGTCTAAAGAAGGTAATATATTGTTTACAATATCGGCTGATGGGCCAGTAAGATACAGAAAACTGCATCAGCATCTTCTCCAAACAAATGCTGCAAGAGTTTTTCTAACTAACTAACTAACTAACTAACTAACTAACTAACTAACTAACTAACTAACTAACTAACTAACTAACTAACTAACTAACTAACTAACTAACTTTACTTTATTTATTTGTTTTATTTAGCCTACTTGTATTTTTTGTAGTTTTATTTATTTATTTATGTATTTGTTGGCTTTACGAAGTTCACATAGGTGTCCTTGAAGAGTAACCAGAGGGGTCACATTAACTATGAACACTTTATGCCTTCATTTTGTAGTATATCTGTATAAAGTATCTCTCGTTTTATTATTTAAACCTAACAAACTTAATTTTGTGAAAAGTTGACGTCACTTTCCCACTGGAACAAACTCCCCTCTGCCGGACTTGAGTGGCAGAAGAGCTGCTGCGTGACTAGATTGAATAGGAGAAACTGCGAAAACGGGAGTGAAACAAACTGTTATCAGTTTAAACTAAAGTTTGGACTTGATATAAGTGTTATAAGCTATACATCTTACCAAAAGATCCAGTGATCCATGGATATTGACATTTTGATGCTGGGGAAATACATAAATCAAATTTAGCCTGTGAACAATTTATATAAATAGAATTTAAATCTTGAATCCTGTGATCACTTGTATAATTAAAGGGGGGGTGAAACACTCAGTTTCAGTCAGTGTCATGTCAATCTTGAGTACCTATAGAGTAGCATTGCATCCTGCATATCTCCGAAAAGTCTTTATTTTTTTAATAATTATATAAGAAAGATGCGCTGTTCCGAGTCTTTCCGAAAAAAGCCGAGCGGGTGGGGGCGTGTCGTGTGAGCGGAGCTAAATAATGACGTGTGCGCGCTGCTGCTATTGTGTTGAGTCGAGTGCGTCGTAAAGCTGTGTCATCCCTAACAGCGGGAAAAAAACTTTATTCAAAATAAAAATATGGCTTTTAATCAGATACAGCCATACATCTATGATCCGGAATCAGACCCAGAGGCTGCAGTTGAACAGGAGCAGCAGCAAAAACGACTAGAGCAGGACGTCTCTGTGTGGTACAAGTCATACACTAACTATATAATATGCTTAGCGGCTTGTGTTATTTACATATTTATACTTAAATTATATCGTCGTATTTTTGTCTTTGAAGGTGTACATGTGGGAAGTGCAGTTGTGCACGTGTGTTTGTGTGTTTACGCGTGGTTTGTGTAGACAGTAAGCGGACTAAAAAAAACACAGACATTTGAAGCAGTCTCACTCACCCTTCTAACGTTGGGACTGCTCCATCATTCAGCATTAGGCGATTGGGAAAATCCGGCGTCGAGCTGGGCCTTGTTTATGAAACAGTCGGCACCGAAATGCAGCGAACAGATATAAACATTCGCGCAACTCAGTTGCTGATCCGGAAAAGCAAATTACATCCACTGTTGCCTTAACGCGGGGTTTTTGGCGAATCTGTGCAGGACTGTCTTGGTCTGGCAACCAAAAACGCACTTTTTTGGTGACATTGTTATGTGCACATCACCTGTGCAGCATCCTACAAGCCAGCGCTTTGATGGGCGTAGCCTGTTACTTTCGCTCTCTCCCTCTCTCTCTCACGCGCTTCCGGTAGAATTGTCCGTACGGCCCATACAAGGAAATTCCGCCCCCATTAACGTCAAAGGGGACGCATGATCTCAAAAAACTTGCCGAAACTTATGACTAACCGGAAGTAGTATTTTTGACAAAGAAATACTTCCATCAAACGTCCACCTTAACTTTTGAAACTTTGTCTATGTTTAGTATGGGATTCCAAGTCTTTAACAGTGTAAAAAGATCAGTATGCATGAAACAGCATTTCACCCCCCCTTTAAATATATGTGTGTATAACCCTGGTATATACCCAGCTCCCAACCCAACTTTGAGAATAGATTAACAGCGTTATTTTATTTTTTTATCACCCGATAAGAGTCTCACGTTAACACAGCACGTTAACGCAGATTACGGCCCACCACTACGCATACATATACATATGCATACACACGCACATATAGCAGGCAGAGGAAATTAAAAATTCAGTTTTTTTGTTTTGTTAGTTAATATATATTTTTTTTATTAATTTATAACACTTTTTAAAAATTGCTATTCCTGTTATTTTAATCCCTGTTTAAATGCATATGTTGTAATTTACATAATATATATGAATGTATATGGAGCGTGATAAAAAGGTGACCTTGAAATTGTGGCGTTAAAGGTGACGTGAGCCGGGGGAATTGATGTGATTTTTGTGTACAAGTGCTGCCACTCAAATTGTTTTGCCACTCAGTGGGCATAACTGCAGTCTCATGTCACATGCATACCTTCTACTCAGTGACATTCACATATTTGTATTAAGTGTAGCTCAAGTGTCCTTTATAGAGCCATTGTAATTCCAAGGATTTTGAACACTTTTCTAGGAACACATTTGTGTGGTTGTTAAGGTGCAGTAAGTGATTTCTGAGAATCATTGTTTAACATTGTTGATATTTGAAATCAGCCCAAACAAACACACCCCTCCCTTCATTGTTCCACCCCCAAAATGCACGAACACACAACACTCAAGAGGGGAGTCTCTTTATCATAGCTGAAGCGAAGCAAAATAAAGCTTCTCAAAAATGACATGAGCATACAGTACACGAGTACACAAGCAAGAGTTTGTTGTTATAAGCAAAAGGAACTGGATAAATATTTGAATGCTCCTGATGTGAATTCCGACTAGTAAATAAATGATGCCGCCTGAATCATAATCTCACACCGTGTTGGTTCGTTCGTTGGCCAGAGGAGAAATGCCCCCCGATTTCGCCTGGTTTTCTCCCAAAGTTTTCTCTCCAGCTGATGGGGTTTGGGTTTCTCGCCAATTAACTGTCGCCTCTGGCTTGTTTAGTTGGGGACACTTAATATACAACAATATTATTGATCTGGCTGTACTGGTGCTGTTATATAAGAACTGAACTGAGCTGGACGATGACATAATTTTATTGCAGAACTGCTTTATAGATTAAATTAACTAATTTATTAATTAAGCATCTTTGCAAAAGATTTGAATCAACAGTAAACTGACTTGAGCTGAACAACAGTCACATGGAGTATAGGAATAGGAATGAACAATTTTCCTGTTGTCACTGTGATACTGCTTTAAAATAATCTGTATTGTATAAATAAAGGTGATTGACTTGTTAGTTGAGAGCAGCACACACTCAAAGCGAACTCACAAATGGCGCAGTAACAACCGGTTAAATTTGGTCATGTACCCAACGGTACCTTTTTTGCGGTACTTTAGGGATACTAAATATACTTTAGGGGGATACATATCTGTAAAACAAATATGTAAACCAGTTCTTACCTTTTGAATAGACGTGTACAGTGACACAATCCATTACACATTGTGCCTGGATGCGCATGGATACAGAAGACTGAATAACTAGCAAACAGTTATAGATCTGTATTTCATAGTGAATCTGTCCTGGGGCAGTACTAAAGTACTAAACCAGATACGTTTCAAACATTTCAAACAATGCTAGCAGGGATCTGAACACAAGGCTCCTTTTACACCTAGTGCAATTGTGTCAGGTGATCCGATCACAAGAGGAACGGCAATAAATATGGGTCCAAACAGGGTTGGTTAAACATCATATATTTAGGACACAGTGCAAGAGTAAAACAAATGTGACCTGAACCTGATGGTTCCTTGACATAAACTTTTGTGCTTGTCCTGTAAATACCTCAGAGGAGCTGAAGAAGCAGGCTGCTATACTGGAGAAGGCCCAGGCAGAGTTGAGCAAGATGCAGGACCAGCTGGCCGAGGCTAGAGCAGAGATGGAGACCATCAAAGCGGTGGCCACCGTCTCTGAGAGCACGAAGCAGGAAGCCATCGACCAGGTCAAGCAGCAGTGGCAGGAGGAGGTGGCGTCACTGCAGGCTATTATGAAAGGTAATGCGATACTGACTATTTTTATGCTGAAGTGTCTGATAACCATGGCTGAGTTTTATTCATTGTGCCATTTCTGCTATTGAAACCATAACAAAATCATTCATCACTATCCTGAAGTTGACTGAACTGCTTTACGAGAATAATGTTGCTTTGAGTAATAATAATAAGTGAAATAATTTAAAGCCTCTAAAAGACTTAAAGGGGGTGAAACATTCAGTTTCAGTCAATCTTGAGTACCTATAGAGTAGTATTGCATCCTTCATATCTCCGAAAAGTATTTAGTTTTATTATATTTATAAAAGAAAAATAGGCTGTACCGAGTCTTTCCGGAAAAAAAACGAAGTGGCTGGAGGCGTATTGTGTGGGCGGAGCTAAAGAATCACGAGCGCGCAGCTATTGCACGAGAGTGGCTGAAAGCTGACATCTTCAAGTGTGGAAAAGAAAATGTTACCCTAAATAAACCATGGCTATCAATCAGATTCAACTAATACATATATGATCCAGAATTGGATCCGGAGGTTAAAATAAAATAAACAGGAGAAGCATCAACATCTAACGACTAAACCTTAGCAGTAGCAACCAAAACGGTTTTGCAGGTCAGACTGTGTTATAGTGTTACATAGAAAAACAATGGAGTTGCGCATTTGAATGTGCTTTGTGTGAACGTCACCTAGGTCTGGGGTGGTTTTACAATAAACAAACAGACACCTATAGTGGTCAGCTAAACAAATGTATTTAAACACACACCATAAGTTACATCGCATGCTTCATTGATAAATTAACTATACGATCGTGTTGTTTACTGATGTTTACTCATGCGACGATAGCCAACAACATAGACATTTGAAGCAGTTTTACTCACCACCTGCTTCCAAAGCACGATTGTGAACCTTTATCGTCACAGCTCCATCAAAAACACACTTCTTTGGTGACGTTGTTGATTTGGTGAAGTCCTGACAGAAGTGAGAGCAGTTTTTATAGACGCCGTGCATTTGCTCTCGCTCTGGTCGCGCGCCCGCACGCACCCTTCCGGTAGAGGAGCCCGTACGGCCCATACAAGGACATTCCGCTCTGTCGACGTCAAGCCGACCCATTCTCGAAAAAAACTCTCCGAAACTTGTGAGAAACCGAAAGGAGTATTTTTGACACAGAAATACTCCATCAAGCGCCCAACTTATTTTTTTTTAACTTTGTCTATGTTTAGGATGGGAATCCAAGTCTTTAACAGTGTAAAAAGCTCAGTATGCATGAAACAGCATTTCACCCCCCCCCCCCCCCCCCCTTAATAGATGGCACCATTTATTGGTGTTTTTCATATGAAGTTTAACCAATGCTTTTTTAAATAAATAAATATTCATAAAGGCCACATTAAATTGATCAAATGTCTGTAAAGACAAATATAATGTTATAGTAGATTCCTCTTTTTTAAATAAATGCTGCTCTTTTGAAATTTTGAAATATTTTTATTTATTTAGTTTTCATCTTAATTTAATTTATTTTAGTAATTTTATAATGTGAATTATTCATTATTTTATGAATTTATAATTTATGAAATATTTGAATTTTCATTGCACATCGAATTTGGCTGAGAAATGACTCTCAAAAGATATCATCTTTAATATTGTGTAATAAAGTCATTATTGTGTAAAAAACCTAATAGACATTACAAAATGTAACTTCAGAAGAAATATTTTGGGTGAACTATACCTTTAATGTTTGTTATTATTCATATGGAAATTATACTCTAAATAAGAAACTGCCGGTGACAGTAAATGTGTAATTGAGTTATTCATTCGATTCGTTCATTCAGGTGTGAAGTAAATGGTTCTCGTCATAAAAATGTTAAATGTAAATGGTTCTCTTTATGAAAATTGTAAATATAAGTGGTTCTGTGGCGCAACTTCTGCTCCAACTGTGCCGTGAGTTGCGTGAATTTGAAAGCAACACGGACCAGGGCGTGGAAGAAAAGTAACCTGCACATTCTTTTGAACAAATGATGATCTATTTATTTAAATAAAATGCATGTAAGGGATGATATAGTTGATGATTTACCTTGGATATGAACGAGAGGGAGCATGCAGTGTATTCAACATCAATTGTGTAATAATAAATGTTTCTCAAGCAGCAAATCAGCCTATTAGAATGATTTCTGATGGGTCATGTGAAACTAAAGCCTGGAGGAATGAGCCTAAAAATGGAAGACAAGTATAACGTTGAATTACATTTTTTTTTCGTGCACAAATTATTCTCGTCGCTTCATATAATTATGTAGAACCACTGTAGTGAGATGGGCCTTTATGGGTCTTGAGAGAGGAAATGTCAATGTGGCCAATGGAGGCCTCTCAGAGTCATCGGATTTCAACACAAATATCGTAACTTGGGTTCCGAAAAGATGAACAAAGGTTTTACGGGTGTTGAATAACATGAAGGTAAGCAATTAATGACAGAATGTGGCATTGTGTAAGTAATATCTGGACTTCTATCTAGGCGTTTTAGGCTGGATCATTGTTCACTTTTAGAGAGAATAATCCCTTTGTGGGAGACTATCATCTTTGTAACTTTGCAGACCATATACATGCACAAACAGATACACACTAAAGACAAAGGAAAAAAAGCCTCATATGACCTTGTTAATAAATGAGCATTCAAGAGGCGCATGATGTATAGCGAGAGAAGGAATCCATAGTAACTCTGTGGGTTCAGATTCAGTGTAATCCGTGTTAAATCATAAACGTCATAAATAAACCCTATTTGGACAAGGAAGGTTTAGCAAGATTTCTTTTGCTGTCTGCTGTGAATGTTAAATGTGTTTGAGGATTTCATTTTGATGTATAACTCCTTATCTTGGTGTGTGTGTTTAGATGCAGAGCGGGAATTCAAGTTGCAGTTCCAGCAGAAGTTGGAGCAGGAGCGCGCTCAGTGGACACAGTACCGTGATGGGATGGAGCGAGAGGTGGCCGAGCTACGCCGCCGTCTTACTGAGGGACAGGAGGAGGAGAATTTAGAGAATGAGATGAAGAAGGTCTGGTTTGCTTTTTAAATGTCTACTTTATGATTTTTAGTTCCCTGAACTGTGAAAGAGATAATACAGTAATTTTCTTTAAATCGTGAGTCAAAGCCAAAAAGACTTAAACATCATGTTGGTGTTGGGTCTGTCTGTTAAGCAAGCTTGGTTTTGTAATATCAATCTAGGCCCAGGAGGACGCAGAGAAGTTACGCTCTGTGGTGATGCCAATGGAGAGTGAGATTGCAGCACTGAAGGCTAAACTGTCAAGCTCTGAAGATCGAGTTAAGGAACTTGAGGCGGCGAAGGTTAGACATGCATCAAAATGTGGAACTGAGAGCCAGACTGTTTTGTTCACAAGTATTATTAGATGTGACACATTTTATGTGTCATTTCATTCCTTTTTTTGCGGTTCCCTTTACCTCATGAATAGGCAAATTCACACCTGGACAATGTTCCCTCTAATTTTTTTTCTTGCTGAGCAAAACTTTTCTCTTGGGTGGACAATTTGGCCACCTGAGCAAAAACATTCTTAATACCAGACCTGTACAGCGTATGTAAACACAAAATCGTTTCATTATGCAGCTTTCACTCTTAATTCTAATGTGCCATTATAACTTTTATTTTTTGAAAAGAAGCAGTGAATTCAGAAGTCATTAATGAAGCACATTTTAGGTTACCTGAGAATATATATATATTTTTTTACAGGGCTGTGCCAGTCTTTATTAAAAAAAAATGTTAAAATATAAAAAAATCTAGTCTAGACAGTTTAATTATTTTATTATAATATAATATACAATGAAAAAAATGAAGCAGTTATACTGAGATGTTTTGGGACAACCATAAATGCGTTTTTGTACTGTAAAGGTTTGGCTAAAAATCAAAAAATATAAAAACTTAATGTTTACTGTTTATTAATTTCAAAGATTTTCTATATCAGGGGTTTTCAAACTTGTCAAGGAGCCCTGAACAATCACCTTGTGAGATCAAATCATTATATAATATAATATAATATAATATAATATAATATAATATAATATAATATAATATAATATAATATAATATAATATAATATAATATAATATAATGTAATATAATACATCTGTGCTGTCACTCAAGTAAAAAAACAACAACTAATTAATCACACGCATTTTTCTGTAATTTAATTGCTGTTTTTTATGTTGTAATAATCACTGATAGTAATACTGGTACTGATGTTTCTATGAAATGTATATATTAGGGGTGTAACAGTACACAAATCTGACGGTTTGGTATGTACCTCGGTTTTTAAGTCACGGGTCGGTACGATTTCGGTACACCAGTTTTACAAAATTACTTTATTTATTTTTATTAAACAGTGGTTTACTGAAAAAATTGTCTAAATTAATGCTGTAAATATAGGGAGTCCTTACTTAGGCTACACATTGTAATATTAAAGGTTAACAACAGAGCCCAACTATTAGCCTCAGTTCAGTTATTTTTAGATATAAAAATCAGCACTCATAAGCTTCACATAAGGCAGTTTTTGCATCAACTTCTAAATCTAATTAATTATTATATATTTTCTCTTTTCCAATTCGTTGCTGAAATATAATCATTTATACACGGCTGTCAAATAATGACAGATTTATTTAAACATACATTAAATAAACAAGACATCACTAACAGGTTAAGTAGAATGTAATGAGTATATAGGCTAATATTTAGTGAAAGTGTTTGTTTCTCTAGTGAACTAACACAGATGTGCACACTAAATGACTTGCCTGAGGTAAATGTGATGGGGACATTGCAAGCTTATTTGTCTTTCCATGGTTGAAACACCGATTAAGCGATTACACGACATGATAGATTACATTAAGTTGTAATGTATCCTCAACATAGCCTACCTTAAGAGATATTTCATGTTTATTCTTTAGGAAGAGATGATCGCGTTCACTCGCACACGCCGCCAGCTTTTAAACTGACGCGCCTATACTGATCAGTCACGTCACATTAAAGAGCGTCAAAAAGATTATCGTTTGAATATAATGATAACATGGACTGAATGTGTTCATGAGGTATCTCTGATTGAAGTATGTTCCGCACTTAAAACAAGCCGACTGTTATCTGTTAAAGATTGCATTCGTACCGTTCGGTAGACACGTGCACCGAACCGAAAGCCCTGTACCGAAACTAATATATATATTAGTTAAGGGGTGTAACGGTACACGTATTCGTACCGAACCATATATAAACAATAATGATAGACATTCAGCATTATAGTATAATTGAAAGCTATTCATTTTAACTTTAAAAATTAGCTTTAAAAATACACGTCCACACCTGCGCTGTCTGTGCGTGCGTCTTTCTGTGCGTTGTGTGTGTGTCAGGATGTTCTCAGACTGCGTGTTCTCTTTCGTATTGTCGCGCTTAAATGGTTTAAACGCATTTGTATGAATATGAGTGTGATCTAGCCAAAGGAAGATAGAAGAACTGATGTTGCATTAATTGTGTCAGACTGAAAAAAAATGTATTCCATGTGTTAATGTGTTATTTTTGACAGCACATAATAAAATGTAATATATAAATGTATTATATCAGTTTACATTTTTCAATTTGTTTTAATATTATATTGTATTAAAACCGAAGCATTTAAATAGATCTTATAGCTAAAAATTTCAAGAAAAAGAACATGAACTCTTTAATAATTATCGAAACACACACACTTGGGGGCTGCTCACTGCAGAGCAAATGGGTGGAGCCTACGTCTAGCTCCCCCTCGCTAGCGCGACATCCAGTGAGGAGGAGCGAATGTCATTTGGGCCTAATGGGTGGAGATAGAATATCCAACCACACCCTAACCCTACCCATAACTCTACCCCTCCACCCCATTAGACGTCCAGAGAGGTGGAACTGGACTATCCCCACCCCATTAGACGTCCAGAGAGGTGGAGATGGACGTCATTTGGCTCTGCAGTGAGTACCACTTGCAAGTGCTCGCATCATTCTCTTTCTATGAAACCTGTAAACCTCATTCACTAGTTCTAACTGTAGAGACTATAGTGACACTAACTATAGCAGCTGACCAAAGCACTGCAATTATTCTTCATTGTAAACTACAGATGGATCAATCAGATGGATTTCACTACACATTTAGCTTCTGTCCTCTGCACGGCACTTTGTTCTTTCTGCACGCACACAGCTTAGAGGGAACATTGCACTCAGAAAAATAAATCAAGGTTGCATCTGCATTCCAGCCTTTAGTATGATTGTGATGATAATGTTTTGGCCTCAGGAATGAGTAATAAATCAGTTGAGTCTCAGCCATGAAGTCGAAAGTTTGCAAATGAGTCTGCTTGTTTATTTTTTGAACATAAAATGTTTATTTTGAGTCAGCTTTTTCGACTCTGAAGTGTGAATGTTGCATGAAGGCCTGAAGGTTTATGGGTGCTTTTACTTTTAATCATGAAAAATGAAGTTTGGAAAATGTGCTTGATTTAATTCCCAGGTGAAGGAGCTCAATCACGTCCTGGAGGCTGAGAAATCATGCCGTACAGACTTGGAGATGTATGTTGCTGTCCTCAACACCCAGAAATCTGTCCTTCAAGAGGATGCAGAGAAACTTCGGAAAGAACTCCATGAAGGTATGCGACCAAAATATATATTTTTATGCAGACATTTCTGTTGTGCTTTCATAGAAAGAAAAAAAAATACTTTCATTTTCTTATTTTGCTTGATTGGTTGGCCATTCCATGTAGGTTGCATCATGCTTTCTACGGTCTCTATCTTTACATTTTTGTTTAGGAGCTATTGTGACCCCAAAGTGAACAGCCAAATATTTAGATTTCTATTGATTGATTTACTTATTTACTTACTTGCATTATCTACACATTACCGACATGCCCAAGCATACGATACAAAATATTCTTGAGATATAACTAGGGTTGGGTACCGAAACCGGACCGAATTACCGGTTCCTCATTTTGGACGTGCTTTCGCGCTTTGGCTGGCACTGAGCCAGAGACAGACGCGCTCAACGCTCATCACATATCACAACGATTCAGTGTTTTCACCACATCATGTTTAGTTTAGGTTTCAGACATTTAAATGCACATAGTAGTAGCAAAAACACGCTGATGTCTATGGAAGTAGCATTTGACTGTTTTTTATTTAAATCAGACACACATTACATAAGTTACAATATAGTTTACTCTATTCTTTTCTGAGTTCACCGGTCACTTACCTTCATGTTTTTTGTGAGACGAGGATGAATTTACGTGATGTAAATCGGACAGATCCGATTCTCTGAGGCGCAAACTAACATGGCGGCGTCCATCGCGCATTATAGATCAACTAACATGATCATTATGACAAAACGCATTCACTTACACATATTTGATAATCTGAATATCAGATAGCTCATGACATAGCTTGGCTTGGCTTAGCTTTTACTTTGAATTTAAGTAAATTGTGTTTTGTGTCTATTTATATATTTAAGTATACTTTAAACTTTTAATAAATTGTTAAATTTAAAGAATTAAAGAATAAATAAAATAAAATAAGCCATTCTTTAATTTCATCCATCGTTGTTTTGTGGCTCTTTTTTTTTTTTAAAGTATCGGTTCAGGCACCGTTTAGCCACCGATACCGTTTTAAAAGTACTGGTTTGGCACCGGAATTGTAAAAAACCCAAACGATACCCAACCCTAGATATAACTGTGGTTCTCAACTGGTTTGGCCATGGGACCCCCTTTTCCCCATTGTCGATAAGCCAAGACCCACATTTTTAGGAATTTGAACCAAGATTAATTTATTTCTCGAATGGTTGACACACACACACAAGCACTTTACTTAACATGCACATACATTTTAAGAATATCACCATCACTGATTAAAGGTGTGGTAAAACGCATTTTTTCAAAAGCTTGATTGTGTTTGTGAGGTGCATTGTAACATGTTTATGCTTCGATTTTTAAAATGAAGGTTCTATGAAGCCGGGCCCTCAAATACACAATGGGCTCAGATTGGTTAGCTGGCCCAGTGAGTCCTGATTCACTAACCGCCTAGTGCACGTTTCTCGGAAACCCACTATGACATTAAAGTATATTGTTTTATATAATACACTATACCTTAGGGGGCTTTAACACTGTGTACGTTTGCTGCGGTCAGAGCATGATTGTTTCCGGTGCCCCCGCAGCATTGGTCTGGTTTTACACTCAACTTGATTATATCGAACACTGGTGCGATTGCGTTCTTCTTTTCAAGCCAACTTTGTGCAGAGTCAAACCTCTAAACTTTATGTGGCCTCAAGAACAGTGTGTAGAGAGCTTAATGGAATGGGTTTCTGTGGCCGTGCAGCTGCATCCAAGCCTTAAATTACAAAGTGCAATGCAAAGCGTTGGATCCAGTGGTGAAAAGCACACCACCACTGGACTCTAGAGCAGTAGAGCTCCTGTGTACTTCTGAATTGATGAATCTCAATTCTCTGTCTGGCAATCCAAGGGTCGAGTCTGGGTTTGGCAGTTGCCAGGAGAACAGTACCTGCCTGACTGCATTGTGCCAAGTGTAAAGTTTGGTGGAGGGGGGTTATGGTGTAGGGTTGTTATTCAGGGTCTAGGCTTGGTCTCTTAGTTCCAGTGAACTCTTTATGCTTAAGCATACCAATACATTTTGGACATTTATAATTCATGCTCCCAACTTTGTGGGAAAAGTTTGGGGATGGCACCTTCATGTTCCAACATGAAGTGCACAATGCAAGGTCCTTGAAGACATGGATGACCGAGTCTGGTGTGGAGGAACTAGACTGGCGAGTCCTGATCTCAACCTGATAGAACACCTTTGGGATGAATAGAGAGGAGACTGTGAGCCAGACCTTCACGTCCAACATCAGTGCCTGACCTCACAAATGCGATTCTAGTAGAATGGTAAAAAATTCCCATAAACACACTCCTAAACCTTGTGGAAAGCCTTCCCAGAAGAGTTGAAGCTGTTATAGCTGCAAAGGATAAGCCAACTTCATATTAAACCCTACGGATTAAGAATGGGATGTCATTAAAGTTCATTAGCTTGTAAAGGCAGGCGTTCCAAAACTTTTGGCAATATAGTGGACATCGGCTAAAATGCATACCCAAGTTTTTTTGGTTTTGTTTTGCATTCAAAAACAATGCAAGGTCACAGGTTTAGGAGTTTATTTATTTTTAACTTGACACATTTCTCTTTAAAATTGATGGTGTTAGTTGCAGAACAGTATCATTCGCTAGACCGGATGCATTCTGTGTGAATGCTTTTTTACATGCTAGCAAACTTTTGCATGTTTTCTTTGTTGACTTTTGTGGTATTCAACTGCTGTTTATCACAGTGTGAAATGTAGTTTATACACTCTGAGGTTAGATTGTGCTGATGATGATTTATTGTGATCAGATGTCACTCGCACGGGTATGTCAAAACAGTGTTTTTTTTTTCTTCTCACAAATGCCAGTGAAATGCTTGCACTGACAGGACAGGGGGCTTTATATCCAAGGCAGTTGATTAATGCCCTGTTTGAATTGGGGTTTCTTTCAGTGGTTCACCTGTTGGAGTTGGAACGGCAGCAGCACAATCAGCTGAAACACACTTGGCAGCGTGCCAATGATCAGTTCCTGGAGTCGCAGCGGCTGCTGATGCAGGACATGCAGCGCATTGAGAGTGTGCTGTCCTCCGAGCAGCTGCGGCAGGTGGAGGAGATTAAGAAGAGGGACCAGGTACTTCTGTTTTTTGATGAACTGGAAGCATGAATAATTAAATAAGTTATTAAAAAAAGCAGACCCACAGCAATTCTCGGTTGAGAATTTTTCTGGTCTCTCTAAAACCAAAAATTAAAGGGTTAGTTCACCCAAAAATCAAAATTACCCCATGATTTACTCGCCTTCAAGCCATCCTATGTGTATATGACATTCTTTTTTCATATGAATACAATCAGAATTATATAAAAAAAATCCTGGCTAATCTGAGCTTTATAATGGGATTGAATGGCAGCCCAAAATTTTAAATGTATCCATATTTAAATCTTTATTAAGTAAAATATCTAGGTTCCGCCAAACTACATTCTGTATTCAGCTCCGAGTCCTGCACGTTTCAGGTACCTGCGAGCAGTGTTGTGCAAGTTGCTTCCAAACTGTAATATATTATAGATTACTTATTACTGCTATTTAAAAGTAATTCTTTACATTACAATATTACTGTCTCAGAATTGTAATGCGTTACATTACTCCTGTATTACGTTTGAGTTACTTTCACCAAAATAACTACAGAAGTAGCTCTTAACATTCTAAGATATAGGCTACCACAGAGCATTTTACATCCAGTAGAAGGCGATATGATGAAGCATAATGACGTGGGCCATCCAGGCTAACAATAGAAAATTGGCAAAGTGAATGTTCAAGACAATGCAAGAAATCATGACAGACAGAATCATAAACGATCCAATTCTAAGTATTGTAGAGATAAAGTGATTATCTGGCAATATCTGGGAATAGCTTAGGTCTGTTCATAGACACAGCAGAACTGTGTGTAAACTTTTAGTTATGACTATGCGCATTTGTTCTTTTCTTATTGTTGCAACATCGATAGTTATTTCGGTTGCATTTGATTGTATTTGCATTTGACTAGCCTACGTTCTTGTCCTTATCTCTGATAAACTCTAAGCAATGCGCATCCATCTCGCGAATGTACAGTAGAGATGTGACGGTGGGGACAAAGTGTGATGTGACAACACCGGTAATAATGGTATCTGGGCTTTTAAATCACTATTCTATCTAACCGAAAGGAACATTCGCACTGCCGCTTGGCCATTAATTACGGGAGCGGATGCAAAGAGTGATTTCAATGAATTCCTATGAAAGTTATGCTTCCATATGAACTGAAAACGTATGAGTATTTATAGGTGAATATGCATGAAAGTTTATATGTATATGCGAGTGTTTATAGGTGTATATGCATGAAAGTTTATATGTATATGCAAGTAATTCACAAGTGTGTATGCATTCATTACTAACAATATATGTATTAATATGGATTTCATATTAGTGTGCACGTGTATTTCATATATGTATTTTGAACATCCAATAGTATACATGTATATGCGAGTAATGCATAGGTGTATATGCACGTGTGTTATTTATGTATTGATAAGCGAAGTTTGATTTAAATCCTACGTGGCGCCTCATAAAAACGCGCCAGTGCGCGCACACCGTGAATGACAGCTCGTCAGTAAATGCGCGCTCTGTGCGGCCAAGCAGATTTTAGTTTTGGTTTAAAATTAGCCTATTATTCTTAAAGGGATCCCCTGGTGTTGAGACTTGTATGGCTTAATATAACATTAATGATGTCTCTTACTGAAATATGTAGTAGAAAACCCATGAAAGATCTATTTTATTTAAAAAATCGATTTTATATTTGGACCATGGGCAGCGCCATTTTGTTTGCGTTCTAGGCTGATGACGTAGAATGGTTGCACTCCTCAATCAGCTGGTGTTATCCGTAGCTATTTTTACCACAACGCAACTCGAAAATTGTTTCAGAGTTAAACAAAACCAATGAATTGATTTGTAATTGTACTTAAAACACACTCAAACATACATGTGCGCACAAACTCTCTCTCACACACACGCCAACAGATCGGCGAGGATACACACACCCGCACTGCGCGTGCGTTTTGGTGATGATGCATGGGATGATGGTTCGTGCATTAAAGTTTGTGCACAAGCCCAGTGAATTAAAACCTCAACCTTTAAACTTTCATCTTTAAGACACGAATAACATTCCCTACTTTAGTTCACTAATACAACTTGAAGGAGTGAATGAAGACGAGTGCGTGAAGTCGGACAGCTGTTGTGTGTAATTCGGCTGTACACTCGTTATTGCGGTGCAACGTGAGACTGAATGAGTGCACTCGAACATGTCCACTAAGGTGTCGGACACCACTACAAATGGCCGTCCCTTCAAATAATTCCCTATTTCATGGTATAGGGGTCGATTTCGGATTCAGCCCCTGTCGTGGAGACTGAGCAGCCCAACACCTCGATTGAGACCGCAGTCTCTCAGGTGTGTGTGCACGCCCGCCGATCTGTTTGTGACTTTGTGTAGGTGAGTTTGTGTGCACATGTATGTTTGAGTATGTTTTGAAGTACAATTACAACGCAATTCATTGGTTTGTAATTGTACTTCAATTCAACTCTGAAACAAATTTCGAGTTGCGTTGTGGTAAAAATAGCTACGGGTAGCGCCAGCTGATTGCCGAGTGCAACCATTCTACGTCATCACCCTAGAACGCAAACAAAATGGCGCCGCCCATGGTCCAAATATAAAATCTATTTTTTAAATAACGTAGATCTTTCATGGGTTTTCTACTACATATTTCAGTAAGAGACATCATTAATGTGATATTAAGCCATACAAGTCTCAACACCAGGGGATCCCTTTAATGAAAAACACAACACAATGACAAACTCCCTTTAATAGGAGCTTTCACATGTCACTTTGAAACCAAATCTTCCGCAATCCGCAAGCGTTACTGAAAATGTACCGAGTAAAGTATTACTGAAAATTCATTAGTAATGCCTTACACTACTGCGTTACAGCAAAAAATAATAAGTTACTGTAATGTAATACTTTTGTAATGCGTTACTCCCAACACTGCCCGCGAGTACCCGACGGGTCGACCCGCAAATTTTGCTGAAACGGGTGAAAAATATCCAACTGTGGGATACGGGTGCGGGTGTGGGTTGGACAAGGGGGAAACAAGGGTCTAACATGGGTTTAAAACAGTCAAGTACAAACGTAAAAATATATGTATATTTTTAGGAACACATCTACAAAAATATATCTTGCCTGTATTTCAAGTTAATAAAATAATTTCAAACCAATGTCAGGTTATTTGTGCTCGCACCGCTGCGCGCTCTCCCAGGATTCTCTCACTTTCAAAAAATCACACAAGGCTTCAAGGGGGTCGCATACCGGACGTGAAGCTCAGCGCCGGACGCTGTATATACACACGAGCTCAGTTTTTAATCCACTTCTGATAGAGCTGCATGATGTGTGCATCAGGGTGAAATCAGTACATTGGCGCTTTGTGGCGTGGCAGGATTTTGAACAACTTCCTGAGTCCTACACGGACAGGGGCCGAATGCCGCCGCCGGTGTGTGTACACTCATTGAAAATTTTAAAGACGTGGCGCAGTGCTGTAATAATTTTTTATGACCTGGCAATAAATGTGTAGGCCTATATAATGTTATATGCTAAACTGATTTTATTTCGGGTGCAGGTCGGGTGTCGGTTCTATTTTAAGCGGGTCGGGTGCAAATTTTAATTAGTGATCCATGTCGGAAAACGGGTCTGATGCGGTTTAACGCACCGCGGGTACGGGTGGGTGCGGAATTACAAAATCGGACCCGTGCAGGACTCCGCTTACGGAAAAGCGTAACTGGCGTGACTTTAGTTAAATACGGAAGGCGGTCTGGTGGAATTTATGGATTACTTTTATAATGGATGAATGCACTTTTTAAGGGCTTCATATTTCTGCCATTCACTGCCATTATAAATCCTGGATTAGCAAGGACATTTTTCAATATAACTCAGATTGTATTCATCTGAAAGAAGAATGTCATATACACCTAGGACAGTTTGAGGGTGAGTAAATCATGGGCTAATTTTCATTTTTGGGTGAATTATCCCTTTAACTAATCGGCATTCTTTAAAATGTCTTCTTTTGTGTTATGTCATCAGATTTAAAACACCATTAAGGTTGAGTAAATGTTTTACATGGGTGAACCATGCAAAATTGAAAAATCAGGGATTTATCTTGTTGCGTTGCGTGTTGCATCTGGATAGTTCAGTGTTATTATGACATTTATGCCAACATTTATACATTTTACCAGGAGGAGGATGAGAAGGAGCGGTTGAGTCAGGCTAAAGAGGCAAGTGAGGATGATGGGACAGAGCATGGAGAAACAGTAGAAGACTCTCTGCTCGGACTCTCCATAGAAGAGGTATCCGTGTCACCCCCGTACACCTTGCTAAATCTTTAACTAAAACTTCCTTTAATTAATTTAAAGGTAACATACTGTAGGTACTGTAACGATTTAGGGGGCAACTTTACTGCTCTGATTACAGTCATTGCTAAAATACTGAAAAATGTATAGAGGATATGCATTGATGTTGCTTTCCTGCCTGGGCTCACCCACTTAGCTGGCAAAATGTGCCAAGTGTGCAATATGACTGGCTTTAGTAGGGAAAACTGCAAACACAGAGTAAAAAAAATTATTATCTTATCTTTTTTGTTTATTAAATTAAAGGCATTTAGACTGTGATCCTTGCAACTTACCAAAGAACCTGTGGTCCATAGACATTAGCCCCTTTCACACGTGCAGTCTTTACTGGTATATTACCGGTAACTAAAGAGATTCTCCTCATGCTGCCAAATGAAAAGATTTTAAAGGTAATTTCCGATGACTCACATTATTGAATTTACCGGTATTTTGGAGCTGATGTGTGAATGCTCTCTTAACTTTAGAAAGCCAGAACACCGTTGCTTCTGTGAACAGCATTTGTGTATTTGACAGTGAGGGCATTCTGTTAATGTTACAGTAGTTTACCGGTATTGCTGTGTGAAAGGGATAAGGGATAATTGATAATGTGGCCAGGAATCGAGTGCATATATATGCACCTGATTTGTGTGCAATCCAGTCCTCGGGACCCACTGCTCTGCACATTTTGTATGCCTCTGTTATCTGACACACTCAGTTCAGTTCATGGAGCTCTCTCCTAACAAGCTGATGATCTGAATCATGTGCTTTAATTAAGACATACATACAAAATGTGCAGAGCAGTGGGTCTAGGGGACTGGATTTAAGAGCCACTGTGCTAGATAACACTATGAATACAATATAGGTAGATCTAAATCCGGATGATCACTTATATTAGGGTGGTGGGGGGATATTGCCGCCCTCTTATCTAGAGGGGGGCGATATGACCAAAATCTTAAAATAATAATCAAATTTTATTTCATGATGATAATCTTTATCACCAATATAGTTAATTCCGCTTTACAGTTTTTATGATTTTAACATTTTTGATAACATTTAAATAAAAAATGTCACCATAATAATTGTCACTGTGATGAAATAAGAACAAAGAAACTACTTAGCAGCATATATGTGCACATATGGTTCATATTTACAGAACTAGAGTATATGAAATATGTCCATGAAAAACTTAAATGCGCTCGCTTTGGTCCATATTTGATATGATCCATGTGGTGAGCATTGTTAATTTCATCGCGGCTCTTCGCGTAGAAACCACTGGGGCGATTTTGAATTCAGTCATAGGCTGTAATGCGATCTCCGCTGTGTCCTCACTACAGTGCGACAGTGAAACGGGACCCCTCTCAAACGGTATTGTGCTGTGCCGCGTTCCGAGCGTTGTTTAAGCGTCATATTGCGGTATCATCAAAATTCATGTCGTAATAAAAATAAACACTGGTATTCGGTATGAACCGGTATAACACCCAGCATTATTTTCCATGGTTATCAGAGTTTATGTACTAACCAACCGCAACACCATTTTGTGAAGTTTCTATTTATCCAATGTTGTGGCTGAAACAACAAAGTGTGATAATGATAATATCAGATGCCAATAATGTGCTTTATTTAATATAAAAAGTTTGACTATCATTTTTCGTGACCTTTTTTAGACTGTCTACTGAAAGCAAAATGATGCCTGGATAGGCTAATTCACCTCAGTTCTTGAAAACATAAATTAAGGGAAAAAACAATGTTCAAACTGTCAGCTCAAGGTGACCAAACGTGTATTCTATGATTTAAAAAATTGTTTCAGTCACTCAGTATGTATTTTAAATTGTAAAATAGTGTACAATTTTGGAATTCTCAAATCTAATGTAATCATCTAATCTAATCTATTTTATTGTGAATGCAGTCAGTGCGCTTGCAGAGAGAACCCCTTCATGCCTCTTCTGATTGGTGATGATTTTTGATTGATTGGGTCATGTCTCGGGTTGAGTCTGGTTATTAGATTCACAGTGTTAGGCTTTTTAAATTCTCTTTTCGAAGTTGCAATTTCTGCCAAAGGCCAACTCAAGCAAGAGAACTAACAAGCAGCATCTTGAGCCGTTTATTTCACCCTGTTTTGTCTGAATGTCAGGGTATGCCAACTGCCATATGTAAATGCAGCCCCTGGTCAAGAGCAGAGAGATTTTCTCTATTTTGTTTGATTGACATTAATGACACAGAAATCAGCTATATTAGGCTATTGTCACTTTAAGAGGCAATGCACGGATCCAATATATTGATTCACGTCTGTTTTCTCTCAACTGTTTACATTCACTTAAGACATAAATGTCAGTACTTACAAGAATACTTGCAAAGACAGGCATTTTGACATAAGTAGGCGTATTTATCTGCTCAGGCCCAACTAGGTGGGAAATATGACTTGTTTCAGTAGTCACATGCTCTGAGTAACAGCTTGATGTGTGCGCTCCTCAGACGGCGCCCACATATAACAAAATGAATTCTCTTTTGCTGCTTATTGCGCGTCAAGGGTTTAAAAAACTTTTTTTTTTTAACTGCAATGTTTTAAAAGGCCTGCAAATTATAAACATTTGTGAATGGGCAGAATAGCAATGTCACTTGAATGTAACCACAAAACGGTGTCTTCTCTGCAACACAAACTATACTTCCAGGCCTCAGCTACAACTACAGTGTGGTTGAAGTAGACATTGGCATTACGCAAAACTTGTTAAAGCATCTTTCAGAACAGTTGAGTCAGAGTCTCTTGTTTTTTTTTTCTCTTTTTGATCTCAGTCCCACCTCAGCCACAGTATCCACAGCTCTTTGCACTCTCTGGACGCAGACACGCCAGGCCGCCCGGATGCCTCTGACCCTTATAAAGACGGCCTTCGAAGGGTGCAGTCCACAGACAGTCTGGGTTCATCAGGAGGGGCCCTACAGCCTCACGGGCTGGGGGGACACAACAACAAGGCCAAGTCGGCCAGCCAGCTGGACGAGTCAGACTTTGGTCCTCTAGTGGGGGCAGACTGTGTGGGCTTTGACAGCATGGACACCACCTCCATATCATCCCTCCAGCCGGGACACTTTCTCCTCACTAAGGACCAGGAGAAGGCCATTAAGGCCATGACCCCAGAGCAGGAGGAGACTGCATCACTCCTGTCCAGCATCTCTCATACGGCCGACATGGCATACCTGCCTCCGACTGGCTACCGAATGGTCAGTGAGAGCGAGTGGAATCTGCTGCAGCAAGAGGTCAGATAGTAGATGCTTTTAATTGTTGTTTTTTGTTTATTTTTACATATTTGATGACTGTCTGTGTTTTGTTTTCTGTATAGTAGCATTGTTATTGAAAATATGATGTTGTGATCTAAAAGGAAAACTAAGGTCATGTTTGGAATAGCACACGATCATATTGCTTGTAATATTTTATACTGTGTGCAGTATACCAGTTCATTTGATTCCACAAAATGTATGTAAGACCAGCTTGTGCTACATTTGCTTGTATATGGCCATCAGAAACATACACTGTTTTGAACCAGTTATTTTTAGTGAATCAGAAGCAAAAAGCCAACAAATGACTGCTTTAAGCTGGTTGCTTTTGATAAAGCAGAAACTTACAGTGCAACCGTTATGTTGGTAGTTTAATTCACAAACAAAAGCGCACACAAAAGATTCTTTTACTGAATCAGAAACAAATCACAAAAAAATATTTTTTTCGAGCCGATTCTTTTACCAATTCTTTTTTGAATCCGAAACAAAGCAGAAACAAACGACTCCTTCAAGTTGATTCTTTTAGTGAATCAGAAACAAAGCACAACCAGTATAGTTAAATTTTTATGACAAATGACTCTTGAGTTGGTACTTGTTGGTTTTACAATTTCACAAGCTCAGAATTTACTTGTTTGAATTAGTGTGAAGAAGTTTTGTGAAACTTGAATCTGTATTAACTGATTTTCTCCCACTGCAAAAAAAACCAAAACAACTGATTTCTGAAGGAAATACAAGGAACTGTATCCCACGATGCTATCCACTTGAGTTTCTATTTATATTGTATCTTAGTTTAAGTTACTTTGACTGAAAGTAAAGATGTCTATACAGAAATGCTTAAAAAATGCAGACAAATGTTTTTATAAGGGTAAGCCAACAGCCCGACACTGCTTGCTGAATTAAACATGCAATATAACAAGTTCATGTGACAACAATGTAGGATTTGATTGTTTAAAATGGATCAGCTGTGAGGTGATGTCCTAAATGTTTTTACACATTTAATGTTTGTTTTTGGTGTGGTTTCACCCCAGTTGAAGAATGCTGGAAGGAAGTTGGGGCGGCGATGTGATATGTGTTCTAATTATGAGAAACAGCTGCAGGTCATTCAGGGACAAGAGGCCGAGACAAGAGAACAGGTTTGTCTTTTAATGCCGTTAAAATCATGTACAAGACCCCCATTGAAATGATTCAAAAGGATAATCCGAACTTTATTTGATGCCTTTAGGTTAAAAAGCTCCAGGCCATGTTGCGGCAGGCGAACGATCAGCTGGAGCGGACGATGAATGAGAGGCAGGAGTTAGAGGACTCTGTCAAACAGTCCAATGAGGAAACTACAGCCAAGGTAAAGCTGATTTTGCTCTAATGGATTTAGTGAAGCACAAGCTAGGGTTGGGCCGAAAGACAATGCTCTCTTTCTTTAGACACGTGCCACATTAACGGAGATTAACGCTCAAACTCAATCCCCCGATGTCAACGTCCATCGCAATTTTTCTCTGTAGACATCATCTGATTCCGATTTGGTAGACATTGCTCAGCCCTAGCACAAACACTGGTTAAACATGGATGGTAACATATAAATACAGTTAATTGTCAAAAAGTTGTGTAATAAGGTATATTTCAAACCCTACTAACCAAATGGAACCTCATAAGCCACAAAACCTTGATTATTTATTTATTTTTTTCTCTCATGCAGTCACCACACAAATACTTAATGGGTAACGCCAATATTTTTAACATTAGAATGTTGCACAGCACACATTTTACTTAGTTTACTTCCATCATCCTGTACAGAATATAATTTTTTTTGTGTGAGAATGGAATACTTCTATTCAGCATACATTAAAAATGCATTACATTGATCACAAGTGACTGTCAAAGACATTTATAATGTTACAAAAGATTTCTGTTTCAAATACATGCTGAACTTTCTATTCATCAAAGAATCCTGAAAAAAGTGTCTGTTTCTATAACAATAATATAAAGTAGCACACATATTTCAAAACATTGATATTAAAGTGTTATTTCAACCAAAAATGAAAACTGTCATTAATTACTTAGCCTAATGTCGTTCGACACCCGTAAGACCTTCGTTCTTCTTCGGAACACAAATGAAGATATTTTTGTTGAAATCCGATGGCTCAGAAAGGCCTTCATTGACACCTTCATTTCCTCTCTCAAGACCCATAAAAGGCACTAAAGACATCGTTACAAAGCCCATCTCACTGCAGTGATTCTACAAAAATGTTATAAAGTGACGAGAATAGTTTATGTGCGCAAAAAAACTAAATAACGACTTGTATAGTGATGGGCCGATTTCAAAACAAAGGTTCGAACCGTTCTGAATCAGTGTAACGATTCATGATTCAGATCGCCAGTCTCACGTGATTTCAGCAGTTTGGCAGTTTGACACGCGATCCAAATCATGATTCGATACGATGATTCATAATGGTTCGAAACTTTGTTTTCAAATCGGCCCATCACTATACAAGTCCTTATTTAGTTTTTTTGCACACAAAAACTATTCTCGTCACTTCTTAAAATTATTGTAGAATCACTAGTGAGATGGGCTTTGTAACGACATCTTTAGTGCCTTTTATGGGTCTTGAGAGAGGAAATGACAATGAAGGCCTTTCTGAGTCATCGGATTTCAACAAAAATATCTTCATTTGTGTTCCGAAGATGAACGGGTTTTTAGCGGTGTCGAACGACATTAGGGTAAGTAATTAATGACAGATTTTTCATTTCTGGGTGAACTTACCTTTTAACAAGAGCCCCAAATCAGCATATTAGAATGATTTCTGGAAGATCATATGACACTGGAGTAAATTACAATTTGAAAATGTTAAAATAGAAAACTGCTATTTTAAATTGTAGTTATATTATATAACATCAGAAAAATAAATGCAGCCTTGGTGAGCATTAATGAAGCTTTTTATCCCCAAACATTTTAACGCTAATGTACCTTGCAAGGCAACATGGCTTTGCTGACTACTGTTTTAAACAAAGCCACTGTGTTTAAACGTAAATAGTGCACAGACGGATCTGAATGTAACTGTTCTTCCAAGTCAAACGACTTCAGTAATTTTCATTTGTCTGGCGCACAGATCTTGGAGTTGAAGCAGAAAGTTCAGGAGTCGGAGTCTCTCGTAAGCGCTCTACAACAGGCCTTCAGCCAGGCCAAGAGGAACACCCAGGAACAGATGGTATGACCAAATACCCTCACTCACACACTACACAAAAAACATTCACTTGCTTTGCTTGAGGACTTGAGAGAGAGCATATGTTTAGTTTTTTTCCCATTGAAAAACATCTAATGTAGAAGCTCTTGGTATAGAGCTAGACCTATTTTGAATTTCTTCATGTCTCCATGTACTAATTCACTAAAGTTTCTTTTGGCATTCAGTATTGGCTGCAAAGAATTGATGGTCTCTGCGCTTGCTTGAGGCACATCTGGTTGAAATCTGAAGTTGCACTATTAAAGTGATAAACTTAATGCCGGTGTGACATGATCTCCAGAATAAATCGTCCTGGAAAGGGTTCTGTCGGTTAGTTATTACCTTAGGAACGCACGGGGAATCTCTCAGGGTCACACTGATATTTTCTTTGGCAGTTTTCTTAGTAAATTTTCTTATATAATGGATTGTTTTCCACTGTAAATGGATATATGCTTTATAAAACACTTGTGGCTTGCAGTGGGTTTTGTAGGTTAAGGTGTGTGTGTGCGCGTGTGTGTGTGTCCAGGCTGTGCTGCTACAGTCCAGAGAACAGGTGACCGAAGAGCTGAACAGACTGCAGAAAGATAATGAGAGTCTTCAGGGTAAACACAGACTTCACATGACTCTGCAGCAGCAAGAGGACTTTCACATGCCGACCACTGTACAGGTACTAAATCACATATGAGAGTTGCCTTCATAAAAGTTACACAAATGATTCAGTCAAGAGCAGTGAGTGATTTATTTTATGTTTTGTTGTTTGATTAATGTTGACACAGACGGCAGCAGTAAATTGGGCTGCTGTCAGTGCACACATCCAATGTACTTTTAATTTTTTTTATTTATTTCTCAAATGAAATATTTATTTCTCAACTTAAAGGTGCACTATGTAGGCTTTGTGCAGTAAAATATCCAAAAACCACCAGGTCAGTGTTATATATTTTGTTCAGTTGAGTTCTTACAATATCCCAAATGTTTCCAACTATTTGTAAATGGTGAGAAAAATGCTATTTTAACCAAGGGGCCGGGATGTCTGAAGGAGTCGCCTGTCAATTGCGTCATATCTGCGTTACCCTCGGTTTTATTCTGCAGAAGCGCTTTTCTCTTAGCAGTGTGAACAAGTGTCACAGCAGCCACTGAGCGAACACACAGAGTAACGTCATAACATAATTTAAACACGAGCCATGTGCTGCGTAACAATCGCTTCAGCAGCCGTGCTCAGCTCCCTCAACATTCAGTCCTTCTCTGCTTCATACTACAGTAACGTTAATAATCGCATTCATGAACCTGATTTCTGCCCGAGTCTCGATTGTTTCCAACCGGCTGTAAGGGAAAAACCACATGCCCCAAGATTCTGTGCTACACCTTTTGTTTTGAATAGGTGCCCTCTAGCGGACGGAGAAGTTACATAGTGTAGCTTTAAGACATAACTGACTATGTTTACTAGGATACTCACCAAGATGGTAATTTTAAAATTGTGTGTGAATATGTCCGTTCAAGTGCAAGAAGACATAAAATAGAGCTAAATTCGGTATTTACTGTATTTATGCAGTAGTGATTTTACTAGGGGTGACGCCGAATAGTCGAAGAGTCAATGCATCAATATGCAGAGCCGGATTCGACCACTGAGCTCACGGTCGAATCTTCGCAGGTGTTATGAAATGCGGATCATACCATTTTGGTAATATGGGGGTGTTCAATATTTTAAAGAAGTGGTGCGGCGCTGAGCTTCGTGTCCGGAGTGTGCCCCCTTTAAGGCATTCGCCGCCTGTCCCCGGCTACTCAAGAAGTTGTTTAAAATCCTGCCGCGCCACAGAGCTCCATTTCAAGGTTTTATATTAAATTTATATTTCATTTCCCTCAAATCGTTAATGTACATACTGATTCCCTGTGCTACAAGATACACCCATCGTGCAGCTCTTCTGTCAGAAGTCGATTCAAAATTGAGTTTGCACGTATATAATGTGCGCGTCTGGTGTGAGATACCTGAGACACGGTGCTGAGCTTCGCGTCCGGTGTACAACCCCTCTTTCTTAGGCATAATCAGCTTAAGAACGTGCATGTAAACGCACTCAAAGTGTTATTTATCAAAATGTTACTTTATATATTTTGTGATATTCTGTATTTCGATCGCAGCTTTAAAATGTTATGAGAAAGTTTTAAGAATTTTTATCCACCACATTACCTTTTATTTAAACCTAAATAAGAAAGCCATTGTCAGTTTGTCTGTCAGTTGGCAGGCAGTTTTGATCGCTTTACTAAAAGGTGTTGCTGTGTGCAGTGTGTAAAGGAAAATAAAAATGGTTTTACCTCCTGCTGACTAGTGTCGTGCCCCTCCAAACCCATTCACACACACATGGATGATTTGGCTATCAGTCGACTATAGAAAGGTTCGACAATTCTGATTCGAATGTGTAAATCTTTAGTGGGGACACCCCTAGATTTTACACACTCTAAGGAAGGCATTGTTGGTCAAAATGCATCTGTGTGTAGGATTTTTTTTAAACTGTCAATGAGGTGAGAATGCAAAATGACTTCAAAAATTATACCGGAAAGCATGCCTTGAAATATTTTAGAAACTATGTGATTTAATGCTTTTAAAACACTTGACTCTAATGACTTGTTTATTTTATGAAGTGGCAGTAATTGCAACAAATCTTAGGAAATAATGGAAAAAAACTGATATGCTGTCATTATAAATGGATATATATTAATGTATTTTTTTATTAAGCTCATTCAGTCATTGTAGAGTATTTTTCTAATGTAATTTTCCACACAGGAACTTCAGAATCTGGTGGTGCAGTACAGGGAGGACATTGTTTCTGCACGCACAGCGGCGGAGCATTTGGAGGAGAAGCTGAAGGCTGAAATTCTGTTCCTGAAGGAACAGATTCAGGCAGAGCAGTGTCTGAAAGAAAACCTAGAGGACACACTACAGATGGAGATCGAGGGCTGTAAAGAAGAGATCGGTGAGTGGATTGTACATGTCACTTGAGTTGTGCAGTCACTGAAATCTTACAGCTGGGTATTTGGAAAATAATTGTGTATATGAGCAAAAGTATTGGGAATCCATGCTTTTCAATCAGACCCATTGCCACGGGTGTATAGAATCAATCACCTAGCCATGCAGTCTGCATTCTCAAACATTTGTGAAAAACATTTCTGAAGAGCTCTGTGAATTCAAGAATGGTACTGTGATAGAATGAATTAAATGCTAGATATTCCAGACTCAACTGTAAGTGGTATTATTGGAAAGTATAAGCATTTAGAAACTGCAGCAATTTTGCCATGAAGAGGAAGACCACGTAAAGTCACAGACCGAGTGCGGAGTTAATTTAAAAAGAAAATGTGCGGCGGGAGCTTCATGGAATGGGTTTGCATGGCCGCTGAGCAACCCATCCAAACTCATCACCAAGTTTAGTGCCAAGTGCTACTCAGATGGATTGATGTAAAGCACCTCACCACTGGACTCTGGAGCAGCTCAGACGTAGTTATAGGAAACATGATGAAAGTCACTGAAGAAAATGACCGTATAATGGAGACATGTTTTGAAACATCACCATAGGTTAAAGCTGCTCATACCAGCCTCATACATTTGTGCCTCTGCCTCCGAATACACAGTAGCCCAGCGCCGCGGCTACACATTGTTGTGTTGTAAATAAGAAAACACCTGTATTGCAAACCCCTCCATGTTGCTGTCGGTGTTGGCGTCGGCATATGCCTAGCAATGCAACTTCATTGCCAAAGAAACCAATGCAGATATTCCAGAACACGAAAGAGCCGCATGGACACACAAATCGAATCTGAACAGTTACATAATGGGTGTGTTTACATGCACGTTCTTAAGCCGATAATGTCTAAATAGCCGACAATGAACACGGTCATGTAACCCGTTTTATTTTATCGGAGTAATGTCATAAACGGCTAAGCATGAACAGGTAGTTTTTTTGCCTCTTACCCCGATGTTGCACGGCATGTAAACGCATTACCCTTCTTTCTGTTGGCTTATTGAAGTGCGCATCTTATAGGTGACAAAAAGGCAAATTTAAAAGCATCCAGACAGAGCGATTTTTGCATTAAAAATTAGGACATACTGTATATCACAAACGCAGACTCTTTTTAAGACCCTGAAAATTGAGAACGTGTTCTCATCTCATGCAGCAGAAGTAGAAGAGGTTCATCCAAAACACTGCATAACTGCATGAGAGAATAATATGAGCTATGACTCTCCCGCTAACACGTTGCACGCTTTATTTAACATCACAACTGACGTAACATTTGGAATACTCCGAGTCAGATACGGACATTATTAATAAACCAAGTTATTTCCTTGAAGTGATGTCAAAAATAATAGTCATGTAAACACGGTTTACTTGCATTGTCAGTTTACTGGTTTGCATGTAAACAGGGAAAACTGATTATTTCAATAAGTTGATATTTGTGAATTATCAGCTTACTGGTGTGCATGTAAACACACTCAATGTGGATGTCAATAATTTAAGATTAGATTCCAATCAGATACACAAATAATTGGATTTGGACTGACAGTGTGAATGTAGCCTTAGTGCCTCTGCATACCGAGACATTTTGGACAATGCTATGCTTCCAACTTTGTGGGAACAGTTTGAGGAAAAACCTCTTCTATTCCAGCATGACTGTTCCAGCAACTCCACCCCATCGATCACCTTTGGGATGAACTGTAATGCAGATTGCGAACCAGGCAGTCTCGTTCAACATCCGTTCTTGACCTCACAAATGCTCTTCTGGATGAATGGCCATCCCAGAAGAGCTGTTTTAGCTGCTAAGCAGGGAGTAGGAGTAGACTTCATACTAATGTCTAATGTATTTATAATGAGATGCCATTACAGTCCCTGTTGGTGTAATGATCAGGTGTCCCAATACTTTTGTCCATATAGTGTGTGTGTGTGTGTGTGCGTGTGTGTATATGTATGTTTTTGTGAAATATGAGGACACAAATGTGTATAATGACATGGGTATGACACGGGTATTACAAGGAGAGGGTGAAATATGAGGACATTGGCCATGTCCCCATTTTTTCAAAATGCTTATAAATCATACAGGATGATTTTTTTTATAACGTAAAAATGCAGAATGTTTCCTGTGATGGGTAGGTTTAGGGGCAGGGGCAGTGTAAAAGGGGATAGAAAATACGGTTTGTACGGTATAAAAACCGTTACGCCTATGCAATGTCCCCACTAAGGGTGTGCGATTTATATCGTCTGCGATAATATTGTAATTGTTGTTTTAACGATGTGTGATCTGACAATATCGAGTAATATCCCTCACACACACCCAGAGTACACTACGTGATGTAGTCTTGAAGATTAGACTAGTGCCAGCGCACGCTTTCACTGCGTGAGTCTATTTATATCATAAATGTGATATTTATTGTATACAAGTTTACTAAACAAGAATTTCATATTAACTAACTTGCATTGTAGACACCATATTGCCCATGTTTATTTTATTTGTCCAACGAGAATAGTTCAAACCAAAGTCACAGCACTGTAATCGCGTCTCTGAGCAACACGCAGTGTTTCCTTACTGAATGAATCCGCTTTCTGAACGAATCAGTTGAATCAATGATTCGGTGACTAAGATAGATTAAGATCGTCAAATGATTTATTCCTGAATGAATCAGTTGTTTGAATGAATCACTCATTAACAGTGACTTGCTGCAGTCTACTGGTAGCCTGACAAGCCAGACCCACATCAAGATGTTTGGTCTGGAAACTCACCATTGACAGGGCTCAATCCGAGGGGCGGGATAAACGGTTGTCTTTCAAACTCCCTCTGCACGCGATAGGATAGCACTACACCAACCAGAGCAACGAAGGTGAAACAGAGCTTGTTGATAGATTAAACATTCACCGTATCCGGTCAGCAAAACTCCAAACACATCTTCCCTTTTTAAGAATGACTTCAGTGCCGTTCTTTTCTCAGAGAAAAGCTTAACTCCAAGTCTTCCAGAATCGCAGTCAAAGCTGATTCAAAAGACCGACGTTCACCAGTTTCTGTTTACTAGACAACAGAAGCACGCAAACGCAACTCGGCCGTCGTCATTATGGCCCCGCCCGCCGACTCTATACATGATGTGATTGGCCCGTCCAGATTGTGACGAATACAGCTCAGAAGGGTATTGAGAGTTCCTAGACGACACTTGCGGGCAGATTAAATTTGCTGCCGCTAGGGTGCGTCTAGATTTTTAGGCTTGTCTACTGGCGGTTTTAAAGTATCTTTTCATGTTTTAAATAATTTCAAATATTATATTATTCAAGTATTCAAATTTATGTGTTTAAAACATTAAAACATTATTTATGTAAAATTGCAGGCTATTTGTCACCTCTAAGCTCATTAAATAGTCTGTGTGAATGCCACTTCTGTGTTAGAAAATGCTCATAAAAGGAAAACAATAAATTTAAATGTTTTGGAAAAAAATGTTTCTGTCACTGCTGTGAACTGACCACCACACAGAATATGAAGAATATCAAAAACTTCAGGAGTCAGCTGATCACCAGCACCAAGATACCAGCACTAACACGCTCAGCAAAATATTGCCTAATTATCATTATTGAGAAAATCCCAGAAAATATTGAGTTATAATTTTTTTTGTCCAAATCACACACCCCTGGTCCCCACATTTCACAAAAACAATTGTGTGCATGTGTGTATGTGTGTTTGTGTGTAATATAATTTTACGTTTTGAATTTCAAACCAAAATAAGTACATTATGAAATATACAACTAACATGACATTAAATAACTCATACAATAATGCAAGATTGTTCATACCGCCCACTCTTAACTTGAATGGCTTACATTTTAGGTTAGGAAAAATGTAACTAAATCCAACTTCTCTTTGTTACTCCTTCATTCTTTTGGTTAGCTTCAGGGTAATGAAACTCCTTCAATCAGAGGAATGTACTCTCATTTATCTACTTATCTACTTCATGTTTTTCATTTCAATACTGTCTTTTTCTCCTCCACTTCTCCCTGCATTGGTGACTTGTGTTCAGACATCCTGGAAGGTATGATACTTTACCTGACTGTATGTTTTTCTAGGTCGTGTCTGTCTTTAGTGGCTCCATCGATGCCATCCTAACACACCCTAAACCCATCAGCACTGTGTTTGTGTGCTCAATCACGCCATTTTACACTACACAGCTAAATGAAGTAGAACACTGTACTAATACTATAACTTCATGTGACCTTGGGTTGGTTTCTGCATTTGGAAGAGGAATGAAACTTGGTGCTTCTCCAAATGTGCATAAGTAAATAGAAATGTGTCTCCTCACACTATTCTATGTGCATTTGAGATGTTATCTGCATACTCATGTCAATTTTTCTGTTGTGGAACCTACTCTAAAACTCTTGTCAAGTTTCAATTTAAAGCAGTTTATTTATGGTCAAGTTAGACTTTTGGAAAAAAGAAGTAGGTAATTGCATTGAGGCAGTTTATGGGCTAAGTTGTTTGCAACATACAGTGTCCTCCAAAAGTTTGAGGTTGGTCTTTTTTTTTTTTTAAGTACTCTTATGCAGATCAAGTCTTTACTATTTTAATGTATTTATTAATCAAATAATATTGTGAGATATTACAATTTAAAATAACCTTTTAAATTTGTATATATTTAAAATGTCATTTTTTTATTCACATGATTGCAAAGCTACATTTTCAGTCTGCAGTGTCACATGATTCTTCAGAAATCTTTCTAATATGCTGATTTGCTCAGTGCTCAAGAAACATTCGAGTGGCATTTTTTCCCAAGATTAAAAGTTTTGCTTTTGTTTAGAATAATCACCCCAATAAATCACCGAAACTTTGGAGCAGTAGCGTTTTACTTCCATGTGACACATTTCCAAGTTAAACAGGTTATGATTGGATGCAAATGTGTCCATCAGAATAAGAACATGTGCTTTACTTGGTTTAATTTTTTTAATATTTTTTTATTTTGATTAAGCAGTACAGAATATTGAATATTTTAATTAGGGTTATAAAATACGCTAAATACAACTGAAAACCACCTTTATTTAGATGCAGTAGGCATACGACCGTATCAAATTTTCAAATAACAATAATTGATTAAGCTTTTTTCACTGTATTGGATTAAGGTATCAAAAATTGTTGTCCTCCTAACAGGTTTAATTATTTATTTTTTCATATAGCAAAAAGAACATTTAAATACAATAAAAAAATACACACATATGTATAAATTGGATAAATGTTTCAAACAGTTTAATGTGAAAACGAACACTTTACAGCGATGCCCATTAGTTAATCCGTTAACTAACATTAATATAGTATAACAACTTCTGTGACAAATGTAGATATTGTTCTTTGTTAATGTTACTTAATTAAAATACATGTTAGTTCAGGTCCAATTAATATTAACAGATACAACATTTGATTTTAATGATGTATTAATAAATCTTGAAATTAATATTTGATTAACAACTAACAATAAAAATCCTTCTAAAACATTTATGTTCACTAATAAATTACGGTAACTAAAGTTAAAGGGGTACTTCAGCGCTGGGAAGATGAATCTGTATTTAAACTGGGTCATCAATGTAGTTAAAATGTGAAATTACACATTTTAAAATTAAAAAATGCCTTCTAGACTGAGAAAAAACCGAAATATATTTTTGTCTCATGGGGATGAAGGACTACATTTCCCAGAATGCTTCGCTGCCCTATGAGGCCATTACCAAAGCCACCTACTGGATTACTGTGACTGAGTTAGAGAAGACACTACAATTAAAAACTGAACGTGTCTGTTCAATATAATGAGTGAGTCACCGCACGAGTATCACAGCACTGAGCACTAACTGCAGGAGTCAGATAAATGAGCTGAGCTCTCGTGATGAGAGCTGAGGTAATCGCGACTACACTCACGGCATACATTCACAACGCGAGTTGTTTGGCGCATTTCAGTTCATGCCTTTGCAAACTTAACTTTCATAGAAATTAAGCATTGCGTTTAAATGAGTGCCTGAGGCTGCGAGCTGAGCTCTGAGTGTGATCTCCATCCCCCAGGCGCGAGTTGAAAACATGCGGAAAAATGGCTCCCTCTGCTGGCTGTAGTCCTTTGGCCAAACATTCCTCCTATGATGCAAATATCGTCAATTTGCATCAGAGGAGGAATTTTTCCAGAAATAAAATGCATAAATCTCTTGTCTCAGGGGGATATGAGGGGGGATAGCACAATCATTTGAATATCTCCAGGGTTTCTACTGATACAAAGCCATATGCTAATCGCTGAAGTAACCCTTTAACATCAGAACATTTTCAAACAATATCTAGGCTAGTGCATGTTTTAGTCCAGCTTAAAATGTAAAAATGTTTAAGTATTCATCGTTGTGATAAACACCATAGCAAATACTCACATCTGAATGGGTGTTTGAGCCATATAAGTACTGTTCAGAAACAGAAAGTAGCACAGCTGCTTCTTTTACCGGAATTACACGTTTGCTCGCGGCTGCATTTCTACTGTCAGGGTGTGAATTTCATTTTTATTCAGCCCACCTCCCTCACTCCATGCTTTTCATCCGTGTTGTTGTTTGCATTGACACAGCATACAGGCAGTGTTGTACATTTTAACCGGTTGATGCAAACATATTCTTAAAATCAACTCTAAAAATCTAAATAATTCATAATAAGAAATTGGTCACAGCATTTTGAAGTGCCCACAATAACAATATTGTACAGGTTCATTATCGTGATATATTGTTTTTATCATATATTGGCACATCTAGAAGACATGGTAACGAATGACAGTATTTTACTAAATATTTGCTACAAGAAAAAGCAGCGCAGCAATTTCCTATACAAAGATGTGATTAACAAATAGTTGTTGTTTTTTTTAATTACAAGTTCAATTCAGCAGAACGAAAGAGCGTGAGGACATTTTGGAGAGTGTGTTCAATTATTACCTCAGCTGGAAAGCTTTACACAGTTAGTTTTAAAAACATGGACTGTAGTGCTTTGTTATTTGTTAAAGTACTTGAAAATTCTACATTGTTTTGAAATGGTACCTCAGCTGTTTATGCTGAGAAAATGTAGCATTGGCACTCTTTTAGTTAGTCACTCCCCAGCACTGTTCAGTGCAACCTTATGACTGCTTGTGACACAATGCAGAATGCAGATACAGTATGCCAAGCTTGAGATGTAGTATTTGTAAAGTCATGCTCAATTCATTGTCAAGTCACAGTTTTTCAATTTTCATTCAGGCTCAGGCAGAACTAACACACAGATCTTTGAGCATATAATTCCTCTTGTTACTGAGGAAAATGTTCGCGGTGTACTTGTGCTCTTGTCATAGGAGAACTGGCCATGCATTGACTACATGTGTCTGACTAATGCAAAACACAGCAATGGCATGTGACCATGTTTCTTCTCTGTTGTTGTCTGTCTTCCACCTTATAGCATCTTTTTCCAGCTTGAAAACGGAACTGGAACGAGTGAAGAGTGAGAAGGAACAGGTAGGGCAGAAGGTCAAGTACTGAAAAATGTAGTATTGGCTCCCTTTTAGTTAGCTACTATTGCAGTAATTCCAAATATCTATATCCCAAAAATATATTATTTATAGTATAGTATAGTAAAGTAACTAGAATTTGGGGGCCAGTGTTATTTTTTAGTTTTAATAATAGTTTGAATTGGCTGTTAATTTTTATAGTTTTAGTTTTCATTTAAAAATATATATATATTTATTTTTTTGTAGTTCCATTTTGTGCTTTTGTCTTTTTTGATTATTAATATTATTTTAAATGTTGCTGTTTAGGGTCCATGTATTTTTCTGTTTTATTTGTAGCCATTTTTACTTTTTATTTATTTCCCGTTTTAGTTTTCCCAATTTTAGTGCTTAAGTTTGCAACTTATCTCAGTTTATTGCAAGGCAACATTCCTAATTTTCCTTTTACATTTTTTTTAACTAATAGTTGTATCTTATTTTATTTCAGTTTAAACAGAAAATGTAAACAGAATTGCTTTTAATAGTTTTAGTTAACAATGATAACTCTATTGGGGGTGAGGGGGTTTGTCATTTCTCAAGTTAAATGCAACAATAAGTAATTTCTCCATTTTGTTTATCTACAATTGTATGCATACATTTTCTTTAAGCAAAATGAAATATGACCTAAAGATTGTTGTGATTTGTTGTGTTGCCTCTCTACTTGTTGACCGATCTGTTGATCTTTACAACAGCTGGAGAGCAGCTTGGCGGAGAAGAGACAGATGCTGGAGAACGTCCAAGGCCTGAAGAACAGTCTGGAGGAACAGTTGAAAGACGCCCTCGGCAGCAAGGTCTGAATTCTTATTTGACCACTGCTCTCTGGCTTAACATTAGACGTCTACATGCTGAGCTTTGAGTTATGTTTCTCATAAGAACTCATTGCAAAGTTCATAGTCAACTCAGCACTTCCAGTGCATGTGATGATCAGTTGATCAGATAAGCAGGATTCTCAGAAAGACCATGCAAACAACAGGATTTGCATCGAACAATAGGCATATATATAAGCATTATATAAGCATGATTTATAAAGTAAACTGAAAGTCGAAGTAAACTTGAAAAAATTGTGTGTCTTAGAGTGCTTTGGAGACTCAGGTGTTTGAAGAGAAAGACAAAGCACAGAGACTTCAGACTGAGCTGGACGTCAGCGAGCAGGTCCAGAGAGATTTTGTCAAGCTGTCCCAGACCCTTCAGGTAAACACATTTCACTAGAACATGAAGCACAACACTTCTACATAGAATGTTAAGACCGTTCTGGGAGGTGATAGCTGCTTTGGCCAGAACAACCGAGAATTGAGCCAAAAAAAAAGAAAAAATTGGATGCAGGAATTTATTCTGTAAATGTTTCCTTCATAGTTTATTTATGTACTACATGCTGTCTTACTAAATAAAAAACTTTTTTTTAAAGAGTAAAGGTAACCACAGCTGTTTTCGTTCAGTCGCTTCAGTGTTTATCTAAGCGCAGGCTCCAGACTGTAGCCAAATATTATATACTAGTGTCTATGAATATTAAACTGCAAAATACTATTTAAATATTAATCCTGCATGTTCTGCGTCGCTGTGTGAATGAATGGTGTAGATGCGCAACTCTCACATGTGCACGTACGCGTGACACTCGCTGTCTTTTTAGCCTCTGTCGTGTCACTATATAGGCATGAACGCATAAACTGTCACTTCATGAGCATTTACCGTTTCAGTTGAGAAAACTATTGTCATATTATAAACACACAGATACTCAAAGGTCTTCACAGCAACCGTCAAAACAAAAGGTTGGTTTAACTTGAAGAAATATATTGGGTACAGTTGTACAGTATGCCCTCATGGCCTGATGGAGTTTTGGTTCCTTGCCACTGTCGCCTTTGCTTGCTCAGTTGGGGACACTAAAATGTCGATCTAAATTTCAACTAAATATCCAAATAAGATGAATTACTAAATTAACTGTATGACCGCTGTATGATAAATTGAAATGTGCTGATGACATGGGTAATGGGTTGTTTTCTCCAGAACGACTGTACAGCCAAATCAAATTTTGTTTCAATATTTTCCTATTTTAACACTGTGAAGCTGCTTTGAAACAATCATCATAGCTAAATCTACTGTCAAGTACAAGTCAAGTCTTTTACTATGTCTTTATGTAATATTAAAGGTACCCTAAAAGGAAAAATTTAATTAACCATGGCATAGTTGAATTACAAGAGTTCAGCACATAGACATCACATACAGTTAGTCTCAAGCACCATTATTTCCTCCTTCATATGTAAATCTTGTTTGTGAAAAACACCACAGAAAAACAGGTGATTTTCAGGCGAGCGTCAACTGTGACGCAATCACTGGGGATCATTAACATGTACGCCCCCAACATTTGTATATGGCAGCGCATGCGTCACGTGAGGATAGCAAAAATGGCAGATCATGGAAATAGATGTTATGTTCCAGGCTGTGCAGGGGACGTGGGGACTTTTCATACCCTTCCCACTGAACAAAACTGTCAATAGGCATGTTTATCTATAACCAGATACCGCAACAATTTAATTAAAAGTTGTTCGTTTGCTTGGCCCATTTTACCACGGACAGTTTTTCTAACCTGGACAATAGCAGGCTTCACTCACCATCTGATACCGGAGAAGTGGCAATTCAAACTATATCCCCGCGAGCAGTAAGTAGTGATAAATACATGTTTAAATAATACATTATTAAATAGTTGTATTACTATCTATCTATTTGTCCAATTCACAAGTTGTTTATTAATTTATTATATTTTTAGTTTTAACTGCGCTTCACTAGACATGAATTAAACAGTTTTTAATGTCTGTTCATTTGCCAATTTGAAACGTGATTCATCTTTAAAAGTTTGGAGTCAGTAAAATATTTGTGACGTTTTTCTTATTCATCAAGGAATGAGAATAAAGACATTTATAATGTTACAAAAGATTTCTGTTTCTAATAAACTTTTTTTTTTTTGTACTTTTATTCACCAAAGAATCCTGAAAGAAATGGAGTGTAGTTTCCATAAAAATATAAAGCAGCATTGTTTTCAGAATTAATAATAAGAAGCAAATCGTCATATTAGAATGATTTCTGAAGGATCATGTGACGCTGGAGATAGGAGTAATGATGCTGAAAATTCAGGTTTGCATCACAGGATTACATTACATTCGAATATTTGACAGTATTACTGGTTTCCCTGTATTTCTGATCAAATAAATGAGCAAATGAGTCATCTTTCAAACACATTGAACAAAAAAACTCCCAAACTTTTAACTGTATTGTACATTATTTTTTAATCAGAAAAAAAAAATGATACAAAAAGTGTTTGGAAAGGCAGTTTGTGTAATTGTGAGCGCTGTAGTTATGCCAAGTGCAGCTGCGGATACAATGCTTTTGTTCTCCTGCAGGTGCAGATGGAGCGTATTCGGCAAGCGGACTCCTTAGAGCGGATCCGTGCCATCCTCAACGACACCAACCTTACAGACATCAGCCAGCTTCCCGAGACATGATGTCACTTCCTCCTCACGACTTCCTCCTTCCTCCACATGCACTCTTATACACACTCCACCTGTACCTCAAGATCTTCGGCCCGACTCAAGTGAGGAAGACTTGAGCTTGCAGGTCTTGGAGAAACACTACTGATACTGACCTACTACTGCTATCTGTCCAGCTTATACATGCGTTCACAAGAGCACAGAAAGACTCCCGACTCTGTTCGGGTGAAGGGTTCGCCACGAGGAAATGCCCATCTTTCAATGAACGCATCTTTTGTTCCTCATTCAGTTCAGGAAATGAGAAAATGGATGTGACACTCCCATTCCCAGACCCTACCAAAGTTCCCATCTCTTCCGTCTTTTCCCCTCTCCCTTCCTCGTCTTTCCGTCTGCTGAATTAGCAGCAGCGATCTATGAAGGAAACAGACGCTCCTGAAGTGTGTTGTACATACTTGTATACAGATTACGTGTGTATATTGCATTAGTTAAGTTAATACACAAGACTTTGATTCCAGTCGCCTACGTTTTCTCATCCACCGATCATTTCACTGGCTGTGTCGTATCGTTTACCCTCAACGCCCATCTTAGGAGATCCCCTAAAATCTTTTCTTTTACTTCCTAACAATTGGACAACTTTTGCTTAATGCTACTTTTTTCAGACTGATGTTTTTGCTTATTTTTCCATATTTCTTTCTTTCTGACGGATATTGCAGACACATGATATTTAGTTTACATTTGGTCATATTTTTGATTTTCGATTGATTTGCGTCAGTTATAAGGCAACAGCACCGTTTCAGAAGGTGGGTACCCATCATCCTGCTGTCTGTGTATTAATCAAAGCACACTATGCTAATGATGTACTGTCACAGTGATGCCGTATGCGGCTAAGTGGCTTCTTAAACCGAATCCTGTGTTTTGTGTACCAAATTAAGGGGTACAATAATATATGTATGTCTTGCGGGCAGCGTAAATAGAATTTCATATAGAACCAAAGTTGATCATGTTGACCTTAAAAACTCAAAGCAGCGTATTTGGATAGTTTAAATCAAATTGAAAAGACATGGAAAAGGGCTAATGTTTTTTTAATCATTTTCTTGCTGCCGTTTGTTTTTTTTAACAATGGATACGAGACGATGCAACTCAACTACTGGAAACAATGGTATGTGATTTTTATATCCAGTTCATTTAAATGGCAAAAATTCATGAACAAAATTACAGGACTGAAAGTGCTCAACATGATTTCAACATGGTCTTTAAAAAGAAAATAATAATAATTAATTGAATTGTATTTTAGTTCAGGCTGTAGAATTAAATGATTAGTTCACCCAAAGATGAAAATACTGTCATTCATGAATTACTCACCCTCATGTCATACCAAATCTGTGAGACATTTGTTCATCTTCAGAAAACAAAGAGATATTTTTAATGAAATCTGAGTGCTTTCTTTCCCTTCAATGACAGCTACACAAGCACTTTCAAGGCCCAGAAAATATGTAAAGCCATGTGACTTCAGTAGTTTAACCTCCGTTTTATAGCTTCGCGCAAGATTGCGCAACAAAATAAATACGGCTGTCGCGTCAATACGCATGCGCCGTGGTGGTGCTCTCGTGAACGAAAGTCTTGCGGGTTTGAGGTGAGTAATTAATGAAAGAGTTTTCATTTTTCAACTAACCCTTTAACCAAGTATGTTAATCAAAATGTGCATTGCTTGAAAACAAACATTGGCTCAAATATTGCAAGTCAAAAGGCCTGTAACGTTACCTGCATGGTAAACATTGTCTGCTAATTTTGTAATCAAAGGAGAGAGTATCAGTGATATTTGGAAAAACAAATTCAGTCACAGGTTTCCATTTATGAAAACGTGCATCTTTTTAAATCGATAAATACAATGAATTGAAAGCTTCCTAAGCACATCCCACCACTTTAGCAACTCCCATCTGATGAGTAACGTTACACAGGACTTACCAACGCTACTTTAGTATGACCAGTGCTGCTGTTGTGATGTGTGTACGTGGACTGATGATGAAGATGAAGCTGTTCTGTGTGAATATGTGCATTATATTAAGACCATGTGTGTTGTGGTGGTGTTCTTTTAATTACCTGTCAGTTATAACGCTCACACTTCCTGTGCCGTCTTCACATTCAAACACACATCAAGTTGCTACTTTTCACTAGAACAGAAATGTAGTTTTGACATCGGAAAATTTTAGGAACTACATTTTTTCTTTAGAAGACACTGTTGGAACTCTAATAAAAAATATAAGACTAGGAAACTACCAATTTTGTTAAAATGTTTTTTTTTTCAGTCAGTATAATTTATAATTCATGACAGTCACTTCTGCTGGTTCTGTGATGAGTTAATTGTTAAGATTCATTCACATTAACAGTTATGGTTCTGTTTTTTGCATGCTGTGTTGCAAATACAGAAGCCCTTGCAAATTTATATACTGTACTGTGTACATATCCCTGTATATATCTATATAATAAAACAAATTGAAACAATTTTATGTGGATTTCAAGTCAGTAGATTTCATGAGGTTAGCAAGGATCATATTAATCTCATGTCAACATGTTTAAAGGGATAGTTCACTTTAAAATGAAAATTCTGCCATCTTTTACTCACCCTCAAGCTGTTTCAAACCTGTATGTATTTCTTTCTTCAGCTGTACACAAGGGATGGTATTTTGAAGAATGTCAATAACCAAGCAGTTAACTGGAGCCATTGACTAACATAGTATTTTTTACAAGGTCAATGGCTCTAGTTAACTGTTTGGTTACTGACATTCTTCAAAATACCATCCCTTGTGTACAGCTGAAGTAAGAAATTCATACAGGTTTGAAACAGTTTGAGGGTGAGTAAAGGATGGCAGAATTTCATTTTAAAGTGAACGATCCCTTTAAGACTCATACTTTGGTAAATCATAATTGACAAATGAGGGGAAAAAAGTCAAGTGATGTCGATGTTGGCAGACATAATACGGAACAAAGTGGAAGTTATGGAACAAAAACAGTTATGACCAGTCAGAATTATGAGATGAGTCAATTAGAAGTCAAAATTGGCTCAATTACGATTTGCCTCATAGCTAATTTTATCTAAATTTTGATAATTGTATTAGCTATGATTTTTATTTTTTTATCAATGACTTTCCATAAATTTGATTTGCCAAATTCAAGTTTGTCAGAAATATGATTCACCAAACCTTTTTTTTTTTTTTTTTGCTGTGGTGTAAATGGGCTTACAACACCTTGCCTTATGCACTTCCATTATAAATTAAATTCTTGTAAATGCCCAATATTTTCTTGTTGCAAACTAAAGGAGCAGTCAATGCAGATACTAACGATAGACATGTACCGAACCCAGAACATTCTTAACCCTTAACTACAGTAAATATACAAGCTCCTTGTTCTTGACATGATCTTTTCCTTCGTCACAGTCCGCCTTTATATTATCGGAGGGAAGGAAAAGAGGGAAAAGTCTTCATATCCAGCATGACCTCTTCAGATAAGCCATTGTCTCAGTTCAGGAAATAACGCCGATGTCCAAAGCTGCCGTCTCACAGCTGATAAACTCTCACAGCAGCACATACACAGGAAAGAGTCACTTCAATGTACAGAACTCTTTATTGTTGAGATGTGTACATGTACATACAACTTATAAAAATAGACACTAGTTTATACAAAAATGGTAGCTCTTTCTTAAAGACCTTCTGGTCAAATGCAATCCTTTAAGGAACTCAGGGTCTATGTAGATGCTATTTGGCTTTATTGTCATTTCAAAACGCTGTTCATGCTAATAATACGAGGACTGTTGATTGCTGATGATCAGAAACTGAAATGGTTTTTGATGTCCTTTATCTGCTTCATCATTCCAGCGATGTGCTCTCCCCTACAGGACAGAAGAAAGCAGTTCAGGGTCACCGGACTAACAGTTAAAAGGTAGTGGCCTATGTGTGTACACACCAAGCGGCAACCTCCCGTGATCTCTCTTGAAGCCAATACGGAAGTAATGTAAACTGCAATTCATCAACTGGCCACTAGGGACAGGCTCCAGAAGGGAGCAGAATGTCATTGAGCCCCATGTTAAAATTCTCAACTTTAAAGCAGAAAAAAACATGTTTACAGCCTGGTACAAATTGTGGTTTTGGCGTATAATGCTAATTTTGATCTTCATGACAACTCTGAGGGGGGTGAATTTTTTTATAACTCATTCGTTTACGTTATATAAAGCTTTAAAGTTCTGCATAATTAAGGGCGTGGTTACAAGTGGATAGCCATTTATCCGCCGTCTATAGTTATTGCGTCACCTCAGCTCCGCGCACATCCCGCCTTTTTGCCCATTTTCTGTAATCCGGGAGTGACACGCTATGACTCGCTCACAAGATGGCAACGCCCAGCTCGACCATACTTTAAGCTTCAGAACGGCTTATCGGAATCCTATGGGTGACGTCATGGACACTACGTCCATATTTTTTTACAGTATATGGTACACACTCACACTGGATGTTCTTGTGTTCTATCAGGGGTAAAAACCCATCTCTCTCACACACACACACACACACACACACTGTATATGGATAAAAGTATTGGGGCACCTGATCATTACACCAGAGACTGTATTGTCATCTCATTATGAAAACATTTACATTGATAAGGTGATGTAAGGCTTGGATGCAGCTGCTCAGCCGTGCAAACCCATTCCATGAAGCTCCTGCCGCACATTTTTTGTACTGATATTAATACCGGTGGAATCAGTGGCGGCTACTGGTCTGTCAGAGAGGGGAAGCTCATTTTCGGCCAATTGTCTTATTTATTTAAAAGTAAATTCTGCCCTACGTTCCTTTTCAAGAAAATGGTATTTTACCCTGTGAATAAATGAATGATCTAAAAAAAATATTAAACTGTAAAACTGAAACAAGGAATGTGGTGTATAATTGTGTGAAATGTATGATGAAAATCAAGCAATTTCGCCAAGCAAGTATCAAAGAAATAAGTTGCAGCAGTTTTTTTTCGATTGAACTTGAGAAATCCGCGATGGGACAGAGCGAATAGCTTCAGTGATTCCTTATAGTACAGAATCGCTGTCAGTCAAAAGGAGATGCAGACCCTCCAATCATCACGCAGAAGCTCAGCGTCCGGGCCAGCCCACTCCCCATTCACCCCCAGAGACGCTGAGCGTCCGTGGGCGGGACATAATCGCAGCGTTTATCCAATGACCGTCTAGTTTCGAAGCGCTGAAAAAAAACGTTCAAAGCAGCCCCATTGAAGTCAATGGACGCTGGGCTTCAATAGGGAAATGCACTGTGACACTGCGGGAATGTATGAGAAGGAAATCGAGTCAGCCGACCTGCTATATGTAACTTGATTCTGAACGAACTCGTCTTTGAGATGAACGTTTTCTAACGCATTTTTAGTCAATACAATGTTAATATAATAGTACATATTTGACCATTAATTTTGTGACATTATAAGGGAAGCCGAGCTTCCCTTGCAGTCTTAAAGAAATCACCACTGGGTGGAATCAACTCAGCGCTCGGTCTGTGACTTTACATGGTTTTTCTCTTTGTGGCAAAGTAACTGCTGCTTCCACTTTCCAATAATGCCACTTACAGTTGAGTCTGGAACACTAGCAGGGATGAAATTTCATAAACTGACTTATTGCAAAGGTGGCATTACAGTACCAGTCTTGAATTCACAGAGCTCTTCAGAAATGTTTTTCACAAATGTTTGAGAATGCAGACTGCATGGCTAGGTGCTTGATTCTATACACCCGTGGCAATGGGTCTGACTGAAACTTGAATTCAATAATAAAGAGGTGTGTCTCAATACTTTTGTCCATATAGTGTATGAATGTACATAATCATACATATGTATTTAAACGATTACTTCAGCGATTAGCATACCGCATCCCCCACCCCCCTGAGATGAAAAAGGTCTGTAAAAAAAGCCTCAGATGATGCAAATATTGCCATTTTATTTATATAGTTTATATCGTCACAGCCGCTCAGGAATTCATAACAGAGCAGTGTGGAGCAAAGCGAGTGTTTTCAATGATGTCCTATAAAAGTTAAGCTTCCATAGGCATGATCTGAAAACGCGCTAAACTGGACACGCACCATGAATGACTGCCATGCTTCACTCAGCTCAGTTCTTTACTCTCGTGATGAATGAAATCTGACTCCTGCTGCTGGTCTGTGCTGAGACTCATTCAGCTCACACTGAACTAAATTATTTTATTACCATAGATACAAATGAAAACAGCGGTGGGGGCAGTGCCACAGTGGACAAGTGATAACCGGTAGCCGTGGCTTGGAAGTGGGTTTGTAGGGCAGTGAAGCAAGTATTAATGTTAAGTGTTTGTCTTTCATCCACATGAGCCAAAAATATATTTTCTGGCTTTTTTTTTCTGTGTAACTGTAACAGGGAAGCATTTGCGTAACAATAATTAGCTTTTTTTTTATAACGTTGTAACGTTTTCTACACGGTCATAAAGGATTTTTTATTATTTTTTGTAACAGTAAGCGGGAAGAATTAATGATTTGAACTGATTTACGGTAACGTGTTTTTTGTGTAACTTTTTTTACACAATCAAGTTTTTTTGTGTAACAGCAAATAGGGTGTCTTAAAGGGTAAGTACACCCAAAAATAAACATTCTGTCATTAATTACACACCCTCCTGTGACCAGAAAGACCTCCGTTCATCTTCGGTACACAAATGAAGATATTTTTGTTGAAATCTGATGGCTCAGACAGGCCTTCATTGACACCAATGTCATTTCCTCTCTCAAGACCCATAAAAGGCACTAAAGACGCCGTTACAAAGTCCATCTCACTACAGTGGTTCAACAATAATTTTATGAAGCGACGAGAATAGTTTATGTGCGCAAAAAAACTAAATAGCGACTTATATAGTGATGGACTGATTTCAAATCTGTTTTTCGACCCGTTATGAATCAGTGTATTGATTCATGATTCGGATCACGTGTCAAACCGCCAAACCTCTGAAATCATGTGAGATTGGCGATCTGAATCATGAATCAATCTGCTGATTCATAACCGTTCGAAACTTTGTTTTGAAATCGGCCCATCACTATAGAAGACGTTATTCGTTTTTTTTTCCGCACATTCTCGTCACTTCATAAAATCTCGTCAAACTATTCTCGTCACTTCATAAAATGATTGTAGAATCACTGTAGCGAGATGGGCTTTGTAACGATGTCTTTAGTGCCTTTTATGGGTCTTAAAAGAGGAAATGACATTGGTGTCAATGAAGGACTGTCTGAGCCATCGGATTTCAACAAAAATATCTTCATTTGTGTTCCGAAGATGAACGAAGGTCTTACAGGTGTCGAACGACATTAGGTTAAAGGTGGGGTAAGTGTTATTTCAAAACCGTTTTAGAAAAAGGAAAAAGGGACGTGTCAACTATTGATGGCGAGAAGAGCGCGCTCAGTGCGCGTCATTATTAAAAACCCAAGACACACACAACGGACATTAGCCGAGAACTAATATATGCTGCTTTTGCTCGTGTCATGTTCGCTTGTTTGTCCATTTGTGATCGTATTGTGGCTCACCTCAGCGATGATAAAGACCCGTTCATTTCCACACCGTATGGAGCATCTAATTCCCCTCAGTGTTTCAAGGTTTCAAGCGTCAACTCACAAAATGTGTTCGACAGGTAAGATACTATACTCCTAATATATGTTTGTTTCATCTTTTCATGATCTATATAACCCTTATCCAGTCATAATTTTAATATGTCGTCAGTTGGACTGTCGAGGCTCGTGTACTATCGAGTTGTTCATGAGAACGGTTTGTGTTTTTGTGATAAAAGGGATGACTTTTTCATTAAATATTCAACCTGGATTAATAACAGATTCTGCCGTAGTCGTTGCCTGGGTTGCGTATGTGTGGGGCGGAGCTATCAAAATAGGGCCGAGACCCTTTTGGGGGTAGGGGTGTGTTTGTTTTGGTGATTTGAAATATCAACAACGGTTACACGAAAGCACTTACCCCACCATTAAGTAATTAATGACACAATTTTCATTTTTTGGTGAACTAACCCTTTATAACAGGCAACAGTGACAGGCATCAGTAACGGAACTTTTTTGAGTAGCAATAACAGTGATGTATGTTACTGTAACAGATTTTTTTTGCATGTTACACAAAGTGTAACACATTTTTTAATTTGCAATATGGTAACAGAGATGAGTTCAACATCACTGCAGGCTAGACAATTCTATTTTTCTTAGTGTCTTGTAGAACATAAAAAGGTCACAATGCAAAACATATTTTTCTTAATGCTAAATATAATTTCTTTTGGTTTGGGGTGTAATATGACCTGATCACACTCCAGAATAAGAGAATGGTCATGGACCAACAATAGACCTCAACAAAGTGTTTTTCTAATACATGGTATCACGTTAAAGTATAAATAGCGCACACTCTCGCATTGGCATTGGTATATGTGTGAAAGCAAAGCAGGTGTCAACTTTCTGCACGTACTGTTCTTTCAGCACTCCCTGGACACACTTCCTCTGGTGGGCGTTGAGTGCGAGGCTGGAGCGAGCTGGAGATGCTCCTGTATTCATCTGTTTCTTCTGATAGTCTTTCTTCATGTTCACCTGATAACACATTAAAGCACACAATGACACTGGGGAAATGACGTACATCCGCTCCACTCATGGCAACAGAGTAATGCAGCCAAAATAAACTAGGTTTAACTAGGATACATGAAGCAGCGTAAGGAAAAACAGAGACAGAACAGACCTGTTTAATGCCGTTGTCAAGGTGACGGAGCTGATCGTGGATGGTTTGCAGTTCCTTCTTCATGTCCCTCTCACTGTCTGACAGCACAGGAAGTTGACTACGCAGACTTCCCAAAACCTGTTTTACTCTACACACAGACACGTTCAAGTGGTTTTAGCAGCATAGTTTCAATAACCGAGGAGGAAGTGAGTTATGAAAGTTAAAACATGCCTACATCAAAAACATTTTCTATTCAATTAAATTCACAGGAAGGTAAACCTGTTCATGATGGCTTCCTGACGGTACTTGGCATCTTCATATTTATCAGCCAATCGCTCTGCGGCCTCCCTCAGGCTTTTCCTACAACACACCATCACATTTTTCAACTTTAGCACAGTGCCACCGCAGTAAACCACAGCATTTATGACTCTCCTGTTCTCAGCCCCCTCGTATATTTTGGCTTTTTTCCACACTCCATAATAACATGAGGTTGTGCTCTCTAGTGTGATGTGTCTCTGTAGTACTCATGCATTTAGTTCTTCTCTGTGACTCAGCTGAGCTAAATGTGTTTCTGTACGTGTGGCTGTGATTTGTGTTATTTGGGCAGTGCTGTGGTCACCTCTCCTCTCTACAAAGAGCAAGATCCTCCAGCTGCTTATTCTTCTGTCCAGTCAGGAGCTTTACTCTAAAAGGGAGAGAATCATAAAATAAAAACTTCATGTGGAACAAAACTACTCACCTTTTTACACTACCAAGTATAGAATTAAATTATTTGCATACTATTGCATTGGTACCATGGTTTGGGGTCAGTAGTTTTGTTTTTGTTTTTCAAATAATTAATGTTCATTAAAGCTGAGTTTAATTGATTAAAAATAATAATACTATTGTGAAATACACCAATCAGGCATAACATTATGACAATATTGAATATTGTGTTGGTCCCCCTTTTGCTGCCAAACCAGCCCTGACCCATCGAGGCAAGACTCCACTAGATACTGAAGGTGTGCTCTGGTATCCGTCACCAGGATGTTAGCAGCAGATCCTTTAAATCCTGTAAGTTGCGAGATGGGGCCTCCATGGATCAGACTTGTTCAGCACATCCCACAGATGCTCGATTGGATTGAGATCTGGGGAATATGGAGGCCAAGTCAACACCTCAAACTCGTTGAGCTCATCAAACTATTCCTGAAAATGTTTTGCTTTGTGTCAGGGCACATTATCCTGACGTTTCCATGAAAGGGTTTACATGGGCTGCAACAATGGTTAGGTAGGTGGTACGTGTCAAAGTAAGCCAAGGTATAGCAGAACATTGCCAAAGCATCACACTGCCTCTGCCGGCTTGCATCCTGGTGCCATGTGTTCCCTAGGTACGCGACGCGCACGCACCCAGCCAGCCACATGATGTAATGTAGTGATGTACATGAGATGATTCATCAGACCAGACCACATTTTTACAGTGCTCTGTGGTCCAGTTCTGCTGCTCACATGCCCACTGTTGGTACTTTTGCTGCTTTTCAGTATGGGCACTCTGACTGGTCTGTGGTTACACAGTCCCATATGCAACAAACTCTGATGCAATGTGTATTCTGACACCTTTCTATCAGAACCTGCATTAACTTCTTGAGCAGTTTGAGCTACAGTAGCTCATCTGTTTGATCGGACCACACGGGTCAGCCTTCGCTCCCAAAGTGCATCAATGAGCCTTGGCCGCCCATGACACTGCCGACGGTTCAACACTGTTGAACTCAGGGCGGCAGTGGCTCAGTGGTTCATGTAGATTGTCTACAAACCGAAAGGTTGGTGGTTCGATCCCCGGTTCCACCCGACCAAGTGTCGAGGTGTCCATGAGCAAGACACCTAACCCCAGCTGCTCCCGACGAGCTGGATGGTGCCTTAAATGGCTGACGTCGCCGTCGGTGTGTGAATGGGTGAATGTGAGGCAAAAATGTAAAGCGCTTTGGATGGCCATAGGGTCTGTTAAAAGCGCTATATAAATGCAGTCCATTTACTGTTCCTTCCTTGGAGCACTATTGATAGATACTGACCACTGCAGACTGGGAAACTGTGACTTTTTTTGTGGAAACTGTAATGCATGTTTTTCAGGATTCTTCAAAAGAACAGTTTTTGTTTGAAATGTTTAATTCACACAACATACTGGCTCTCAGACTTGCTAGTTTGATTTAGTTATCTATATTACTTTCTAGAGAAAGAGAAAGAGAAAAATTATTCTAAATATCAGCTTTTTTATATCAGTTTTACCGTCTCTGCATTTCTTCATGAGCCAGACCCAGTTTGAGGATATACTCTTCTCTGAACACCTGTGTGGCTCTACTCAGCAGCTGCAGACATTCTGGAGGAGGAGGAGAAGAGTCCTTATCCCCTGCTCTGAAACACACACACACACACACACACACACAGCGAGAAATCTGTACATCACAAACCAATGTTACGTAACAATGTTAAGGTGGTTAAGGTGATTTTTAGATAATGATAGGTGGTTTGTTGCAGGTTCAAGGTAGTTTAGTTGATAGTCCAGGTAATCGATCATTTAGAACCATGTAAAAACATCTTAAGCTTGTTTTTTGCGCAGGGTTTATAAAAATGAAAGCAGGTCACATTTTACCTCAGCATTAACGGATTAGTCGAGCTGCGTGCCAGGATGTTGCGAATATGCTGTTCGAAAGAGTCTTCAGCCAATCCACGCAAAGGGGAGCTGTCTGACCCCACCCCCGGATGAGAGCAGAGCAAAGGAGGGGATGGTGGACGAATAGAACTTCTACATGGAGATTTAAAGAGAGACTGTTAGCAACAAGTCAAGTACACAGATTTGTACTGTACTGTTACTAACAGCATCATACAAATCAGATAGCAAGTAACTTACTTCCAATTATAATCTAACACGGGTTCCTAAACATTTTTGTCAGCCAAACTGTTTAGATGTAAAATATTTACTTAGTATCCAGAGATTAGAAGGTAATATTTAAACAAATTTGTATGTTCAAGGTCCCTTTGTCCATGAGAGCAATTTTATAACAAAAGAACTATTATATTATCCTGTTGTAAACTGGGTTATTATAAATAACTAAAACTAAAATCTAAACCATACAAAACATTTTCTTTACTTGAAATAAAATGTATATTAACTGAAAATAAAATGGAATAAAACATTTATTTTAATTAAACTAGTTGCCAGTTTAAAAATAAAATATAATAAAGAAGAATTTAATAAAATATAATTTAGTTTAAAAATAAAAACTTTTTAAAAAGACATTAAAAAAAACAACGTCAAAACAGCAAAATGACAAAAAAGTATAATTAAAAAGAAACCGGAAAATATAGCAAACTACTTCAAAATAGTAATAAGTATCTCGATACTAAAATAACAGGTTGTAAGTAAAATTGTACTGTAAAAAAACAAGTGATTATCATGCAGCCCCATTTATTTCTTTATTTTATTAGCTTTTCATTAACTCACGAACCCCTTGCAGTTCCTTCACAAACCCTGTTTGAGAAACCCCGATCTAACAAATAGGTTAAAAAAAAAAGGAGCCAGAAAGTGCTCATCACATACAGAAGAGGGAGCAGAAGACACTCGTAGGTACTCGTGATGCAGATCATGGTGGCTCCAAGGGACAGGTCTGACACTATCCAAAACCCACGAACAGGAGCCGGCAAACTGAGAAAGGGAGAGACATGGGACGAGAGGAGAATTTAAATAAGCACCAGTAATCTACAGCACTTACTCAGCATCTCTTAAGGTTTGCTTAAACGTTTGCAAATCGGGCTTTTCACAAGAGATCTGGGGTTTTGGCTTTAAATTCTGCTTCTGATACCAGAGCACTGAAATGTTAATTTCCTGCAAGAGTTCTTCAACCTGTTAGCGAGAGGTCTGGTACACAGGATGTGCTCCACTATGCAGCGTTGCTCTGCCGCCAGCTCCTGCAGACTGTCTTTATCCTCCTCACCTGCACAAAATACAATATATAGAGCCCCTCAAACACTCCACTTCAGTGTTGTGGATGTAAATAATTAAATGCAAGTAAATGTGCTCACCAGACTCCAGAAACTTGTGTAGCTTTTTGAACCAGGTGAGTCCTACACTGTGAACTCCGGCCTCATGGGTGCAGTGATACCTGTGCTGACACAGAGGATCTGAAGCAAAAACATTTTGACAGAAATGAATACTTTTATTCAGCAAGGATGCAGTAAATTAATCAAATATGACAGTAAAGATGTTTATAATGTTAAACATGAAAAATGCTTTTCTTTTGAATTTTCTATTCAAAGAAACCTGGAAAAAATGATCACATTTGCCTATTAAACTGAGGAAAAAACAAAAACAGTTTTCAACAACATCCTGAGCACCAAATATACATTAGAATGATTTCTGAAGGATCAAGTAATAGTTGCTGTAGGTATCAGTTACGAGTTACAAACACTAAAATTATCACAGAAGTACTGGGAAAGTTTATAGAAGTTTATTTGGATAAAAGCACTGATGTCTATGGTAGTGATCAAAATAGAGTAAATCACAATAATGACATGGGTATGTCAAGGATGTATTACAGAAGTGCAAGACACATGAAAGCCTGCATTCAGCATTTTTACTTTTTCAAAACAAAACAAAAAACTCATCTTGTATGATTTATAAGCATTGTGAAAAGTGGGGACATGAGGAAATGTCCTCATATGTCACCACTTTTCAAAATGCTTATAAATCATACAAGATGAGTTTTTTTTTTTTTTTTTTTTAAGTAAAAATGCTGAATTTTTGCTGTGATGGGTAAGTTTAGGGGCAGGGGCATTGTAGGGGGATAGAAAATATGGTTTGTACAATATAAAAAACATTATGCCAATGGTACGCCCCCACATTTCACAAAAACAAATGTGTGTGCGTGTGTGTTTTTCACTCTGTTATATTGCAATGCAGCCGTTTGCTAAAATCATTTAAGGTAATTTGGTCTCATTTATGTACACACAGCACCCCATTTTGACAGAAAAACACAGAATTGTTGATATTTTTGCAGATTTATTAAAAAAAGATTATTTCCATTTTTAGATCTCTCCAGAGATGCTCAATTAGGTTATGTCAGGGCTCTGGTTGGGCCATTCAAGAACAGTCACGGAGTTGTTGTAAAGCCAATCCTTCATTATTTTAGCTGTGTGCTTAGGGTCATTGTCTTGTTGGAAGGTGAACCTTTCGGCCCAGTCTGGGTCCTTGAGCACTCTGGAGAAGGTTTTCGTCCAGGATATCCCTGTACTAGGCTGCATTCATCTTTCCCTCAATTCCAACCAGTTGTCCTGTCCCCCCCATGCTTCACTGTTGGGATTGTATTGGACAGGTGATGAGCAGTGTCTGGTTTTCTCCACACATAACGCGTAGAATTAAGGCCAAAAAATTACATCTTCATCTCCTCAGACCGGAGAACTTTATTTCTCACCATCTTGGAGTCCTTCAGGTGTTTTTTTTTTCTTTCTTTTTTTCTTAGCAAACTCAATGCAGGCTTTCATGTGTCTTGCACTGAGGAGAGGCTTAACCCTTTTTTGTAACCTTGGCCAGATCTGTGCCTTGCCACAATTCCTTTGACCTCATGATTCTCATTTGCTCTGACATGCACTGTGAGGTCTTATATAGACAGGTGTGTGGCTTTCCTAATCAAGTCCACTTAGTATAATCAAACACAGCTGGACTCAAATGAAGGTGTAGAACCATCTCAAGGATGATCAGAAGAACCACAGCACCTGAGTTAAATATATGAGTGTCACAGTAAAGAAAAAGAATACTTAGGACCATGTGATATTTTAGTTTTTCTTGTTTAATAAATCTGCAAAAATGTCAACAATTGTCTTTTTCTGTCAATATGTGGTGCTGTGTGTACATTAATGAGAAAAAAATTAACTTAAATTTATATTGCAGCCATTTGCTAAAATCATTTAAGGGGGTCTGAATACTTTTCGTACCCAATGCACGCATGCACACGCACACGCGCACGCACACACACACACACAGTAAAGTTCAATTTAAAGTGAAAATGTTGTTAACATTCTTTTAAACTAAAGAGGTTCAAAAATTCTAATGTTTTTAGAGACCTTTCTTAAAATTCACAGTTGAAAATGGTTGCGTGTTATAACATGAAATAGTCATCTGTAGTTTTATAAAAGTCAATTTAAAGCATATTTGGTGAATAAATGTATTTAATTAAATTTTTAGTAAAAAATGTAAAGAGGTTTGTGGTGTCATGCTGCAGTTTTGACATAGTAGTACATGGTGAAAAGCAATTTTATTTTTAGCAAATTACACATCTTGACGGCATACTATAAGTATTCAATTTGGGAAGTATGAATGGTGAGCGCTTGTGTGATGATCTCACCTCGGTGTAATCTGATTGGACAAGTGAAGTCTGACTCTATAATCTCCTCCTCCTCCCCAGCAGGCAGTTTGAGCGTCAGCTCCAGCTCCACACACTCAAACACATAAAGTGAAGGCACAGTCTCTGAGCCTCTGGACCATCTCTCCACCGCCTGAATGCACATACACAGGGGCTCAGCATCTTTTTGCATTTGATGATTTGTAAGATAGCTAGACTGAATTCCATCTGTCTTACTCCACCATCCTCATCTTCTTCTGCCTCCAGCACCACACAGTGGTACAGCATTCCTGATTCAGTGGCAATAACCAGGATGTTGGGCACACAAGGCAGGCAGAGCACAGCACACGCATCATAGCCATAGTTATCTTCTGCCGCGGGGTACATGGGCAACGGGCCCATCGGCTTTCCTAAATTACTGATACTAAGAGAAAGACTGAAGATTAATGGAGCAAATCTCTCTGACAGGCTAGGCTACACATTAAGAAATCATTACCCGTGACAAGAAACAAGAAAAAACATGTTTATATCCACAAAACATACATGCAGAAAAAACAAAAAACTCATGGTGCATCTGGGTGAATATCAGAAATCTTTTTTAAAGGTGTGTGTGCGTATACACAGATATTTTCTGTTCAATCCTAGTTGTATGGATCTACATATATCAAACATTTTTACTTTTTTGCAGGGTTCCTATAGTTGAGTTGCCATTTCAAAATTCCATATTTACTTTTCCAGACTTAAAATTCCAAACCTCTATGTAGATTTGTCAGACCATATTTAAAATAAATGAGTCATACAGCATTATATTTGGTATATTATAAGGTCCTTGTAAAAATATTTTTCATTGGTTTTCTCAAAATAATAATACACTTGCATGAGAAGAAACCCAAAACAATTTATAACCTACATATACTCACCTGACACATCAGTTTGACACTGTAAATGTGGTTTTATTTTGCATGATCACCAAGCAGCAAAGTCTGATTTCGATGATCGTTTGCTGCTTTATCCGTTGCTATTTTGAGTGGAATGTACTTTTTTTGTGAAATTCAAAAGTGATTCTCTTATGGTAAAGACAAAGTGTTTCGCATAATAAAAACCATGCACCTTGAATTCATTTGGTTGTGTTTGATGATCACTAAACTTCTGCCATGAAAACACTGCTTGTATGATACATTTGTGTTTAGAAATTCTTAATTTTATATTTTAGAAAACAAAAAAGTGCAACAGTCTGAAGAGACATTTTTTGCTGTTTTCTTTTTTCCAAACTTATTCAGACCTGGAAGTTACTGAAATCCAATTCTAAACTCCATAGGAACCCTGTTTTTGTCAATGAGTATGTTTTTGTCAATAAGTATTGTTTAACAGCATCATCATGGCACAGTTATGGACATGTGATTGTTACCTGTGTGTGAGAGAGATATAAGTCAAAAATGTCTCTCCATTCCCGTATAGTATGTACAGCGGATACACCAGCAGCTCTGCCTTTATACGCAAACTGCTCAAATGAGGAGAATCCGCCAGCGGTCCGAAGTCAAACGCCACAGCCGTCTCGCCGAGAGACGCTGCATAGGAACGTCTGGAAGAAAAAAGACTTCAGCTATTAGGTCTACATCAGTAAATTTATATACTAACACTTCATTTTTAGACCCAAGCCACTGTTATTACTGAATAATTTTTTATATTAGAATCTTTATTATTTTTATATTTCATTATTCTAATAATTTGTTATATTCTAGTTTTGCTGTGTTACAGTGTAATTAAACATTTAAATGCTGAGTAATAACAATTAACTTCATTTACATACTATAGGGTTAGGCTTAGGAATAGGGCTTGGTTTAGGGATAGTAGCATGTAATTATGCATAATTTATAGTTATTACTACAGTAACTACATGTAACGTGTTACAAGGACACTGTAAAATAACATGTTACCATATTTTTTGTTCTTTTAAATTAGATTTTATATTTATAGTTTCTGTTTTTGTTAGTTTTAGTAATTATGTTGTGTCTTTTTTCTTTTTAAATATGTCAGTAACACTTTACAATAAGCTTGCATTGTTAACTATATTAGTTAGCATGAAATGAGAAAAAAAAAACGAATACACTAAAATCTAAAGTTGTATCAGTTAATATTATTTAATGGACCTGAGCTAATATAAGCTGACAACGAAAATGTATTTGTAATGTATTTATAAAAAAAATACTGTAACAAAGGTTATGCTCATTGTTAGTCAATGCATTTACCAACATTACATTATGGAACATAAATATTAGTGTTACCAATATGTTTTTTTTTTTAAGTACTAGTTTTAATTTATTTAGTTAATATTTTCAGTATTGACTAAACGAGAAATGTTGCCTTTACCTACACTAGCTATAATAAAATAAGTTGTTTTTAACATTATATTACACTTGGGGTGCCTTTACATCTGAGCGTTTGTGTGAAAACGTTTGTTCTTCTGGTGCGTTTTCTTCCTTAGTTCGGTTTGTTTAGGGATATGAACGCTGGGATCCACACCAAAACAATCGCCCGATTGCAAACTAACTCGAGGGCGGTTTGCTGAAGGTGTGAAAGCAATCTGACCCAACAGACCAAAGGGCATTATAATTCATTACAGGAAATGTGCTCTAATAGCAATAGTTTCTGATTCTGTGAGTGAGCACATTAGTTATCACAGATGAAATCCAAAAGAGCAACTCATTTCAAAATGTTGCGTAACTGCCCTTTTCTGCGCGAGAATGCTGTCCTCCTGCTCTAGCTGCATTATAACATTCATTTGTGTGAGTGTGTCTTGAAATAGAGACAGTGCCGCTGGGAGATCCAGAGAGAGTGTGTTTGAATTTTCTGCAGTACTAATACGAATGTAGTAGGGGTGTAACGGTACACGTATTCGTACCGAACCGTTTCGGTACAGGGCTTTCGGTTCGATGCACGTGTGTAACGAACGGTACAAATGCAATCTTTAACAGTCGGCTTGTTTTAAGCGTGGAACATACTTCAATACAAGTTCCCACGCGAACATATTAGGTATTCAGTCCATTTTATCACAAAATAAAAAAGATAAATGCCGTTTTGACTTTCTTTAATGTGACGTGACTGATCACAGTATAGTACGCGTCAGTTCAAACAGCGGTGCCACGCGAGTGAACGCGATCGCTCTTCCTAAAGAATAAACATAAATTAATATCTCTTAATGTATGTTGAGGATGCATTACAACTTACTGAAATGTATAATATGTCATGTAATCGCTCAATCTGTGTTTCAACCGCGGAAAGACAACAGCTTGAGAACATATATATGTATATTGAGAATATATGCACTATATTATATATTAACCTATATATTCATTATGTTCTACTTAACCTGTTAGTGATGTCTTGTTTATTTAATCCATGTTTAAATAAATCTGTCATTATTTGACAGCCGAGTATAAATTATCATATTTCAACAACGAATTGGAGAAAAATATATATAATTAGATTTAAAAATTAATGCAAAAACTGCCTCGTGAAGCTTATAAGTGTTGATTATTATACCTGAAAATAAATAACTGAATGTTAACCGTTAATATTGCAATGTGTAGCCCAAATAACGACTCCCTATAAAGTTCACAGCATTATCTTTAAGAAACTTTTAGCTATAATTGAATTAATTTAAAGACAGAATTTTTTTGCAGTATATATACCACTGTTGAATAAAAATAAATTAAAAGCAATTTTGTAAATCTGCTGTACCAAGATCATACCGAACCGTGACTTCAAAACCGAGGTACGTACCGAACCGTCAGATTTGTGTACCGTTACACCCCTAGAATGTAGTATATAATTTAACAGCAGGAATGACAGCTACATTCATATACTGTTTGTGTGTGTCTCGACAGTTAGACATAAAGCCACAATAAGATCATGGAGCAAACTTTTCAATCATTTTGATGGATGATGGAGAGGAAACTGACCAATAAGAGGACACTTGTACTCGCATGTGACTTAAATAAACCCATTTTGGTACGCTTTGAAATGTTGCCTTGTGAAAGCGAACCAAGCCAAGAAGAAAGTTCAACATTGTAACGAATATAATAAAATAGCAGCGAAATAGTCATTTGGAGGAAAACTGACCACCTTACCCTCTTGTATGAACATTGCTGTCCTCATCCACCTGAGACACAGATAAAACTTTGGCAGGGGACTGCGGCTCCTTGAGATTATAAAATCTAGGGGGAAATACATTCTTTCAACACTCGAGTACAATAATAACAATAATTATTTTGTTTGGGGAGACATCTTTAACACTGCTGTCAGACATTTATTTTTAGATACCTCATGGTGTTATCTGAGGTCAGTAAAACTAAATGAGGCTCCTCAGTTTCACAGGGATACCAGGCAGCTTGTCGGAGTGTCACAGAAGCAGAACTGGTGAAGAAGCGTTCAGCCACGGGAATCGTCCTTGTGAAGAAGAAAACATTTAAAACCAAAGAACCTGGTCACTAGTGGAGGAATAACGCAGCTCCCGTAAAGGTGAAGTTCACTCACTTGCAGTTGATCTGGATGCGTCCACCCTCAAACTCTGACCTCTTGCCCCAGCGCTGCGGCAGTTCCAGTATCGTCGCTCCACGCTGACCGATGAGAGCCACATGATACTGCGTAGGGCTGACGAGAACCTGACACACCTCAAACAGCGGCGGGTTGATGCACAGCAGAGTCTGCGGAGAGCTCGGTCACTATTTACACACTGCCAGTGAAACAACTACAGCAGAAAGACACTATTTAAAGACACTCACCTGATATTTAGAAGTGTCTGTGTCGCCGTCAGCGTTAAGCTGTCGCAAATTTGTCGTGTAAAACACACTCTCAACACTATCCCATATAAAAAGGTCGCCATTCAGACAAAATGTAAGGTTCTTGGCTATTCTTTTGCTAGTCCCCTGAGGCTCTAAATGACGGCTCTCTTGTAATTTTGTGAAGATATCGTGGTTCTTAAGCGCTTCCCTCCAGCGATCTCCCGCGAACGACGCCATGTTTTTTTCTGTATTGTCGTGGAATAAAGACGTCAGAGACACCCACCAATAGAATCACGCTACACGACTAGGTCGTTTGTGTTGATTCGCGGGTTTTGTAGTTTATTAAGGACCGTTGTTTTTAGCCTGCACTGAAAGGAGAAGTTTAACCTACACTGAAATAAGAAATATTATAGTTATTTCATATTGTAGTTTAAAAAGCTGATAAACAATACCATTTAAAAAGTTGATAAATAATATTTTACATGTATTCATTTAGGACATAATATATTATAATATACTTTTTTTTTTTAACATACTCTGTTTACTTTGCGAAAATGGGCATAATGATATATTTTATTGTATTTTTTGTTGTTGTTTACTATATGTGCTTAAAACAACTGAAAGTAGTGTTTGCTGGTCAGTTTCTGTGTAAATGTAAAAAAAATGTAATCAACATTTTCCACTTTTGATGTCATTTCTAGAAATAAATATTTAATAGATTTAATATTAATTAATTTGTTTAATTTATTAATTAAATATTTGTTTTGTTCTTACCAAAACTCTCTCTATTTTGCTTTAGATAATTAAACTGTTACACTGCCTAAGAAGTCTGTCCGAAAATCAGTTTTGTGAGGTGAAAATAAGTCCTGCCTTCTAAAGAAAAGAGCCAATCATCGATTAGTAAAGTCATTTAGTCACTGCAGCTGCACTGTTCCTATAGAAACAGTCAATCTTTTTACAGTCTATTTTTCGAGACTCATGCCAAGGTCCTTAGTTATTTCCATAGATTGTAAAAAAAAAAAAAAAAAAAAAGTGTCCGTGACGTCACCCGTAGACCGTTTCTGTAACCTAACAAAAAAGGTCTACGGCCGGGCCGTTGCCATCTTCGCTTCAGTGGCAGAAATTGATATTATTGTTATATTAACTTTAATTCCAGCTTAATTTTTAATAAACGGAAATAATGCTTAATAGTTTTAGTAGTTAAAAGGATAGGCTGGTTCACCCAAAAATACAAATTCTGTCATAATTTACTCTCCCATCATGTTGTTCCAAACATTCTTCCAAATATCTTCCTTTGTGTTCAGCAGAAGACAGAAACTCATAAATGTTTGGAACAACTTGATAGAGAGTAAATGATAACAGAATTTTTATTTTTGGGTGAATTTTCCCTTCGATAACAACACTAACAAATCTGAATTGTAAGAAATGATCATTTAAGACAACTGGTCAGTTTATAAACAAGTAACATAATCTATTTGCCCTTTTGCTTAAGATAAAGAGAACTTGGTTAATGCTCAGTTTTTGTATGAAGAATCGTATTATATCTGATTTCTGTTTTATGTATATTACCGTATGTATGGCACGTTCTAACTGCTGCGGCGTAGCGCCTCCTCGCGGTGGAATGCGGAACTGGGGGAATCTGTAAACGTATGCCATAGTCTCAGTGTGCATTGTCTTCGCAAACAGTCAGTGGTGCGCCTTCAAGCCGACGAGAGCTTCTCCAGCACCACTCCCGTGTTCACGTACATTTGGCGCCGAGCGTGAGCAAAATGGAAGTTAAATGGCTGGCAAACGGAGTTGTTTAGTGCGCCTCACGGGGACAAGAATGTCCCAGAAAAGAGACGTGAACTCTTACCCAGACGGGTACAGGGTCCTCAATAGCAGTGAACTACGGGAGCTCCTTCAAGATGAAGAAAAAATGAATCAGATCGTGCGACTCAGTGAAAAGGTATTTGTTGGTTTCTCACACACGTTGTAGAGCTTTAACAGGCTGTTTCTTTGCATGCCTGTCAATTTTTCTCTGAACAAACTGGTGTACTTGTCATTTGGCCAAACTGAGGTAGATTATTCCATTCACCTACAATCGAGTGATTTGTGTAGCATGTTATATGCATTACACACCATCCATCACATACATCCTGTACCATACAGCGCTGCGGACCATTGCACTGCAGATGTACAAAGACATGATCAAATTATCTTTTGTTCAGACATTTTGTCCCCTTTAAAAATCGTCAATGTTAAAGTTTTTACTTGAAAAGTAAATAGCGAATTCAACTATTTTGGTAATATTAGTTATTTTCCATTAGATAGTTTTGCAACAACTGTGTTGACAAAATGCGTATTTTTTACTCACTTAATGTAAAACAGTGATAATCCGCAAGTCTTTGAAAGACTTCATTATCATGCATATTTACATGCATTATGTAGCAATAATAAATGTTTATTTCAGTGATGTGTAACACTACAGTAAGTTGCAGATTATTCATGTATAAATTAGTATTGTAACATTGTTGTAGTGTTCATGTTGTAGATGTCATGGACTATTTTACTTAGTTGAAGCTTTAGGCTATATTGAAGCTTCTCTAAAATCTTTAATTAATATTTCATGTCCATTTATTCATATATTTATGTCATGTACCCCCATATATAGACTGTACATTATCTCTTAAGTATTGCATTTAAGCATATTTCTTGCATTGTAATGCAGTCAGTGTTTGATACATTTGAATTGGGTTTTATATATTTTCTGACTCACCATGTTTAGTCTATACAATTTCTCTAGTAGATCATCACATATTGAAACATAGTCAGGTTATTTGAGAGCTCTTAAGGTGCATAATTCATTTCCAGCTTAGAAAATCATTTCTCATTTAGGACCGATCTGGTGTCACTGTAGACTGGGATAAATGACATATGAGACTTAAATTGTCGTAGCCTGATACCAGACCTCTGCATGCCTGCAGGAAAACCTGAGCATGGTGTTTGAAATATAAGGACAAATATGTTTGCACTAGGTCATAAATGCAACCATAGTCTTAATAAAATATGATATACACATCATTTACAGTAAATTAAGGGAACCGTTCCTAATGTCATGCTAAACGTGTATTACTTTATTATAAATGTGGAACACCACCGGAGGTGTCCTGGCTGTGAATGAGGACAGGATGTCACGCAAAAAAAAAGACAAAACTTACCATGGTACATTACAAGTCTACAAAGGAGAAACAGAGCGAATTTAAGTTAGTGTTCTTAAATCTCATGCTTGCATGTTCTAACTTCACCTCACGCTTTTTTTAGAAGAGGTGAGATCTAATGGTGGCGTCACTGACTATGACTAATGTATATGACGCATTTAAAGAGAGAGATTTTCATAACAAAGCTTCAGATGACTTAGAATATGCCATGACATTTATGTTTATGGCTATTTTCCAGTACCTTTTGGTCATTTATGAAACTTAACATCCCCCATCACCATTCGCTTTCAATGTAAAAGAGTAGCCAGGATATTGTGCTAAATTTCTACTTTTGTGTTTCACAGAGGGGAAAAATTATACAGCTCTGGACTAACATATGATGACAGAATTAATGTAATTTAGGATTTATTATATTTAAATTAGCTTTTCATATTTTCAGTTTTCATTTTACTTTTAGTTTGTTATATAATATATATTTACATTAAGTATCGCCTTGTTTACTAAACCTATGTTTTGGGCAGACACAACTACGGAAAACACAGAATCATTTGCTGAAGAAATAGTGTGGATGTAAGACGTATGGCATTAAGTTTTGACACAAATTGACCAAAGGTTCGAATCCGCCTTTTGCCGAAAAATTAAGAAAAGGTTAGAAAAGTCAAAATTAAGTGTCTAACGTGCTTTATAAGTGTTTATCAGTTAGGGGTAAGTAAACGCATGTACTAAATTAGAGATGATAAAAGTGGGTGGGTCCAATATCATTGGTCCCACACACAATGGTTCCAACGCCCATGTATATATATATATATATATATATATATATATATATATATATATATATATATATATATGTATATATATATGTTTGTGTGTGTAAAAATATATTTTTTATAGATTAAAAATAACAACCCACAACAGAATTCAAATTCTTTTATTTTATTTTTTATTTAAACTATCATTTGAACTGAGCAGTCTTGCCACAGTTATGGATGGAAAATATATTTGTAACATCAGCAGCATGTGGTAAAAATAGGAATTATACCAACACAAACAGCTACAAATATAGATGCAGACTCTAGTACTCTACATTTTATGGATTGATGGCTTTTATTGATAGCCGCGCACTAGAGTTATGCGATGAGGTCGTAGAGGTCAAACTCCTAACGGCTTGTGATCGGTGAGGCCCATCACTATTCCCATCACAAACAGGTCAATTCATTAACACACCAAGGTCTCCAAGGGCAACCGCAATGAAGGGGTCACAATGGTCTAGTGCTCTAGATACAGTTATTGGTCTTGTATGCATGAGCGTCACTCTCTAACAAGGGATTGTGGTGGTTTTACTAAATGGAAAAGGCTCTGTAATACCGAGCTGTGCTCTTTCCTATGAATAGCAATGAGGCGGCCTTTATGGTTAACTTTATGTGCTCATTAGAGATACAGAGGGAAGACTCCTTGAATTCATCAGTAACAGCAGTGCTTTGGTCATTCATGGTTTATTGACCAAGCCGAACTATATTGGACTAAACAGATGGTCTTAATGTATTGTGCTTGCGCTGCATGCTCAATGCGTACAGCCATCATTAATCATATGGATTCTTACCTTTGCAGTTTTTTATCGCTTTCATGTTGATACCATCTCAAGCTTTGAAGTTAAATCTCATTGGCTTATTAACTAATACTGTGAGTTTAAGGCAAGGTTATCTGTTTGGTGACCAGTGGCAGACAGAACAAATGTGAAATCTTAATAATTAAGATTAAGATTTTTTTAAAATATAAATTTAAGAAAAGCAAATCACACAAGTAAGTTAAGTAGCTACGTACACTAACATTCTACATTAAATAATAATAATAATAAAACAGGGATTTATCAATTTTATTGTAATTTTTCTGTGCACTAGAGGGCGCCTATTCAAAGCAAAGGTGTAGTTTGATGCCAAGTTTGAGCTCAGAATCTTTGGGAAATTGGGACATGTGGTCTTCACCTCACAGCCGGTGGAAAAGATCGGGATAGGACTCGGGCAGAAATCATGTTCATGAATGCGATTATTAACTTTGCTGTAGTGCAAAGCAAAGCAGGGCCGAGTGTTGAGGAGCTGAGCACATCCGCTGGAGCGACTGTTGAGCAACACACGGCTCGACAGCAGGACTTTTATTGTGCCACAATCGCCGTTGCCATTTCGGCTTTTCCGGTCATGAGTATGAGGTAATGCTGCTCTGTTTATCATATAATACTATTGCTCTGCTAATAGTAAAGCGTTTCTGGAGAATAAAACCGGAAACCGAGGGTAATGCAGTTATGACGCAATTGACAGGCGACTCCCTCAGATGTTCCGGCTCCTTGGTTAAAATAGCATTTTTCTCACAATTTATAAATAGTTGGAAACATTTGGGATGCTGTAAGAACTTAACTGAACAAAATATATATAACCCTGGCCTAGTTTTATGATATTTTACTGCAAAAATCCTACATAGTGCACCTTTAAATAGAGCAGTAAAGACAGTAGAACAGTAAAGACATTTATAAAGCTACAATATTTAATTTAATTTAATTTAATTACTTTTGCACTAGACTAGAGAATGCTCATAAAGTACTTAAACATATCACAAGTTTAACCAACATACCACTGTTTTAATCATTAATAGTAAAATATTAATGGTTAATAGTGCCAAATCAGCATGTTAGAATGATTTCTGGAAGATCATGTGACTGGAGATTTTAAAATATATTCAAATACAAACCAGTTATTATAATAATATGTTATAATATTGAATGTGTTTTAGATCAAATAAATGCAGCCTTGATGAGTAAAAATATATTTAAAAAAAAGAAAAACTACAAATGGTCACAATTTATCCAGCAATTTGTAAATGAAATGCTCGTTTGAGTCTGTTCTTTTCACTGTTAGTTTGGTTCTCAAGTTCAGGATATGTTTTATGGTGCTTTTGTGTCCTTAATTTAAACAGTCCCCAATCATCAAAAGTGAAAATTGTTTTGAGTTTGTTTATTTGAGGAAGGAAAGTCATACAGTTTAATAATTACACGTAGAGCAAATGATGACAGAAGCTTAATTTTTTTAAATGACTAATGAACTATTCCTGTACGGTATTTTCCAGTTTGTGACTGTAGGCATTTGATTTGTCATATTTGTTTTATGACCATTGTATCATCCAGCCCACATGGTCCCCAGAGGTCTTGCATCTGCACAGTGTATAAACAGACATACAGGCAGCTGCAAGCGGAAATGGATAGTCTGTGTCAATTCCTGTTTAGGGAAAACACTCTCTGTATGTCTGGGATTATTACTTTTGCATTAAACAACAAAAAAAAAGGGAGGAAATGGGCAAAGAACAGAGATATTGGAGAGATTCGTGCTGTCTTTGGAGAGGGGGCCAAAGGCCCTGCTGTGCCCTCCGCCTTCAGAATGTCCATTATCCAACCACAAGTGTGAAAGACATGCACACAAGCTGGGGCTGGACTTGGGCAGTTACTGGCTCTGGGTGACTTATGACGCATGCGGCAGACTCAGCAGTATGGAATACTAACCAGAGAAGAAAAGAGCCTCAGGACTCGCTCCTAGTAACTAAAAGATTGATCACAGACCTGTGAAATGCGAAAGAGCACGTGTATTAGCTGTCTTTGTGGTATGAAGCACCACATCCTTGCAAAGATAAGCCACATCCTTAGCTGGAGTTGCAAATGTTCAGATACATTTGTTCTAGCTGACAGACTCCATACAGTTTTAAAGAGATTATCTGGCAGATTTATTAGCTCTGTGTCAAAACCTAGTGAGCTGCCTACCTAGTGCAAAAGTAAGTCATTTCAAAATAGACTAGTTGTAAATGGCCTGAATGAAACTTAGAATGAAAAAGTTGTTTTGGCAACTAATGAAATACAGTGTTTCCCACAGGTTCGAAATCAATGTGCGGTGGGGCGGGTTGTGCGGGTTGTGGGCGGGGGTTGGGTGGGTGGAGGTGTGTGGGGGGGTTATAAACGTTTTAAAATGTATCCTTTAAAGAAATCTAGTATTTGACCATGTCTAACATGTATTCAAATGTAAAACATACAAATAAGTCAGCAGTTATGATCTGCAATACTTAATTAATACTCAATAATAGCAACTTCACTATTATTTATTAAAGGGTTAGTTCACCCAAAAAGGAAATTGTCCCCAATGTCGTCCCACACCTGTAAGACCTCCGTTCATACACTTACATTCAAAGGACAGAAAGGCCTCGGACTAAATCTAAAATATCTTAAACTGTATTCCGAGGATGAACGGAGGTCTTACGGGTGTGGAACGACATTAGGGTGAGTCATTAATGAAATAAATTTCATTTTTGGTTGAACTAACCCTTAAGGAGCAATACAGGTACTTTGCGGGTAATGGCATTACAAATGAAAATTATTATTTTTCCGGCCACAAAATGACTCTAATTTGCATCTTTGCACACTATGCTGTACTTTTTACCAATTGCTGCAAATACCAGTGAAGCTGCTGTCTAGTCCAGTGTTTCCCAACCTTTTTTCAGTCATGGCACCCTTTAAAAATTTTCACAATGTTGTGGCACCCTCTCACATACGTTACACTTAGGCGTGTAGTGGTACAGATTGCTCACATTTCACTTTGTATCACGGCTTTAGGTTCACGGTTTCAGTACATTTCGGTATTTGCTATGTTCAGGGAAAAAAGGACTACTGTCAAATAAAAATAAAGAAAATAAGAAAAAATAACTTAGATAGAAGCAGCAGCACAAATAAATACTATTGAGCAAAGATACTAATAAAATAATCAATGCTTTTCAGGTTTTTCAGGTAGGTCCAACATTAGTCTTTAGGTAGAGAAATGGAATAAAGTAATCAAATGTAAAAAAAAAAACTGAAAAATGAATCCTTATTAAACTTACAAAAGCTATTCAATCAAGAACAGTGAGTGATGTCCTTATCTTTTGTTTGACATTAAACAGACAACAGTAAAGGCTACTGCCCCATTAAAGACCTAATGCAAGGATAGTCGTTGTTTTTCTCGACTGTATACAGCTCACTTAAGCCATATACAGGTCCTTCTCAAAAAAATTGCATATGTGATAAAAGTTCATTATTTTCCATAATGTAATGATAAAAATGTAACTTTCATATATTTTAGATTCATTGCACACCAACTGAAATATTTCAGGTCTTTTATTGTTTTAATCCTGATGATTTTGGCATACAGCTCATGAAAACCCAAAATTCCTATCTCAAAAAATTAGCATATCATGAAAAAGTTCTCTAAACGAGCTATTAACCTACTCAACTCTAAACACCTGCAAAAGATTCCTGAGGCTTTTAAAAACTCTCAGCCTCGTTCATTACTCAAAACCGCAATCATAAGGGGTAAGACTGCCGACCCGACCCTGTCCAGAAGGCCATCATTGACACCCTCAAGCGAGAGGGTAAGACACAGAAAGAAATTTCTGAAGGTATATGCTGTTCCCAGAGTGCTTTGGGACAAGTGCGCAGATTGTAGAGTTAGTGATGTCACTAACTTGCGAAGAAGCACGTTGTAGTCCCTTCGTTGTAGAAATTCGTTGTAGTCCTTAATAAGCCATTTCTTTAAAAGAAAATTGTGGCAAGTAGCGAGGCGATAGACGCGGGCCTGTGACGAGTGGTAATTAGCGCCAGCTGCACCACACCGTTCGTCTCACGGAGAAGTGATGGGAGCATAAAAGGAGGGTTTGGTTTTGACCATTTTAACCATAGAGTTATGGTTTTGTTTATGTTTTATTATGTGTGCGCGGGCAGTCGTCCGTGAGGGTCTGCCCGCGTTACTTTCGTTTTGTTTATTATTTGATTAAAGTTGTTTAAATGTTCGCCGGTTCCAGCCTCCTCCATTCTCATACAAACAAACTGCCTTACAAAAATATATCTCCCTTGAACTTTGAGCGTCGTAACTTTGCAGATGTTGTGTATGCTCAAACAGCAACATTACAAGTTACAAAAGTGAAATCATAATCAAACACCCCTTTAAATTTAAAATGAATAACGAATATATAAAAAAAAAGTGTATTCAAAATGTTAATATACTATAAAAGTAAATAAATAATACCAAAATGACACTGATCTAGCTCTTATTTACATTGAGTCATGTTGTACTATACAGATTTTTATCCAATCACATGCTCTGTAGAATAATTATGCCCCTCCCCCTAGTACCACCTGTAACGGACAATCATGGTTTTTGTCTGCGACGTAAGTGAAGCCTTTTTGCTGTAAAAAGGCAAACCCTTTGATAATACTTATTTCATTAGTAAATATCCCAACACATGAAATAAAACTGCTTTCAAAGCAATTTCAAAGGGTTCTTAAAGGGCGACCAAAAAAAAAAGAGTTAAAAGCTGCTGGTGTCCTATTTTTTAAATTGTATTATTATTATTTTTTTGTAATAAACTTTAACAGATATGCATATTTAGCATAGCTTGCTTTAGGATATGTTTCTCTTCTTTAGAGTACAAGATAAATATTCATATTTTAACCTTCATGTGTAGTTAAAAAGATGTCATGAATATATGAGTCCCGCTGAGCCGTCATAATTGTAATTGTTAAGCAGAGCTTCAGAGTGAGTGTAATTTCTGGATGTTAAATGCAAACAGATTAGGTTTTGCAGAAGAGATAAGAAGAACGCCATCTCTGCCAAAGCCACACTTTTGGATTATAAGTGAGAGCTATGGGAAAATCTATGACAGCCCATATCCAATTCATTACCCAAATCATTTATCATCTTGTCTAGATCCCCAAAACGGCTCTGCAGGAATTTAAACGATCCTTCACTGATCGTACCCTCATTTAGTGGTCGAAAACATCTGTATCGCCTTTAAATAGATTCCGAAACTTTAAGTGACTCTTTGGAAAGATAGTGTGCTTTTTGTTTGCTGTGAAACCATGGAAATGCTTGCCTTGTTGGAGTGGGCTGCAATAATGTGAAACAGTTAATGAGAGCTGAGAGCTTGTAGTCATTCTCTGCTTGGTCCTGTCATGAAACAAGAAACATCTATCATGTGTTAGATTGTGGTTAAATTGCACCATATGATTTCCCAAGTAGGACAGGTTCCTGGATCTACATTATCAAACGATCCTAATCTTCACCATAACCAACCTCTAAAACCATGACAAATGGTAGGAAACTATACACTATGCAGGCATGAATACTTGGCCACCACATTGCATTTGAGTGGTGCCGTTGTACATACTTACTGTGCATTCTTGCATAGCGGTAGCAAACTTAAGTACTTAAAGGGGGCTCTACACTTAAAAAAGAAAAAGTTGCTTGTTGAATGTAAATAGACAAAAACTCAACAACTGTATCAATATTGCAGCAATTATTGATTCTAGCATGTTATATATTTGGCAACAATTCTTTTAACACTAATTGATGGAGTGTGTCACTTTTCATTTCTTAAACAACTATGTAGGAACACATTATGTCCATATTCCTGCATGTCAATGTCAAGATTCATCAAGCTCAGACTGTGAAAGAATGGTTGGAAGAGAGCATGAAGAATCATTTTCACACATGAAATGGCACCTCTGATTCTAGACCTTTAATTCATTGAAAGACTTTACAGATAGCTTGACTCTTGCATTGTTAATTCAAGATCTTGACCATAAATGTATGCACCTTTTAATGGAAATAAATTAAGTATTGAAGTTAAAGGGTTACTTCAGCGATTAGCATATGGCTTTGTATCAGTAGAAACCCTGGAGTATATTCAAATGATTGTGCTTTCTCAGTCTAGAAGGCACCAAATTAAAAAATAATTTCACATTTCTACTACATTAATGACCCAGTTTAAATACAGATTCATCTTCCCAGCACTGAAGTACCCCTTTAAGAATACAATCCATACAAGACTTGAAGTGGTGTGGACACATTTTAGAATGCAAATTTGCATAGCTAATGATTCACATACTTGCAAAAAGTTTCAGGCCTAACCAAGGAGGTCAAACACCTGGTTTTAGCTATGCAGTAGAATTCCCGTTCATCTCAATGGCAGTTGTTTGAAAGTATGTGATTTGAAATTTGTCATTTTTGCTCATTGTTGCTTAGATGTTTTGATCCAATTACCTGAGCTGTAAAAATGCCATATAGATTATTATTCATGACAATGATGTCATGACAATAATTGTCTGAAAAACTCCCAAACACTTCACTGGGGAGGATTTTAGCTGTCTTCTTTATTTCAGTTCATTTAGGCATTTGCTATATGAACACTGCAATCACACTCAAAAAATTGACCTATTGCTAAGCCCCTCCCCTTGAAAGCAGATGAGCCATTTGAGTATCAGTTGCTCGGGGACAGGAACTCGGACATCTTTAGGTTTCAGTGCCATAGAGAAACATTGGAAAATCTGAAGCTCTCATCATTTTGATTTTGTTTATGCTACAAAAATGGTAAAATGATGTGCCTGGAGTACTTTAACACTGATTTCAGGTATCCTGAGAGGATTTTCTGGTTGTCATACTCTCATTAAGTTACGATTAAAGGTAGTGAGTCCTGCTAACATACAAACCGAAATAACTAAATGTTCTCACATCATGTACAGTGTAGGTCAAAAACACATAAATGAAGGTCTACATTTCAGTGCCTCTTCATATTAAACTGGTTATATGTAAATTAATTTAATCTTACCCTGGGGTACATGAACAGTGTTGATCCTGGATGTTGTCATCTGTGATCATGACGAGCGTAACATGAGGCTTCTCCCGCTTGCACTGTGATCTGTAAACCATAGCTTCCAAATTAATCTCCCACCATATTTATTTTAAAATCTTTTATATGTCCCTCCATGGCATATTTAAGTCCAACTTGAATGGTCCTTCTGTGTCACAGACTTTTTTGTGATTTATTTTCTAATTAGTTTTTGTTTTAAAAAAAAGAAGTAATTTCTGTAAGTTTAGATACAGTGCCTTGTGAAAGTATCCGGCCCCCTTGAACTTTGCGACCTTTTGCCACATTTCAGGCTTCAAACATAAAGATATAAAACTGTAATTTTTTGTGAAGTATTAACAACTAGTGGGACACAATCATGAAGTGGAACGAAATTTATTGGATATTTCAAACTGTTTTAACAAATCAAAAACTGAAAAATTGGGCGTGCAAAATTATTCGGCCCCCTTAAGTTAATACTTTGTAGCGTCACCTTCTGCTGCGATTACAGCTGTAAGTCGCTTGGGTATGTCTCTATCAGTTTTGGACATCGAGAGACTGAAATTTTTGCCTATTCCTCCTTGTACAACAGCTCGAGCTCAGTGAGGTTAAATGGAGAGCGTTTGTTGAACAGCAGTTTTCAGATCTTTCCACAGGTTCTCGATTGGATTCAGGTCTGGACTTTGACTTGGCCGTTCAAACACCTGGATATGTTTATTTTTGAACCATTCCGGTGTAGATTTTGCTTTATGTTTTGGATCATTGTCTTGTTGGAAGACAAATATCTGTCCCAGTCTCAGGTCTTTTGCAGACTCCATCAGGTTTTCTTCCAGAATGGTCCTGTATTTGGATCCATCCATCTTCCCATCAATTTTAACCATCTTCCCTGTCCCTGCTGAAGAAAAGCAGGCTCAAACCATGATGCTGCCACCACCATGTTTGACAGTGGGGATGGTGTGTTCATGGTGATGAGCTGTGTTGCTTTTACGCCAAACATAACGTTTTGCATTGTTGCCAAAAAGTTCAAATTTGGTTTCATCTGACCAGAGCACCTTCTTCCACATGTTTGGTGTGTCTCCCAGGTGGCTTGTGGCAAACTTTAAACAACACTTTTTATGGATATCTTTAAGAAATGGCTTTCTTCTGGCCACTCTTTCATAAAGGCCAGATTTGTGTATACGACTGATTGTTGTCCTATGGACAGAGTCTCCCACCTCAGCGGTAGATCTCTGCAGTTTATCCAGAGTGATCATGGGCCTCTTGGCTGCATCTCTGATCAGTCTTCTCCTTGTATGAGCTGAAAGTTTAGAGGGACGGCCAGGTCTTAGTAGATTTGCAGTGGTCTGATACTCCTTCAATTTCAATATTATTGCTTGCACAGTGCTCATTGTATACTCATTGTATTTGGATACTAATTTTTGTATCCAAATCCAGCTTTAAACTTCTCCAAAACAGTATCTCGGACCTGCCTGGTGTGTTCCTTGTTCTTCATGATGCTCTCTGCGCTTTAAACGGACCTCTGAGACTATCACAGTGCAGGTGCATTTATACGGAGACTTGATTACACACAGGTGGATTCTATTTATCATCATTAGTCATTTAGGTCAACATTGGATCATTCAGAGATCCTCACTGAACTTCTAGAGAAGGTTTTCTGCACTGAAAGTAAAGGAGCCGAATAATTTTGCACGCCCAATTTTTCAGTTTTTGATTTGTTAAAAAAGTTTGAAATATCCAATAAATTTCATTACACGTCATGATTGTGTCCCACTTGTTGATTCTTCACAAAAAAGTTTCATATCATTATGTTTGAAGCCTGAAATGTGGCAAAAGGTCGCAAAGTTCAAGGGGGCCGAATACTTTCACAAGGCACTGTATGTTTACGGTCTGCATTATCTGTCTTACTAAGGAGGGACTCCCATTTTGATGTGTATTTTAGTCTACGGAGCAATGCGGGTAGTGAAAGGGAGAGCTCGCACTCGCAGTTTATCAGAGGTTTTTTTTTCAGATACAAAGCATCTTTGTATCTGCATCAAAAAGCATCTACAAAGCATTAAGGTATTTATGTTTATCTGTGTTTTTGTATAATTTGCTGTATATGTTAATTATTATGCAACAGAGAGAGAGAGTTTGTGAATGAGACGGTAATGCGCACTTCTAATGCTTTGTTTGTTCAGCTTTTATGGTTATTTTATTTATTTATTAATTTTATTTTTTTGAGTAAAAAAAGATGCCATTCTTTTTTATAAACCATCAGTAAAGTTTGACTATCATTCGGAGAGGGTCCGTTACATTCTGTGTCCAAAAACAACTTCACTGACAGCTATTATTAAGACTGTAAGCAACTCTGTTTGTTTGTCCAAGTTAGCAACAGTAACTAAGAGTGCGGGGCTTTCTGATAGGTCATTTGGCTCTGGAGTATGAACTCTGGAGTATTGTTGGGTATCGTTTGAATTTTAGCGATTCCGATTCTTATCAACTCCTTATCAAGTTTCGATTATTCAGTCACGATCAATGAGTGATTTTCTTTAGTTCTTTGAATAACATTAAAGGGGGGTTTACACTCAGTTTCAGTCAATCTCATGTCAATCTTGAGTACCTATAGAGTAGTATTGCATCCTTCATATCTCCGAAAAGTCTTTAGTTTTATTATATTTATAAAAGAAATATGGGCTGTACCGAGTCTTTCCGGAAGAAAACAGAGCGCCTGGAGGCGTATCGTGTGGGCGGAGCTAAAGAATGACAAGCGCAAAGCGGTGACGTCCTCAAGCGTGGAGAAACCCATCGCTATCGATCTCAGCTAATAGATATATGATCCAGAATCATTCGGAGGCTGAAATAAATTGAACAGGTGAAACAGCAACACTGTATTTTATGTACTGTATTTAGTGGCCTGTCAACATTTGTGTGTCTTTACTCGCAGTTTATGAGGACATAATTCGGTTTATGGACTATTGTATGCGACTAACGTTAAACCTTAGCAGTAGCAAGCAAAACCATTTTGCACGTCAGACTAGTGTAACGTACAGAGAACAACAATGAAGTCCGTTAGCGCATTTGAATGACGAAGCACGCGATCGTTTCGTTTACTGATGTTTACTCACGTGATGATAGCCAACAGCACAGACATTTGAAGCAGTTTTACTCACCGGCTGTTTCCAAAGCAGGACCGAACCTTTATCGCTGGGACCGCTCCGTCAAAAACACACTTCTTTGGTATGATTTGGTGAAGTCCTGACAGCAGTGAACGGTGGAGATCCACTTTTAGACGCGACTGACGCGATGTTGTGAAGCTTCCCGTCATTTCTGCGTTCAAACTGGTTGGTTTGAGGATAAGTAGTTGAAACTATGGCTGAGGGCCTTCTCTGGGTATGACCGTGCCTCGCGTAGCCTCGAAGAGGATCAGTGCTCTCTGGTTCCACATGCTAAGTGCTAGTCTCAAAGCCACTAAGGGATGCAAAACGCAGGTCTCTATCACGCGTTTCTGTGCAACACCACTGTCTCTACCAACCATATAAACTATATTATAATTCGTTTTGCCGATGTAACTGGTTAAAACTTAAAGGTGCACTATGTAGTATTTTTGCAGTAAAATATCCAAAAACCACTAGGCCAGTGTTATATATTTGGTTCAGTTGAGTACTTACAATATCCCAATTTTTTTTAACTATTTTGTAAATTGTGAGAAAATTGCTATTTTAACTAAGGACCGGGATGTTTCAGCATAGGGAGTCTGAGGAAGTCGCCTGTCAATTGTGTCTTATCTGCGCTACCCTCGGTTTTCATGTTTTATTTGGCAGAAGTGCTTTACTTTTAGCAATTTGAACAAGTGAACGCACAGAGTAATGTCATAACATCATTTTCAGCACATTTAAATGTATCTTATATGATAAACAGAGCTGCATTACCTCATAATCATAACCGGAAGAGTGGAAATAGTGCAGGCACCCGGCGAATGTGGCCCGTCCCATCATGATAAAAGTCCCGGTGCACGCAAGGCGGGTATTTGTGTAACAATCGCTCCACTGGCCGTGCTCAGCTCCACAACACTCGGTCCTGCTCTGCTTCACACTACAGTAACGTTAATAACCGCATGCATGAACGTGATTTCTGCCCGAGTCCTATTTTCCACCAGCTGTGAGGTGAAGACCACATGTCCCAAGATACTGCGGTCAAACTTTGCGTCATCAAACTACGCATTTGTTTTGAATAGGCGACCTCTAGTGGAAGGAAAGTTGCATAGTGCACCTTTAACGTTGTGATGAGGTCTTAAAATGTATGGAAAGAGTCTTAAAAAAGGTCTTAAAAGGTTTTAAATTTAACTCCATGATTCCTGTATATACCCTGTTAGTACTCACCCCTAAAATTGAATGATGTCAAACTGGGACAGCACAGACATCTCTTCGTGGCTCAATTCGTCATGCAGAACTGATGCATTTAATTTGCAATCACTTAGCATTATGTGATCAAAAAAACTGCTTGGCATTTTCCCTCTGCGTTTGATGAGGGATTAGTTCTGAATATTTACATTGCTGATACTGTAATAATAATCCTTTAATTTGAAAATGCTTATCTGCTCATTCTGTGATCCACTGTTCTGGAGAAGTTGAACATTCAACCATCACCTGCTCTCTTGAGGCGATGATGGAACGTCCCACTGTAAACAGCAATTATGTCGAGAGTTCAGTCAAGCAATTGACCACAAAAGTTTCAAGTTTCCGAACAAAAAGAACCTCACATAACCTTAACCATGTTCTGATCACTTATGCTCTTTTGAGTTATTCTAAGCAGCTCAAGTATTCCAGTTTCGTCGTCTTCAGAAGATGGTGGCTTGATCAAAGGGGACTGCCGTTCTCACATTCCCCCCCTAGCCAGATAGATTCTGTTATAGATGTGCCACCATTGGGAATATCACCACCATGTTTGAGAGTCTTGCACAGCATTAAGAAGGAAGGCGCAATTCTCATATTCGTTGAGCGAATGAATCATTAATCCTCTTATATGCTTGACTAAGCAGACTCAGTCTTCGTAATGTTCCCCAAGTTTTGAAATGCATAAAACTGGCAGTTAATATTCATTGCAGCAACAGGAGAAGAAAAATGAAGTTCTGTTATGACCCAAACCCTCACTTACAGTGAAAGTAGGGGTCTGTGGTTTCGACTGAAGTCTGGGCCTTTGCGAATGCTTTCCATGAGGACATTGGTTTGGACTTGTCTCTGCTTTTCCCTCCATGGTTAGAGATCGGTCTTGGGCCATGTCATGCAGGACGGTCAGAGCAAATAATGGCCCTTTTTTAAAAGGACGTGTGGACAGATTTGTCCAGCAGCCATTCCAAAAGGATTATTTCGTCATGGGACGTTGTTGTATTGTAATTAAGCAACACGTAGCAGACTGAGGCGGTTGGTTAATCGAGCATTGTCTCCACTGCCGCTCCAGGCTGTGTCCCCTTTTCGCTGGAAGAACGCTTATTCACTTTCATCTGGAAATAATCAACTTGCTTTTATAGAGATATTGTTTAATATCAATATTTAGCGCCGTACAGAAAAAAAAGGAAATTGTGGTGAGTGAGGTCTTCACCTCAGAGATACTCTGTTGCTGTTCGTGATGCCATCATGCGTTTATTATTTTTTTCTCTTATGTACTTATGGTTTGACCTTGAACCATAAGCCGCCTTGTTGGTCATAAATTGGACCTTGAGATAAAATAAGAATTAAGCAGAATGTTAGTAAGACTAGTTATATTCCCAATTCACAAGCCCTCAATTGAGAATTGATTCAGTTGAATTATGTTTCAGTTAAAATACATATTTTGCTTTTATGAAAAACAATTCTCTCTCAGCTACTGCTATAACCTTCTAACTTTGTACAGAAATTAGAAGTTTATTAAAATGAACAACAGGGCCCAAACTATGCAGCTCAATTTATTTAATTTAAGATATATAATAAAGAACACACAAACAAAAAAAAGTTTAAAGCAAGTTTTTAATCACCCTTTCTGTTTAAAGTTATTATAAAAATTTATAAAATAATAAGAAGGATTACAGCTCTGTTTAAAGTTAATTTAATGAAGGATTCACCTGTCAATCTCCTAAGGTCGAGAGTCTGTTTGAAAAACTGAATGACTTTATTTGGTTTTGAATCATATACTACACTGGTCTTGCAGTATGTTTTTTATTATTATTATTCACTAAATGAACCGGTTCAAAATAATAATTTGTATGTACATGAATTGGACTACTTTGGCTATGCTGTATTTTTTTATTTACTAAAAATAACTGGTATGTGTAATTTTCTCATGATCTGGACTACATTGACTATCTATAGAGCTAATTCATAAGAATCATTTGTTCATGAATTAGGCTACTTTGGCTATGCTGTATGCTTTTATTCACTAAAAAGAACCGGATCATAAGTCATATTCATGACTTGGACCACATTGGCTATACTGTATTATTTTACTCACTAAAACGAACCAGTTCATTTAAGAGTCATTTGTTCATGAATTTCACCACAGTAGTTATGCTGTATCTTTCAATTTTTTATATATATATATATATATATTTTTTTTAAAGAACCAGTTCTTAAGAGTTATTTGATTAATTTTTATGGAAATTGTTCAAATGAAGATTAATTGGATTTTTTCCCCCCAGCCTTAAAGCTGAAGTGCTGAAAGTCTTTGTTCACACGCTGATGTAGGCCCTTGCCCAAGCCATACCCAGATCTCACTGTTCTCATGAAACATAAGGAGCTTTTCTCTACAAAAATCAAACACATTAACTAAAGTCTTCAGTCACATTAGTATAAAGCTGGAGGCTATTATTTTCTCTTACTTAGATTTCCTACAATCTCCCTTGGACACGTTCATGGATTCTGTGCCTGGCATAATAAGCTAACCTCATGTGACCCCTGAGGAATTTGATGTATTGAATTGCATTATTCACACTCACTCTGTACGGCTCATTCCCGAATACAATTTTGAGTTCTCTGTGCATTCCTGACTTCTGTGGTTTGACCTTGATGGCCATCTTGTATGAGGAGCTGCATTCTTAACGGCATTGCACAGGATTACATTGAAATTAAGGCTCATCTGCATTTTAGTACAAAAATAGTCTGCAAATTAGTACAAAACACCACAGTGGTGCTTCTTCTGTATGTAAAAATGTAAAAGCTTTATGCCAAGTTTTTAGCTCGATTTTAGCCCCGATTTTGACTCGCAGACAGGTTTTGCCAAATCGCAGACAAATTCCCAAAATCATTGGCAAATCGGTGCTCGTTCATGCGAGTGACAATCCCGCAGTGTGAATTATAAAAGATGCAATCTAAGAGACTCGCTGACAGGTCGCAAGCCTGTGAGATATTTGGCAGGTTAAATATCTGGACCTGATGGAGATTCAAAATCCTGCTGTGTGAAATGTGTTTTGACCGAAAATTACATCAGCGATGACCAACAGCCAACATGCCGAAAATTGTTGTGTGTTAATGCCAGCAATCCCAAATAACATGCTAACAATTCCTAAAAACATTACATTTTTGAGAAAGTACATAGTGTCACATGCCTGTCCTGTCGTGTGTGCACTTGTGGGTTTTGTTATGTTGAGCATGTGCTCGTGTCCCTGTCAGTTCCCTCCCCCTTGTTATCTGATTATTGGTTAATTTGCCCCACCTGTTCTCCCTCATTATCTGCCTTGTTTGTTCCCTTTATAATCTCCTTGTGTTTGTCAGTCTGTGTTGGATCCTTGTGTAATGTCTGCGTCTCCCGTTCCCCCAGTGACTTCTGTTGGTATGTTTTTAGTTTTAGTTTATGTTCTATTATGTGTTTTGCCCCCTCGTGGGTGTTTGTTTTGTATTTATGTTTTATTTGTTATAAATATATATCCTTTTCTGCACTTGAGTCCTCGCACCATTTCCTTTGTCTGTAACGTGACAGAAGGATCCAACCCTAGAGGATTCAGCAAGAGGATTTTTTTGTTTTTGTTTTGTTTGTTGTTTGCTCGTTGGACTATGGAGCTAACCAGGTGCGTACAGGTGATGCGGCAGGTGAACTCTAAATACATCCGCCAACAGGGGGCGGGTGTAAGAGAGTTCGCCTGTCAATTCCTCAAGGAGGTGCATCACCTGTACCTTAACGACACAGAGAAGGCAGAGGTTTTTAACCTCTGCCTGGACATGCCTCTCAGTCCCACGGAGGTGGAGAAAATGGGGACTCCGGACTTTTGGGAGTTTGTGGACCGGCTGGACTCCAGTCCCTCTAGGACCAGGGTCCGGATAGCTCCGGTGGTCCCTGTTCCGGTGGTCTCCAGACGGAAGAGGAGAAGGAAGGCTCCCTCCATGCCTGCTCTGGTGGTCCCAATTCCGGTGGTCCCAATGCCGGTGGATCACGTTCCGGTGGTCCCATTGCCGGTGGATCGTGTTCCAGTGGTCCCTTTGCCGGTGGATCGTATTCCGGTGGTCCCAATGCCGGCGGATCGTATTCCGGTGGTCCCAGTACCGGCAGATCGTGTTCCGGTGGTCCCTGCTCCGGTGGTCCCGAAACGGAGGAGGAGGAGAAAAGCCCCCTCCGTGCCTGCTCCGGTGGTCCCGATTCCAGGGGTTCCAGTACCGGTGGATCGTATTCCGGTGGTCTCTTTGCTGGCAGATCGTATTCCGGTGGTTCCAGTACCGGCGGATCGTGTTCCGGTGGTCCCTATGCCGGTGGATCATGTTCCGGTGGTCCCTGTGCCGGTGGATCGTGTTCCGGTGGTCCGTGTGCCGGTGGATCGTGTACCGGTGGTCCCTGTACCGGTGGATCGTGTTCCGGTGGTCCCTGTACCTGTGGATCGTGTTCCGGTGGTCCCTGTGCCTGTGGATCGTGTTCCGGTGGTCCCTGTGCCGGTGGATCATGTTCCGGTGGTCCCTGTGCCGGTGGATCGTGTTCCGGTGGTCCCTGTGCCGGTGGATCGTGTTCCGGTGGTCCCAGTGCCGGTGGATCGTGTTCCGGTGGTCCCAGTGCTGGTGGATACTGCTGGACTGGAGAAGTTTCCCAAACGCCCTGCCTGCGCCGCTGAGGCGTCCTGCTCTCCGTGCGCCGCTGAGGCGTCCTGCTCTCCGTTCGCCGCTGAGGCGTCCTGCTCTCCGTTCGCCGCTGAGGCGTCCTGCTCTCCGTTCGCCGCTGAGGCGTCCTGCTCTCCGTGCGCCGCTGAGGCGTCCTGCTCTCCGTGCGCCGCTGAGGCGTCCTGCTCTCCGTGCGCCGCTGAGGCGTCCTGCTCTCCGTGCGCCGCTGAGGCGTCCTGCTCTCCGTGCGCCGCTGAGGCGTCCTGCTCTCCGTGCGCCGCTGAGGCGTCCTGCTCTCCGTGCGCCGCTGAGGCGTCCTGCTCTCCGTGCGCCGCTGAGGCGTCCTGCTCTCCGTGCGCCGCTGAGGCGTCCTGCTCTCCGTGCGCCGCTGAGGCGTCCTGCTCTCCGTGCGCCGCTGAGGCGTCCTGCTCTCCGTGCGCCGCTGAGGCGTCCTGCTCTCCGTGCGCCGCTGAGGCGTCCTGCTCTCCGTGCGCCGCTGAGGCGTCCTGCTCTCCGTGCGCCGCTGAGGCGTCCTGCTCTCCGTGCGCCGCTGAGGCGTCCTGCTCTCCGTGCGCCGCTGAGGCGTCCTGCTCTCCGTGCGCCGCTGAGGCGTCCTGCTCTCCGTGCGCCGCTGAGGCGTCCTGCTCTCCGTGCGCCGCTGAGGCGTCCTGCTCTCCGTGCGCCGCTGAGGCGTCCTGCTCTCACTGCGCCTCCCTGGCGCTCCCTGCACTGACCGCACCACCCAGGAGTCCTGCTCTCACCGCGCCTCCCTGGCGCCCTGCTCTACCCATGCCGCCCTGGCCGCCTGAACTCTGCGGGCCGCCCCGGCCACCTGAACTCGGTGGGCCTCCCGACTTCGGCGGGCCACCCTGGTCATTCGAACTTTGTGTGCCACCATGGCCTCCTGAACTTTTTGTTTTCCTCGTTCCTCCCTTGTTTACCCCTCCCTTGTCTGTACCTTCTTTGTCTGTCCCTCCCGTGCCCCCCTGGTCTGTCCCTCCCGTGCCCCCCTGGTCTGTCCCTCCCGTGCCCCCCTGGTCTGTCCCTGGCGTGCCCCCCTGGTCTGTCCCTCCCGTCCCTCCCTGGTCTGTCCCTCCCGTCCCTCCCTGGTCTGTCCCTCCCGTCCCGCCCGGGTCTGTCCCTCCCGTCCCTAGTGGAGCGTCTGGTAGCCGCTCCTTAAGGAGGGGGTAATGTCACATGCCTGTCCTGTCGTGTGTGCACTTGTGGGTTTTGTTATGTTGAGCATGTGCTCGTGTCCCTGTCAGTTCCCTCCCCCTTGTTATCTGATTATTGGTTAATTTGCCCCACCTGTTCTCCCTCATTATCTGCCTTGTTTGTTCCCTTTATAATCTCCTTGTGTTTGTCAGTCTGTGTTGGATCCTTGTGTAATGTCTGCGTCTCCCGTTCCCCCAGTGACTTCTGTTGGTATGTTTTGAGTTTTAGTTTATGTTCTATTATGTGTTTTGCCCCCTCGTGGGTGTTTGTTTTGTATTTATGTTTTATTTGTTATAAATATATATCCTTTTCTGCACTTGAGTCCTCGCACCATTTCCTTTGTCTGTAACGTGACACATAGCCGATCAATGGTCAAAACACCAGACAAATCTCCTCACCTAGATTATGATTCATAACGGGTAAGCTTGTAATAATGTGCTATAGTGGTACTTTCGTATGATAGCTTTCCATGGGAAATTCGAGCATGGTGCTTTTCATATTAGCATCATTACGTCCCGTCTGTATACATAAAGGAGGAGTTTGTCTAGTAGACTATATCGCATGTGAGGATATAGCTATAGCCTTTTTTAACAGCAGCTGGAATAACTCAATTTATCATTTTGATGGTGGATTGTAATCCAGAAACGATCAAATGACATTATTATACACAATTGGAGATTCACCCATTGTCAAAAGCAAAAGATTAGACTGTACAGAAGCTGAAATGCGCGACGAAGAGAAAAAAAAAGGTTTGTACCAGAAATTATCTTTTTGGGACTATTTCGGCTACATAAAGGAGGATGTTGAACAAAAAGAGGTACTTTGCATGGAGTGTCTTGTGGCCACAAAACAAGAAAACACCACCAATTTGTCTAATCACTTAAAACGGCACCACAAAGATCTTTACAACGAATACAAAGCAGGGCTCGACATTAATGCTTGCCCGGGACGTGGGTGTTTTGACGGGACAAGTGAAAGATAATTTTACTTGACTGCAGGACAAGAGCCTGATTAAAACTAAAAATAACTAGCGAATCACCAAAATGCAAGAATGTTTGTGCATTAATTTAGTGTAAGTGGCGATCGATTGTGGATAATATATAATGAACTGATGATAAGTTCGCGCTGTTGATGTTCGTGCAGCCTCCTGAGGAGAAATCACAACACTAGAGCGTTTTCCTGAATACCATCACGACTGAAAATGACACTGATTTCATATATCAGTTCCATAAACAACTAATTAACATTCACTTAGTCACTTGCATTTTAGATGCAATATTTAGTGTTTTTGTTCTATTTCAGCAGTGAAAATTGTTCACAGCAGACCTGTAACACGTCTCACTCATAGCAACAAGTGTGAATGATTCAGCGTTTGAATGAACGACTCAGTGACTCACTCGTTAAGACGGTCACCTGCTGCCACCTACTGGAGGTTTAGTTTCATGTTTACACATACTTTCCAACATTTCTTAATATCATGGAATGGTAATAATTGACTTTAGCCTGGATTGATGGCTCTCAATATCACAATATTGTTGGGGGAAAAAATATCGCAGCCCTACTTCAGTGCTTAGCTGAAGTATCAGTAGAAACCCTGGAGTATATTCAAATGATTGTGCTCTCCCCCGAAAAATTCCTTTGGAGGAATTTTTGGCCAAAGGCTAAAGACTACAGCCAGCAGAGGGCGCTATGTCTGCATGTTTTCAACCCGCGCATGGGGAATGGGAGATCGCACTCACAGCTCAGCTCGCAGCAGCAGGCATTCATGTAAAGGGAGCTATGCTGAGCAATGTAAGTGTTTTAACTTCTCAAAATTATTTCTATGAATGTTAAGCTTCCAAAGGCATGAACTGAAAACGTGCCAGACTGCAGTGATAACACTGGTAATACTGGTATCACCGGCAGGGGCTTATAAATCACTAATTATAAACTGAAAGTAAAAATGTGCACAGTCGCTTGGGCATTCATAACAGAATGAAGCAAAATTGATTGTTTTCAATGAGTTTCAGCAGGACTGACACCCACACAAACACCTCCTCAAAACATTAGATTAATCCACCCTGAGCAGCTGTGCTGATGTACGTCTGTCAACATGTGTGAAGATGATAATTCAGTAAATAACTGCAATTGCAGGTTTCAAACAGAGATGGTGACAAAGAGGCAGACAGCAGCTTTACGAAAACATGGTAAAACTAAGGAAGCAAAAAAAAGTCCATTGTTTCTTCAACAGTGCAGTGGTGTATGAAACGATTTCAAACCAAGCAGCTTTCTGTTGGTCAGTGTGGTGAATTTATGTAACTAACTTGAAAATAAGCCAAATTTTCACCATCACGCAAAACTCCCAATTGCGTGTATTCCGATTGGAATGGCAGCAGTTAAATTTTGCTCATGAAATTTCACCTAGCAGCGATAAATGTGACCGCACCTTAAAGGTGCAGTATGCATTGACAGCTAGCAGTTGTAATGAGTACTGCAGTCCAAAATTAAAAATATTGGAGAGAGTTAATCCCCCCCAGGCTCAATGCTCACTTGGGTTGCCAGATTGGGGAAACACAACAGGAACGAGTGCAATTGATCATGAAAGGTGAAGGGCCCTACACACACCTTAAGTTGATTAGTTGATTTATCTGCATTTTAATATTCTCCCATTCATAGAGATTATTAGATGGAGGCCAAGACATTTTAGGCCAAATAAAATCTACAGTCTCTGGCACAATTCGTTTTCTGGCTTCCATGGCTGCCATACACTGTGTTTTCTTCCAACACGGCAAGTCGAAATACTATTGGGTGAATTGGCAGCGGGCAAAATCAAACACACCAAAACCGAAACGGACATTCCCGACACGGAATGCACATTTCAGAGTAAAATAACTGGCTGTAGCATTCAGCATTGTTTTTCAGATAAACAATATATGACCTTAGAATGTTTCCTAAATATCTGCAAACATGTTATGGTATTTATATGCTTAAGCACATTCAAACACATGACATGCAGCACCTTTAAGAAACATGGTAGCAATGCCTAAAACTTTCTCAGTGATCTTAGTAATCTTAGTGCTCAGATCTAATTGGTCTAAAACGGTCTAGTTGGAAGTGGAACTGGTTTGATATGGTTTCTTACAGTCTGATAAGGTCAAATGGGGTCTGAAGTGGACTAACATGGCCTGTCTGAGAGGTCTTCATCTGACATTCTTTCTGCTTTTCTCTTATAATAAAACATTCAAACCACAAACTTTTAGGCAAGACTTCAAACTTTACTAAGCTTGACCTTTTCTAGTTCCCAGATAATATTTTAAACACTTACTTTTGAAATCATATTATCACATTTGCTACTTTTCCACACACAATATAAATGCACAGTACATATGTAGTTGCCTTTATAATTTTGGAAGCAGGTCATCATGGGGGTCCTTGGCATCAAAAAGTTGAAAGCAGCTGGATTGCTTGACCTGTCGCCTGACAGTGAATACAGCCGTTAAGCTAAGGCTAGTACTTGGTGACCTTCTGTGTATTTAAGCTGTCAGGAACTCCCCTCAAGAGTGAACACGCATGAAATGGACATTAAAGGTGTGGTAAAACGCATTCTTTCGAAGGCCTGATTTTGCTTGTGGGGTGCACTGTAACATGTTAATGCTTTGTTTTCAAAAAATTGCATTCTTTTTCATATAATTTACCTTTAGGCATTATAGTAGTTGATCTGCTGGATTTACAACACAAGATCATCCACTTCTCCCGCTATATGTAATGTGACATTACATGAGGGAACAGGGTCGAAAAATGATTGTGTTAGTTGATGGGTAAAGTTATCACAGGCTGTGGGTGTCCGGCCGCCGTTATATGTTTAAATACTGACGGAGATGGGGCATGCTGGATTTACAACCTAAGATCATCCACTTCTCCTGATATATGTGACATTTTTCTGATTGTGTAATGTCATTTGAAGTGGATGAAACCTAAAATTAACATCAAAAGACACTGAGCTCCGTCATCTCTCACTCACTCAGTCTCTGGCTCAGCGCCAGTCAACACGCTAAAGCAGATTTACATTTTTTAATTTGGCAGTTGATCGCTGAACGTTTTAATTTGTGATGATCGTACACTGCAGGGACCAGTCTAGAATGTGATCGTACTTGTCAAAGGGTTAACAAACTGGTTTGCAGAGCCAAACAGCGTTTCATTTGTATACTTCCTTGCTAAAAACGTACGATTAACAATAGAAGCTATTACAGGAAAACACATCGATGAAAAATGAATCATACTTACAGGTTATGGCCTGTAAACAGCTTCTGTTTTTAAAGTTTGAACTGCTCCATCTTTCAGGACAAGCCATTTTCTGAATCCTACTTGCGACGATTGTGAGCTTTATTTTACTCCGTGCAGCACAGAGAGTGAGATTTAAATTGTAACCATTGATCCCTAACTCCCAGGTCTCTAGGCATGCTGAACAAATTGGACCTGCGATCCGGATAAAAATAACAGCATTTCGTCGGCATTGCAAAATGGCCTCGCCTACCTTATTTAATATTCTCGGAGGAGGGGTTTATGTAAATATTGAACCCGCTTATGTCAGCTAGTCTGGTGGAAAAGGCTGTAGTCCCTACCGGCCATTTCCTGTAGTCCTTAGAAATTGATTTCTTTAAAAGCAAATATCTCCCTTTGCTTTAAACTTTGAACGTTGTAACTTTGCAGATGTTGTTTATGCTCAAACAGCAACTTTACACACTAGCTAAAGTTAGAAAAATCAAATCGTATTTTACCACCCCTTTAATGTAGATATGTTTAATGGTTAGTCCCTGTGATTACTCATAACTGATTAACACGTCTTGGTCTTCCTTTGGGTTGTAGAATCGATTGATTAGTCTTTTATATGGTATTTGTAAAAATGCAGTCTTTGTTGTTCAAGTATCTTTTCTCAAATGTGATGAATAACTGAAATTTTTGTTCAGTTCCAGGAACTCCAGCTGGACAGGGACACCTTGTTAGTAACCAATCGGAGTCTTGCAGAAGACAGCCTTTCACGTCGCCCTCACCTTCAAAACGGCAAGCTGCAATTGGCTTCAAAGTACGAAGAGCTGGCGAAGCTGACCACTGCATGCAGGGAGAAGCAAAGCCGACTTGGTGAGTAAAAGGTTAGGGTTTTGACTTTTGTGAGAGTGATGCTGTGAATGATAATTACACCAAGCATTCCTTACTGTCCTCATGGTTCAAAAAATCACACATTGGATTTTTTGTTTCTTATATTAGTCATACTGGGCGATAAATCTATATCATTCAACCTATTGCAAGTCGATTTATCATCACAAGAGTCTTAAAAAATATATTATGAAGGTTGAAAAGTTACCTAGTGCTGATTTAATAATAATTAAAAGAATATAATACAAACAACATATTTTTTCATTCATGTTTTAATTTATACAAAAAATGACTTTACTGTAAAGGGGACTTGTGGTGTATGTAGATAGAAATGACTCATTATAAGGTAATAAAAATGGTTCATTATGTAAGGTCTTTCTTTATACACCACTGAAAACATAGTTATGTATATTATATTGCATTTCTGTAGATCCTCATAGATATTACACTTGGCACCTTTAAGTTTAACAAACATGCACAATCCCTTTCCTTCTACATTTAATGAAATTATTATTACGATATCGAATTATGTACAAAAAGATCATATTTTTGGCCATACTGCCCTGCCCTTGCTATACCATGTTATATAATAGTTCTCATCCTCTAATTTGAAGAGCGTGGAGCAGGCAAAAAGTGGGAAAACTAAGAGTGGAGTTATTACAGAAGTGCTTCAGTCACATACTCCAGTCCACTCTGCCTTTTGTGCTGCCTCTCTGTTAGGCTGTGCTAAAATGTGAGCTCAACCCAAATGTGTCAGGACAGAACATCTTTGGGGAAAAAGTATTCTGTGCTCCTCCTCATATTAAAGCAATGTTAGACACATTAATTTAAGCTTGTTGCTAATCTGATGACTGATATTTGATGATACACCGGCTGTTGACTGAGCAGTTTAAGAATAGCATCGGGGCACTGCTGTCGTGTGCTTCTGGTAGTAATATTTTAATATTGCCAGGCAACATTGTTCCATAATAACACACCCTGACATCCGGAGCTCCTCACTTATTCAGCGCGAGAATGGTTGACAATGGTTGACCTGTGCCTGGATTGTTGATCCGTCCAGCTGTGATATCCCCAGCACTGGTGCGACGTTACCTTCCATCGCACCCTCACCAGGGTGGAGTGTAGCGGTCAGGTCCCATAGGGGTTGTCTGGGGCCACTAGGTTCCCACCTGGCTCCCCCACCTCTTTTCAACACCAGCCAGGAATAACTGCCCTCATCTGGACCAGACGTACTTAAGGTGCTCAGGTTTCACTTCCCAAACAGTTCCTCATGGGTTCACAGAGACTTGTTTTCCTTTTTCTCTCAGCGTGGCCAGAATAAGAGAAATATTATTGTGTTCTTCTTTGGTCTTCCTCCCTTGGCTGAACGCTCAGCATGATAGTTTCTCACGGACCATCTTTTTTATTGGCCCGCTGACATCGCGTGTCGATTATCAGCTTGTTCAACTTGTGGGTTGTGGGCTGGAAATCAGTCGTTTATTGTTGTTTTCTTTATTTTTTATGGCTTCAGAGTTCATAAAGATACTTGGTCAGGATTCAAGTGTTGAATCTTTTCGATGATTATATAGTCCCGGAGTTATGAATGTTTATTAAATGAAGGAAAATAAGAATAACTTTGACTGAGTTTCTAACTAAAGTTTGTAAAACAAACAAAAACATGCACTTAGGCACTTAGAAGACTGTTGGGAAATTTAAACACAGAAATGTCAGTGTGCAAACACCAGAATTAAACAGTAAAAATGTAACTGGAGTTCTGAGGTTTGAATACTTTTCTAGGTGGATGACCTTTAGGTTAACATTAACATAATTCCTGTGGGAGACATTGTTCCAGGTAAACAGTGCTTTATGAATAGTTATGTTAATACCTTCCAGTTTTACTACTGCTGATATCATGCATGGGTTATCTTGGGTTTATAGGGTCATGCATTGAAATATAAAATAAAAATAGATTTTTTTTTGGTGGGCCAGTGAAAATTATTGCAGGGAAAGCAACTGGCCCAACTCCCAACATGATTTTTTTTTATTGTTGAAGTATCACCATCATTTGTTGAATAAGTGCTGCTGCGAGAAATGTACGAAAGCACCTAATTTGAATTAAATTCTGTGAGGAACATGATTTGAAATGGATGCATTTTTTATTGCTGCTGGCAAATAGCTTTGAGCTTTGTGTTTAAGTTATTTTATCTCAAAAAGAATAACATTGAATGAATCTGAATGTGTATAAAAGTTGTTGCAGCTCAATTTAAGAAGTGTTTTTAGCGTATTGGAATGTGGGTGGTTAGTGAAATTCCACCCAAAGTGGCGCAACTGTTTAGTTAATTTGATTTTCTGTGTGTTTAGCCCAAGTCAAACAACAAGTATCTGTTGCAATGTTTGCAAAGGAAACTTAAATGAATTAGCCCAGCTGGGATCTCAGAGGAAGACGTTGGAATCCTGGAAGTGTTTCTCTGGAATTCTTGCTCTGCCGTCGCTCTTGGCCTGTGTGGTGCATTCACCCTCACAACCTGCGCATAAATGATTTAGGCTTGCGGTGGCTTTACAGACTACGAGATTAGGCGATTTCTCCTTTTAGCATTAATTCTATATGTATGGTGAGGCTGTGTATTTCCGCTGTGGTCCACAACATGAACACACCGCCGTACTTTTGGGTCACATTCCAGCCCTTTGACCAAAGAAGCCGATATGAATTATTTGTTGACTTGTTTGGCCCCTCCTCACCATTGTGCAGCCTAACTTGTGATGCAGATCCATTTGAAAGGGCTTTTGTTTGAGACCCCACCTCCAGTGCCTTTCAAAGAAAAGGCAGAGATTCATATGATAGTCTCAGCAGCCGACCCACCCCTTCACCCGAGAGCCCGGCAGCGTCTGGGAACCAAAGTCTGAGCGCGATTGATGAAAAAAGTTGCCAGAGTGAAATGCCAGCAGGAAATTGAACTGTCGTGAGCGGGCAGAGAGGAGGAGGAGACGGTGGGGTTCCTTCGGTGTCCGACAGAGCAACAAAAGATCAACGGAGATATCTGCTAGTCTGCTTACACGCTCTGACAGAGCTTGTACAGGAAGTTCCCATCTCCATGGCCACTTGGGCAACGGCCCACTCCAGAAACGCTGTTTCACAGGACCTTTTTTTCTTCGCCCTTGCAGCTGCCGGCCAGTGACGGAAGGAGGGTGGAATGTTCACCTTCCTGTCACCATGTAGCGCACATGTACCAGTGCCTCCAGCTGCAGGCTTCAGCCGGATGGGTGGGGGAGATTGTTCCCCCCAACAGCAAACATCTGATTCTCATTTCGTTAGAGCCAAAAGAAAGAATGAAAAACCCTTGGATTGCTTCGTCAGCTGAGACCGAAGTTCTTGCTCCGAGGCTTGCGAGTTATTGCGTAATACACCGTGGCAGCGACAGACGTTGGGAGAAGAATTTGGCTCTGGAATTGTGCACTACTAGTTTCTTGACAGGAATTCAGTCTAGCTTGATGATTCAAGTCCTGACGCTTCCATGTTAGGTGGTTTTTGTTCACACTCAGGCTTTCCCATTTGTTTCTAATGCTTTCGCCAAATGTGTATGAAATTCGCCCTCACGTGGTCAAGGGCACATTCTTGACCTGTAAATGTTATGGAGGGCGACACGGCACTGGTGCACGACACACTATCCATCCTGCTTCAAAAGCAAAGAGCACCAGGAGAGCCCTTTTATTGTTAACTTAGCGTAACGACACCGTTTACCAGAGGCCCGACCTGCTGACCTTTTACACACATTACAACCCAATCATTGACCTCTCAACACATACCCACAAAACTCTCACCAAACTGGTTGTCAACCACTCCACCCTTTACAAAAAAAAAAAAACCTCAGAGGGGGGCCAAGCCGCCATTGCGAGTGAGAAAAGGGCATCTTTGTCTCAAAGCGCCTGTAAATCACATGGCCAAGAGGCATGCTGGGGAAGCCAAAGAGGCCGGGGAACTTTGTAAGAGCGCATAGTTCTTGATGGAGGAGTTGGTAATTAACAGGATGTGAAGTCGCTCTTGCCCCCTCTCAGTGTTTGAATGCAGGGGGCAGTTATCAAAGCTGGATTAGGTCCATTGAGCTACCACACACATGAGGCCTTAATCACTCAGTGGGGGAAAGGGGCCTCTTTTGAAATCAATCTCCTGAGAATCCAACCCAAACTGGGAGCTCCGTGCCAAAAGCCCTTAGAAAAAAATAAATTCGATACATTATGTTGACATTTCTGTGTTTGACTCTTTCACATTGGCTTAAGCCCAGTGACATTGAATGGAAGGAGAACTAAATGCACTTTTGGATACAAGGAAAGTCTGGCTAAAAAGGATAATTGCTCCCCTTCAGTTCAATGGCAATACATTGATATACTATAGGTATTAGACAGTATCATAACACTGACACATTCTGCTCCATAATGATCCAATTTATAATACTATATTTAATGCCTATACTTTTGCATCAGTTTTAGCATTGCGATTATAGTAAAGGCTATGATGTGAAACCCCTGTTTACCATATGAATGAACATATACAGTACAACTATTCAAATGTATTATATGCTTGTTTAGCAGACGTTTGGTATTTATTAAACTTGTGTAATAAAATAATGTATCAGTATAATGTGCTCTGGACCTTTAGCTGTGACATAGACCCTACTGTTCTAAGTTTGGGTTCAGTAAACTTTAAAAAAAAAAAAGTCTCTTATGCTTACCAATGCTGAATTTATTGGATTGAAAATATAGTTTAAAAAAGAGCAGTATTGTGATATTTGATTACACTTTTTCTTCTATTTTAATGTAATTTATTCCTTTGATGGCAAAGATATTGCTTAATATTTTTTGTGAAAACTGATCATTTTTTTCAGGATTCTTTGATGAAAAAAAAGCTAAAAAGAACATCAATTACATTTAGAGTTATTTATTTAGTAGATGCTTTTATCCAAGGTGATTATATTTATTTGAAATAGAAATCTTTTGTAACAACAATCAAAAGTGACAGTAAAACATTTAATGTGTCCTTGCTGAATAAAAATATCATTAAAAAAAAATCTTACTGAACCCAAACGTTTGAATGGTAATGCATATATAATATACACTTCCCGGCCAAAAAACAAAACAAAAAAATGGCTGTTTGGATTTAAATGGGCAAATGCTTTAGCCCAAAGCCCTCTTGACCAAAAATTTATAAATGTTATGATGTTATTTTATCAAGAGATGCATCGATTTTTGGTCAAGATCTTGACAAGACAACTCAGGAGTCCAGCACTCTGTAAAGTCTCCTACTGCACATCCCAAAGACTCAATGAATTTAAGGTCTGGACTCAAAGGTGCCAATTCATGTGTAAAATGAATATTCATGCTCCCTCCCAACCATTCTTTCACAGTCTGAGCATAATGATTCATGACATTGTCATCCAGGAATATGGCCATGATGTGTCTTCCTACATGGTTGTTTAAGAAATTAAGACTAAGCTGCCTATTAGTGGGTAGCAAATACACGTTAGCCTACTACCGGTACTGCAGAAATGCTGGTATTGTCAGAATTGGTACCGAAGTACCGGTACTTGTGACATCCCTATGTACTACAATGAACCATGATACATGTTCAAAAAACATGATAATGCAGTGGTACTTTTTTGTTAGTCTACATATTTTTGGTCCTACGTGAAAGATATGTAGTGATGTTGCATCTGTTTTGAGTGTATATTGACCTTTTTTAGAAGAAAACGTGTTGACCTATCTGTCAAGCCTTTTAATTAACCAGAAAGGTCTCCTCAGGCACCTGCATCCCTGTGTTTGGGCTTGTTTTGTGTCCTCACATTGTCTATTTTGACCCGAGGAAAACCTGAACAAAAGCCCTCCACAAGTGCATTCCTCAGAAGGGCGCTGGTGCACTTTCCCCTCTAATTCTACATCAGAAGTGACACTTGAACAGAGTTTTGCTGTGCAGAAGCAGATGTCCGTTCAGTGGTTTGATCAAGTGAGAAGATTGACAATTCCACTTCACCTAATGTTGTTCCAAACCTGGCTTTCCCCTGAAAAAGATCATCACTTGGAATATAGTGTGCGTGTGTCATATGAACTGCTTTTATGGTTCATTTTGATGCCTTTACTGTAAACTGTCATGCAAAATGTTTAATATTTTTCCAGTTCTACAGCAAACTCACTGATACAGATTTGATTGAACTAAACCTTTTACACGTGAGACGATGTGATGTGCAGGTTCTCGCGTGCAAACCCAACGGGGCACATTAGCCTTCTGAAGTTATTCCTTTCAATCCGATGACAGGAAAGCAGCCGGTGGTATTTATCTGTAAAGACCACAAAAGAACACCCACCGTTCTGTTATTCTGACAGGAAGTGAGGGAGTGTGTGTGCACACGCTTGCAGAGAAGAGAGCATTTCAATTCTTTCCTGTGTATATGCTCGCACATTTATCAAGCCTATTAGAATTAATTTTGCCAAGAATTCCATTAAACGAGGCCAATGTGAAACTAAACCACGTGGAATACATTTCACATCATCAATTATTTCAAACAGTTGTCTCTCTTATACTTGTATACCATACATCATTGTGGCAGTACACACATTTTTATATAAAGAAAAGTTGAGTTATAGAAAGTGAAAATATTCTTCAATGAATGAATGTGAGACAGCCAGCAGCATTAGCTTGCGACACACAAAAAAGTGTTGCCATTCAAGGTTGCTTTACACTGACAGAAGTCCTTGTATAAATAGCATTTTCCTTCCATGCATAGTAATGATTCCAATCCATTGACATGTGACTTGGGTTGACAAGGTAAAATTGACTGGTCCACTGAGTCTTGCATGCCAAGTCCATTTCGCTGCTCAAGACATGGAGAATCTGTTTTCTCATTTTTCATGAATCCTCAATTAATTATTCACCAGCTTTAGTTAATATCTCACGCTTAGAGGCATGCTCATGCATATTTTACTGACATAATAATAAGGATAATCACCTTGCTAGATAAAAGTAATTAGGTTTCAGTTCACTTCAAAAGGCTTTATTGGTATGACAAAAATAGATTAATTGAAACAAAAAAAGTAGATTAACTGATTCTGAGCAAGTAAAATCAGGTTCATTTACATCTGCTGAAAGATTGAAACTATTGCAATTCTTGTAAATACGCTATATGCAATAGGCTATTGATATAGAGTGTTGTTATTGTTCAATAAAACTAAAACTATTACAAATATGAAATATAAATATCAGATTAAATGCTTAAAATGAGTTAAAGTTGAAACTGAAATAAAATAAAGTTAAATAGAAATCTACTAAAAATAAAAGAATAAAAGCTAGTTAAATATTAATAAATAATCGAATATATACACCAGCAGTCATAACATTATGACCACTGACAGGTAAAATGCAAGTAAAATACTGATTATCTCTTCACCAAGGCACCTGCTAGTTGGTGGGATATATTAGGGAGCAAGTAAACATTTTGTTCTCAAAGTAGTGTGTAATGTGTTAGAAGAGACAAAATGGGTTAGCGTAAGGATTTGAGCAAGTTTAACAAGGGCCAAATTGTGATGGCTAGACTGGGTCAGAGCATCCCAAAACTGCAGCTCTTGTGGGGTGTTCCCAGTCTGCAGTGTTCAGTATCTATCAAAAGTGCTCCAAGGAAGGAACAGTGGAGAACCGGCGGCAGGGTCATGGGCGGCCAAGGCTCACTGATGCACGTGGGGAGCGAAGGCTGACCCGTGTGGTCCGATCAAACAGATGAGCTACTGTAGCTCAAACTGCTCAAGAAGTTAATGCTGGTTCTGATAAGTGTCAGAATACACAGTGCATCACAGTTTGTTACATATGGAGCTGCATAGATGCAGACTAGTCAGGGTGCCCATGCTGACCTGTCGACCGCCGAATCCGCAGAAAGAACTGGACCATGGAGCAATAGAAGAAGGCGGTCTGTTCTGATGAATCACGTTTTCTTTTAAATCACGTGGATGTTGCTCACCTGGAGAACACATGGCACCAGGATGCACTATGGGAAGAAGGCAAGTCAGCGGAGGCAGTGTGATGCTTTGGGCAATGTTCTGCTGTTCACAGCACACCTTCAGTGGCCTAGTGGACTGTTTTGGCAGCTAAAGGGGGATCAACACAATATTAGGAAGGTGGACATAATGTTATGCCTGATCAGTGTAAATGACATAATTATAAAACCCAAGTTTAAATTTAAATGAACTGAAAATAATAATAAAAGCTGATTCAAAATTTGAATAGATACTATAATAGTATAACAAAAATAACACATGAGTCTAACACATCTCATATAAGTGGACATCATTAACGTTGCAGACTACTGGAAGCATTTTATAGTTTTTTGGGAATTCTGCCTCGTGCATATATAATTGTACAGTAGATGTGTATGAATAATTTTTTATGTTAAGTTTTGTTTTCTTCACTTATAGCATTATGTATTATGTAAATTATAGCCATTAGTATTTATTGACACACGACTCAGATTGACAACGTGTATTGCATTGAAAAAACTGCCTGGTCCACTGGGTCTGGTCTGATAACACAAGACGTGGTGTATCAGATAATTAGTCTAAGCCTGCTTTCAAAAGGTTAAACCCATCCTTCAGAGGATGCATTTCAATTTAGGGGGGCATCAAGGCACGTCTGAATCCAAGGTCAGCCTCAATTCCTGTCTCCTGAAATACCTTCATCTGATTGATTTTTGAAGGCAGCATAGATGTATCCTTCACTGCCTTTGATATCCCACAGTCCTGAGCTTTCCATTCTGTGACAGTTGAGCTAAAAGAAATAAGGATAGCGCCTGAAAGTTGGGGTTGGTGGTCAGTTTGTGTGTAGATATGTTTTTGACCAATGTTTTGCACTTTTGATGTCATTACTAGTGAGAAAATACGAATGTAGTAATTAAATATTTGCTTTGTTATCACCAACTTACTCTATTTTGCTGTAGCTCATTAAACTGTTAATCTGTTAATCCTGCGGTGCCTTCGTGTGCATTCGCTCTCTACAATGTTATTGCTTGATAAGGCTGCGAGGCAACAAGTTATTGGATTTAACCTATGATTTATCCAACATTCAGCAGCTTCAGATAATATGTCCTGATCAAAGGATTATGCATGAATTTGTATCTATCTTTATAGGATAATTACCTTGCCAGCCAGATTAATAATCATAATTTAATTCAATTGAAAAGGCTTTGTTACAAACGGTCAGCAATCTTCCTTCCAATGAAGCTCAAGATGCTCTTTTTGATCATCTCAAATCATGCTGAAAACATGATTATCAGGTTTTGTTCATACAGCTCGAGTGGAACAGATAAATATTATTTTAATTATTAAAAAACTTTTGAACTTTTGTAAATTCAATGGATTTTTTTGTTAAATGCTTGAAATAAGGTCTGTGATAAAAACAAGCTCAATAAATTTTCACTCTTTATTCTACAGCATAAAATACATACAATAGGTTTTCTGAAAATATTAAACATCACAGTGAACAGGAAAACTCCATTCACTAGTCCGCTTTCACAGCCTTGTTGTGTTTATAATTTCTTTGAAACTGGACTTGCTGTCATAGCAACAGGCCCGTTATTTTAAACCGGCTCGGGAGCAGCTTATTTCATGTAAACAGGATTAGATTGCATCTTGAGGTGATACTTAAAATCTGTCCCAGCAACTGCTAAATTCCATGCTAAAAGTTAACATGGACGTGGTAACACTAAGCTTAATTATGTAGATGGTTTATAACGGTGTCTGTTACTGTCAAAAAAAAAGTGTTGTAACAGTTATTACAATGCATAGATAACGTTACGGGCTGGACGATATGGCCAAAATTTATATCACGATATATTTCTTAATTTTGGTCGATACGATATAATTTTGATATCGATATGAACTATATAAAAGCTTTAGAAAAACTACCAAGAACTGCCACAAAGGATGTCTGTACTTACAAACTTCTGAAAAATTAATTTGCCAAGTCTATGAAACCTCCTCCTATAAAACTATATAATATTTTAGAAATAAAAACGGTACAAATAAATTAATGTTCACCTTTTATTTGTATTTAGCCTTTATACGAACAAGAAATGTGAAATCACCGTCAAATAAACATACGACTCTCACTTCGCAGACGCAGTTTATTGAGCATTTTCTTTTAAGTTTAAAATTTCAGTGAAGAACGATTCATAGCGCTATATTCTCCTTTTATGCAAAACTATAGACCTTTATCTACTGATGCACAAAAAATAAAATAAAAGAAGACTCAATTCAGTGGCCTATTTGTGCTCTGTTTGAGATGAGTGCACGCTGCTTTTTGCAAGGCTTTAAACAGGAGAAAATTACACATTTTCGTGAAGCCATGTCTGACCGTCTTTCACAAGCATTGAAAGGTAATTTAAACGAGAATGAACGCATTGGTGTTAATACATGTCATTGTGTGCAAATGTGGAAAGTATTAAAACAAATGTGCCACTTGCCTCTTACATAAATAGTCTACATGGATTATTTGTAACGCTTGGCATCGTATTGTTAGACATTAGATGATGCATCTATGTCGATGTATTGTTACACCCCTAGTCGGCAGCTCTCCGGCACATTTGGCAGCACACTGAAACCTGAAGTTTAATATCAGATCTTAAGCCCCATTCGCACGGGATTAGTATTATCCGGGGACCTCTGGTGATTTGTAATAATTGCAGAGAATGAAGTGATTGCAGTACCAGTTTTGGCCACAATCTTACAAACACTTCCTTTTAATCTACTTTTAATCTACTAACTCTCACTGCTTTGTCGGACAAAACAGCAGATTCAGCGATGTGATTGGTCAGATCACCTGTCAATCAAACTTGCGTTGATAAGTGAATTGCATTTTATATCAATTTAAACCATGGTACATTTAGTTTTCATTTAAGTGTATTCTTTTAAATTGCGTTACTTCTGTAATAAGTGCTCCATTTTAAGTAACGCTTAAGTACTTCCATAATACGTTTTTTTTTTCTTTGTATGTTAAATTGTACTTATTTTTCACAAAAAGGGTTGTCCCGTGAGAAGAAACAAATTTTCCTTCCAGAGGCATTCAATATGAATGTATTTATTTTACAAATGCTAACAGAATACTAAAGTAAGACCTCAAAAGGCCAACAAAGACCTTTTGTTTGGAACAAAACAATTGTGTTCAGTCAATGAAATCAATTACCATTATGTGTTCATAAAGGGGGGAGCAGAACCTGCCTCTGGTTTATTGATCTCTGAAATTCAGCTCAGATGAGCTAATATGTTTTTCTTTTTCTGATTGGCCATTTCATTCATGCACGTAAATGATTGCAATCTCAACTGTTTTTCCCCTTTGTTTCTGTTTGGGTTCCACGTGAGCACTTCAAGCACAGGACTGTGATCTGTTATGTCACAATAAGAGTGTTGACTCCTCAGCCTCATTTGCATCAGTAGCCATTGTGACGGTGAGATCCCACAAGCCCCAGGTCATATCTCTGGCTCCAGTAGTCTTCTTGCCGTGGAGCGGACGCCCTGCAGCCCATCTGCATGGTTTCTTTCCAGTATGTAGGTCACCCACAGCTGCTCCCCAAGTGTTTGTTTGGCTGTCTGTCGCCTTCCATTACCGTTCCATTGCGTGGCTCTCCGGGGTCATGCACGTGGTTTGCCACTCCCCCATTGCTCACGCTGACATGCCTCAGCAGTCACAGGGCCAGAATGTACAGATACACACTAATGCATGTGACATAGTGGGCCTTTGATAATTAATGTTTTGAGAGCGGGACGCGTAGTGGCAAAATTAAATGCTTTGTTGTGAGTTATTGGCTAGGCGTGTGTGTGTGTGTGTGTGTGTGCGCCTGACTGATCTGAGAGAGTGTTGGCATCAATCCATAGTAGTGACAAGATGAATTAAGGATGAAGCTTATCATTTTGTCTGTGGGAGTATCTCAAATAGATTATCTAGAATAGAATGGCAATGGTATAATAATGGTTTGCCTGAATAGAAGCATGGTATTACATGGTGTTGTCATGTTTTTGGTCACTACCATGGTGGTACTTTCACACAAAAAATTGTTTATATGTAATAAAGCATGCCATTTTTTACACCACTAGCGCCACCAAAAAGAATTGCCGTCTTTTTAAGTCAATTATTGTCTCTATGACAAAAAAAATTTTTATGTACACTGCTGTTCAAATGTTTAGATCAGCAAGATTTTCTTATGTTTTTTAAAGAAGTCTCTTATGTTTGCCCAGGCTCCATTTACTTGGTTTAAAAAAAAGTTAAAAATCATAATAATATTATTATTACAGTTTAAATTAACTGTTTTATATTTTTAACTCTAATTAAACGGTTTAATATTTTTAAATGCAATGTATTCCTGTGATGGCAAACCTTTGAAACTATGTAACAATTCAATGCATCCCTACTGAATAAAAGTATTCATTTCTTAAAAATCTTTCTGACTCCAAACTTCTGAACAGTAGTGTATACAATAAATGCTATTATTTGATTTTTTATTTTAATTTTTTTGTGTAAAAAATAACTCAAATGTTAAATTAAATGGTTAATATGTATTGTCAAAAATATGTGTTTGTGCTGAGGGCAATGAAAATGCTGGCAGGAAAAGAGGATTTGATTTTAAGTTTGAATATCCACATTGTTTTATTTGTTTGTATTTTATGGTAAAAGTAAAGTAAATATAGAACACCAATATTAGCCTATGTTTTAAAGTGACTGGTTCTCCTGAAAAAAAAGGCATCTGGGGGGTAAAATGTGTGTTATTTTGGCAAGGTTGCCTGCTAAATTCACATTTCTGGGTCTATATATCATATAATTGAGATCGCTTCAACCCGCGGACATGGAAAACAACCCGTGGGAAAACCGCAGACTTGGCAACACAGTGCAGTTGAGTTCTGTTGACATTTGACAACTAACTTTATGCGTAGCTCCGTTGCTCTGATTGGTTGAAGGTCTATCCAATTGAGGTCTTTCCTGGTTCAGTTGAAACACGCTCCTTAATCACAGCCCAATGGAGCAGTTTCAGACTCATATTCTGACTAGAATTGAGGATGATGACATCAGGCTAACTTTTTCCTGCTGAAAAAAAGCATAAAAGTACATATTTTATCTTCTTTTATGTTAATTACCACCATAAATTTGGTAATATATTTTTTATTAAATGAGATGTAGTGCAATGTTTGACCGAAATGGTACAGTTATAATAACTTTTTTTTGTTGTTGTAAGTTTAAACTTTTACTTTTTCCTAAATAAAATGTGCAATTTCTTTTATAGTGTTGGAGTACCGTGTAGATGGAGAATATGATAATAATACAGTGCCATTTTAATTACCAAACTGATACCTTCATTGTACCATAGTGCCTCCACAGTAATTTTCTCAAGAGCATTTCCGTCCTGTAATAGAGGTTTGTTTGGGGAGCTGTTCTGGCTCATTGGAGCGCAAATGGTGTCATTGCTGTGACCTGTCTATGCCCTCGATGGCCACTAGCTCAGCTTTTCACATCCCCTACAGACTCAACACATCTGCACATTAGCATAATTGCCTGCTGCCATAGCAACCCCAGCACAACACTTAGAGGGTCCGAGCCCCTCTCTCTCATCAGTGGACATGAGCTAACAGAAAGTGATTGCACCCAACCTCACCCTCAGGGCTCTGCAATAACACTGTAAAGAGACCTGAGTGCAGCTTCAGTCCTGCACTTTACACAAAGACTCAAGCCGTGGAGCTTCTTCACAGCTGAACACACACACAATATGTTATCAGACACTGTTGTGGTGTTCTTTTTGTCCTGTTGGCACAGTTACCGGCCAGATCTGTTTGTGCAGAGGGACATTGTCAGCTGAAGTTTTCTATACATTAATGTTCTGTAATTGCACCAAAAGGACCACAAAAGTCAACTTTTTAAAGAGGACCTATTATGCTTTTTCATGTAGTGTTGCTGTTTGTGCATGAAAAAGGTCTGCAAAGTTTCTCCAAACCACTCCAAAGGGAGTTATTCTCTATATTAGTAAGCGGTGTTAGCCTCGTAGTCTTGAGTTTTCTTCCGGGAACATACCTGTCAGGCTTGAGTAGCGTTAGTAGTGTGTACTCATAGTTATGGTGAGGGATGTGACATTTTTTTTAAACACGTTTGAAGCGGTTGGTCCATTTGACCAATCGGAACACATTGAGCTTTTTAGAAGGAAGGGCTTCATAGACAGGAACTAAACTGAGCATTACTTACGGACTGTCAAAAGAAGTGCTGCAACAAAGTAAAATATGCAATGTTTTTGTTTTTGTTTTGTTTTGTTTTGTTTGTTTTTTAACATCTTCTTGTAGACCCAAAAAACTAAATCAAGACACTGTGAAGTGATATAATATGGTCTTATTAAAATAAAGGTTCCAAAAGGGGATTTCAGCAGCGATGCCATCGAAGAACCACTTTTGGTTCCCCAAAATAACCTTTCAGTGAACATTTTAATAATCTAAACCTTTTTCCTCTATAAAGAACCTTTTGTAGAATGAAAAAAAAATCCATGGATGTTAAAGGTTTCCTAATGGAATAATAGATGCCAATAAAGAACCTTTATTTTCAATAGTGTAGTCATATCATGTTTCAGATCTTCAATATCTTTATGTGAAGAATAGATAGAAAATTAGGTTAATCTCTGGAAATCCTCTCATGCATAGTTCTTAAATGTCAAGCGTGCTTGCATGTTCAAACGTGTAACAGTTCTTGACAGACTGTTAACTCACTGCTTGCTTGATTCATTCAGTGAGAAAGTCTTTAACTTGGTAACTGGGGGTGGGAATCAGCAGTAACTTAAGGCCCATTCACACAAAGAAAAATCAATATAATGGAAACTATATTGGATAACGTTCTGTTTACTGCGGTTATGTCATCTGTCACTGTAAATTTTCAGGCTCTTTAAAGGTGCTCTAGAATGAAAAATTGAATTAACCTTGCCATAGTGAAATAATAAGAGTTCAGTACATGGACATCTCATACTGTGAGTCTCAAACAGCATTGCCTCCTACTTCTTATGTAAATCTTGTGCATGAAAAACACCACGGAAAAATAATTGCTTCTCAACATAAACCCAACCGTGACGCAAGCGTTGGGGATCATTTATATGCACACCAACATTTGCATCTGTCCAAACATGTTCATTGTCAGGCGGAACTGGAGCCGAATCATTGGGACTGCAGGTAGACACACTTGAGGATAGCAAAAACGGCACATCATGGACACACGTTATGTTCAGGCGGTGCAGGAGACGTGAGGACTTTATGTAAACCGTCATGGTTGAGGTTTATTATAATCGGATACCACAACAATTTATTACAAAATTGTTTATTTGTTCGGCCCATTTCAAGCAAGCTTCGCTCAGCGTCTTAAACTGAAGAAAGTGGCAATTACAACTGTATTCCTGCAAGCAGTAAGTAGTGATTTATCCACTTATTGACTAGCTGTTTAAACAATTTCTGATTAAATTGAAAGTTCCTTAGAGAGACCGCATTGTCTAGATGACGCAAGATGCTAGTACAGTAACAATAGGAAACTCCAAGTACCATACAAAACTAAATAGTGTCTAATGACAAAGGTCAATATTGTTTTGTATTACAAAATACAACCGTAGATACGTTGCTTACAGATCGTTCACTCTATCCTTCTAGCAAACGTCACCTTTTCCACCATATAAGTTAAAACGACAGTCATTTGACAAGGCTATTCGTTTTGTAAAAATATAAGTTATATATTTATATTTTTGAGAACTGAAGTAGGCCTATGATGTTTTTGCATGCCTGTTCAGAGTACAGTCAGTCACTGCGTAACGTTAGCCTACATTGTGACTAACGTTATATAAACTTGCAATATCGTTGACGAAAAAAGACAAGTCTAAAATGTAGACTGAATGACACTTTAAGCAGAACATCTCAAATGGAGATTGCTGAAATGCAGCTTACTTGTTTATTGGTGGTTTCAGATCATCCGCATGAGAGAGAGAGCGCGCGCGTGCATATGGTTGCTAGATTGGACATGTTTAGGTAAAACACCGGATAGTATACAGGTTTTTTTCACAGAAAAGCTCTGTAGGGGGGGGTTTAATTACTGAAATCTGGCAACCGCACAGTCTTTCTCAGACATTCAGTCGGTCTGTGTTCTGTCAGGACGGTCAGACTTCACCGAACACGAGCCGCTTCGCTGAACAACTGAACTGCTGTGCTGTGAGCTGCTGAAATAAGCCAATCAGAGCAGAGCTCAACATTAATATTCATGACTCTTCCAAATGAGGCAAAAACAGAGCATTACATCCTAGGGACAATTTATAGGGTTGTAAATGGACTTGTAAAACTGTGTCTGGACATTTTTTGCCCTTAAATAAGCCACATGCCCTTTATGTAGATATCAGAGAACAATTTAACATATTGTTTCAAATCATTCTAGGGCACCTTTAAATTGGGTGGATTCTGATTGGCTGTCAATATTTTTTCTCATTCATAAGCTTGACTTTTTTTTTTTTATTAAAGTGATTCCAATGATATCGTTATCGTAATATGATCTATTTAATATTATGATAACTTTGAAATGATTTATGTGTAGTGTAATCTTACTAAAAACTACAGTATACTATTACTATTTACTACTGGATTATTTGAATCAATTCTTTTTAAATTGTCTTCTAAGAACATTGTTAATTCCGGTTCACACCAACACTAATATTTCTATGTGAAAATTGTATGTGAAAAAATTTCCAGGTAGGGTAGGCACTTTTTGTTATACTGGTTAAAACTCTCTTCACATCTTGATCGCAATGAATAATATAAGTGATCTAAATATTAAAAGATTTACATATATCTTCTCAGGAGGTCTTAGGTCTTATGCTTTGAAAGCTAGCTCGATATTGCTAGCCTCTCAGAATTGCCTACCCTACCTTTAAATGTGAATTTATTTTTATTTTTTTATGAAGAGCGGTTCACTTTCGATGATAACTGGCAAACTAATGAGATTAATGCCTTTGGTCACAAATAAAGCATTATGGACATTGAATAGCAGAGGAAGATTCCAGAACTGCCTCTCTTGTCAATGTACTCTTGGTATTAGAAATGAAAATTTGTGCAGCATATTCTGTCAAGATCTATAAATCGCTCGTTTGGGAGCTGTTGTGAGACACCTTTCTGAGACAGAGAATATATGCTGTATGAAGATAGAGCAGATATAATTTAGTTTAATTACAGTTATAACTTATGTTGTCATCTTGCTTTTATGACATGCTATTGCATTTGTGTGGAATGTGGAAAGACAGATGTGACAGCTTGAGCAGACTCCCAGATGTGTTCTACTACAGCAACTCTTCCTCTTATCAACATGGCCTCACTCCCTTTGTTGCATGTTCCCGGGGGTGGGGTTTATGTAAATGTTAGCGTTAGTGATGTCACTAACCTGGGAAGAAGCACGTTGTAGTCCGTACCAGTCTTTTGTTGTAGTCCTTCAAAACCGATTCCTGTCACACACACAAAAATATCTCCCTTTACACTGAACATTGTAACTTTGGGGAATTTGTTTAAGGTCAAACAGCAACATTACACAGTTGAAGTTAAAAAGTGACCCCTTTAATTAATATCATTACTGCAAAGTAAAATGTTACCCTATATAACCCTGCAGATATCGATAACGGCTCATTTCGGTGAGTGAAATGATAACTTGGTAGTATTCATTTAGTGAAACCGTTCAACCACTGAGCTGAAAACAGATGGCACAAAAGAATCATTCACTCACTCTATGTAACAGGACGTTGTCTATTTATTATATACATATTATTTTGTTGTCTTTCACATTTTTTTGTCGTGAGGCAGTTGATTCAGCAGTGGGGCTACTGGGGTGCTGCAGAGTCACAGTAATATGTATAGAAATTAGTTTTACTCCTCTGAGCCAGTGTCATGTTGAGAATTGAAACTGACTGAGATTAAATGTTTGTGGTTTTTCCAGAGGCCTTCACGGAGAAGCACGGCCCTCAGACTGCCCACAATCTGCTCCAGGAGGAGGTAGCACGTGCCGAAGAACAGTCTGAGGTGATTTTAAAGTCCTTTGCATCCTTTATATCTCCAGAAACTCTTTCTGTGTATTTTATGCTCAGTCCCTGCCCACCCTGTATCAAAATACAATTTGGACATGTTATTTTTTAGCAGTACTTTCAGGGATGTTGTTTATTCAGACACACTGTTGAATGAACATGCCCTGCCAACTGAACCAGAACAAAGCAGAATGAAAGCCTGACAAAAGTGCTGAAAGTCCTTACTCTACATGACACAATCCTTGTTTACACTGAACCAGTTGATCCAGCTCTGAATTTGAGGGTGATGTGAAGGTGAAAATCCACAGTTAAAATCCACTAACCTCTGCACTACTTACAAAGATGGATCTGTGGTCTAATCAATGATTTAAAACATTGACAGCCCATATGTCATAAATAAGAAATAAGGCAAGCACATCAGAGCTGATGTCATGTCTCCGGCACTGGGGTTTGTCCCAGAAGTAGAAAAACTAGCACTCCCAACACTTAATTAAGAACATTTCTTACACATACAGTAGGTGTGTATCTCAACCTATATAGAATTAAAAGGTGTAAAATTTTAGTGCTCTGCCATGCCGTTGCTAGGGTGATTGCTTATTAGCCCAAGTCCTATACTCAAGTCTCGATAATATTCCCTTCTTAAAAGTAAGTCTATGAGATTTTGTGTTTTGTTTTTGCCCACCAGGCAAAAATGGATTTCTGATTGCTGAAAGTAATTGTAATTAAAAAGTGTCATGATTTTAGCTGTCATTCACATCTGTAGCACAGGTGCAAGACAATTATGAAGTAATAGACTATACAAATTGTTCAATATGAATACAACAGTTGCTGTAATAGCAGCCCTTATTGTCTCAGAAGCATGAAATCCATATATTCACACAAATGAAGATATTGTTGATGAAATGCGAGAGCTCTCTGACCCCTCCATAGACAGCAATTTAAATAACAGTTAACTATGTTTTTTGTGATTATTGTTGAATAGACTCATTATTTTTGTTTGTTTTTGCGCACAAAAAGTATCCTTGTCGTTTCATAACATTAAAGGGTTAGTTCACCCAAAAATGAAATTGATGTCATTAATGACTCACCCTAATGTCGTTCCACACCCGTAAGACCTCCGTTCACTTTCAGAACGTAAGCATATGCAGTCTATACACACTTTACTGTCCATGTCCAGAAAGGGAATAAAAACATCATCAAAGTAGTCCATATGTGGCATCAGTTAGTTAATTAGAATCTCTTGAAGCATCGAAAATACATTTTGGTCCAAAAATAACAAAAAATAGCTTTAGCTTTCTGAACATGGACAGTAAAGTGTGCATAGACTGCATATGCTCTGGGACTAAAATATAAAATATCTTAAACTGTGTTCTGAAGATGAACGGGTGTGGAACGGCATAATGTCATTAATGACATTACTTTCATTTTTTTCAAAAAATGAAAATGATTTCATTAATTACTCACCCTCATGTTGTTGGACACCCATAACACCTTCGTTCATCTTCGGAACACAAATGAAGATATTTTTGTTGAAAGCTGATGGCTGAGAAAGGCTTCAGAAAGGCCTCCATTGGCATTCAGTACATTTCCACTGACCCACTCACAAGACCCATAAAAGGCACTAAAGACGGAATTACAAAGTCCATCTCACTACAGTGGCTGTACAATAATTTGACGAAGTGGCGAGAATAGTTTTTGTGCGCAAAAAAATCTAAATAATGACTTTATCTGCCAAGTTATTGCCTTCCGTGTAGGTCTCGGACGTGAACTTACACAATAGCGGCGCTCCTCCTCTTCTGGGTCATGAATCGAACGGCGGATCTGCGTCATATTCTTACACGTGTAGCGTTCACGTCAATAACTTGGTGGATAAAATTGTTGTTTTGATTTTTTTTTTGCGCACAAAAACTTTTCTCGTCACTTCGTCAAATTATTGTACAGCCACTATAGTGAGATGGACTTGGAATCGATGTGTTTAGTGCCTTTTATGGGGCTTGTGAGTGGGAATATACTAAATGCCACTGGAAGCCTATCTGAAGCCTTTCTCAGCCATCAGCCGTCAACCAAAATATCTTCATTTGTATTCCGAAGATGAACAAAGGTCTTACGGGTGTCCAACGACATGAGGGTGAGTAATTAATGAAATAATCTTCATTTTTGGGTGAACTAATCCGAACCAAACTAAGGTCGAACCAATGAAGTCACATGGACTGTTTTAATGTCTTTCCTAACTTTCTGGGCCTTGAAAGTGTTAATTAAACTGCTGCCTATGAGAGCTCTCTGATTTCATTAAAACATATCTTCATTTGTGTTCTGAAGATAAACGGTTTTAAAGGTTTGGAACGACATTAGGGTGAGTAATTAATGAATCAATGACATTTTGGGGTCAATATCATTTTAACAATATTATTGTTGTGAAATACACTTAACTAAACTGATTTCTATTTTTATATATTTTAATGTTATGTAATATTTTTATATTTCTTTAATGGCATGTCTGAATTTTCAGTCTTCAGTGCCACATGGTCCTTCAAAAATCATTTTAATATACTCATTTGTTGCTCAAGAAACATTTCAATGTTGAAAACAGTTGTGCGGCTTAATATTTTTGTAGAAACCACAATGGATTTTTTTCAGGATTCATAAATGGAAATCTTTCGTAATAATGTAAAAGTCCCATAAACTGTGAGCCTAAATATAATTCACAAAAGCAAGGTGTTTTAATAAAATGCTATTTCATAAGCAGATCTTTGAGTCACTGAGTTGTTGACTCAAAATTACTTGTTTACAAACCATTTACATGGATTTATTAAAAAGACTTGACTCAGAAGAACGATTTTTCCACAAATTGAACATCACTAATCGTTACGTGATATGTTAGCATTACAAACCATTTAACAAAGGGCTTAAAACAGCTCAGCACAACATGTGCCATTGGAAAAAATACTCTTTGATGTCTTGTCTTGTTGTTGTCTCAGCCACCCTGCCCTATCCTTTCGGCTGCGCCTGATTGATCTACTTGGGGTTATCCGTCCTCAAGCTGTAAACAAGCACTGTGTCTTCCACCTCACACAGGCCCGATCGATAGCTCTGTGACTTTGTCATTATGCCCCTGCTGTCTGATTGATGATCTCACTCCATTGTAAGTAAGCTGTATGAAGAGCCAGCCTTTAGCAGGACCCATGCCAGACAAAACATCAGTCCGACACGTGTTTTTCTGAGCTGGATTAAAGCCGTGGATTCCCACAGGACTTGCATATTCTATTAGTCTGGAAAAGGGCTGACGGCAACCGTTCATAGTCCGTTCTTATATGAAACTATAAAATTTTAATGATGCCTTGATTGAGGAATTATAAAGAGCTTATAAACAGCAGGATACCACATGAAACGCTGTTGGAAGGCTCTGCTTTATCCATTAAGACAAACAGTCCTTTAAAAAATCTTTGAATTTATAACTTTTGGATACTTGTAACTTTGTGTTCATGCAATAGTAATTTTACTTTTGATTACACTGGGAAACCCCACTGCGGCGGTAAGGCATTATTATGATTGCGCATGCTTGAGGGATTTCAACAAACCCCTGAACCCCCTAAGTAAATGTAGTGTTTGTCGTGTTTGTTCATTTAGAAAGGTGTGCTATGATGTTTTTTATTCGATTTTTGCTTGCCTAACATTTATACGAATGGGGAAAAAAATTCTACACTGTAAAAGGTATTTTGGGCCAACTACTACAGGTGCTGGTCATATAATTAGAATATCATCAAAAAGTTGATTTCACTAATTCTATTCAAAAATTGAAACTTGTATATTATATTCATTCATTACACACAGACTGATATATTTAAAATGTTTATTTCTTTTATTTTTGATGATTAAAACTAACAACTAAGGAAAATCCCAAATTCAGTATCTCAGAAAATTAGAATATTGGGAAAAGGTTCAATATTGAAGACGCCTGGTATCACACTCTAATCAGCTAAATAAATCAAAACACCTGCACAAGCCTTTAAATTGTCTCTCAGTCTAGTTCTGTAGGCTACACTATCATGGGAAAGACTGCTGTCTTGACAGTTGTCCAAAAGATGACCATTGACACCTTGCACAAGGAGGGCAAGACACAAAAGGTCATTGCAAAAGAGGCTGACTGTTCACAGAGCTCTGTGTCCAAGCACATTAATAAATTAAAAATTAAGAGGCAAAGTAAGAAAAGGATGTGGTAGAAAAAAAGTGTACAAGCAATAGGGATAACCACACCCTGGAGAGGATTGTGAAACAAAACCCATTAAAAAATGTGGGGGAGATTCACAAAGATTGGACTGCAGCTGGAGTCAGTGCTTCAAGAATCACTACGCACAGACGAATGCAAGACATGGGTTTCAGCTTTCGCATCCCTTGTGTTAAGCCACTCTTGAACAACAAACGGCGTCAAACGCGTCTCGCCTGGGCTAAAGACAAAAAGGACTGGACTGCTGTGGTCCAAAGTTATGTTCTTTGATGAAAGTAAAATTTAGCATTTCCTTTGGAAATCAGGGTCTCAGAGTTTGGAGGAAGAGAGGAGAGGAACACAATCTACATTGCTTGAGGTCCAGTGTAAAGTTTCTACAGTCAATGATGGTTTGGGGTGCCATGTCATCTGCTGGTGTTGGTCCACTGTGTTTTCTGAGGTCCAAAGTCAACGGAGACTTATACCAGGAAGTTTTAGAGCACTTCATGCTTTCTGCTGCTGACCAACTTAAGGGAGATTCAGAATTAATTTTCCAACAGAGCTTGGCACCTGCTCACAGTGCCAAAGCAACCAGTACCTGGTTTAAGGACCATGATATCCCTGTTCTAGAAAATCTATAGGGTATTGTGAAGAGTAAGATGCGATATGCCAGACCAGCAATACAGAAGATCTGAAGGCCACAATCAGAGCAACCTGGGCTCTCATACCACCTGAGCAGTGCCACAGACTGATCGACTCCATGCCACGCCGCATTTCTGGAGTAAATCAATCTGTGTGTGTGTGTGTGTGTATATATATATATATATATATATATATATATATATATATATATATATATATATATATATATATATATATATATATATATATATATATATATATATATATATATATATATATATATATATATATATACACACACAGTGAGGAAAATAAGTATTGTTTTTAACTAATATTTTCTTTGGGGCGTAAATTCAAAATTTCCTCAGAGATTTTGGTCCATATTGACATGATAGCATAACGCAGTTACTGCAAATTTGTTGGCTGCTCATCAATGAATGCAAATCATCTGTTCCATCACATCCCAAAGGTGCTCTACTGCAGGGGTATTAAAATACAATTCCAGCTCAAGCATCCAGTCGCAAAAATGTCAAAAGTGGATAAGGTCTGGACAGATTGTCATTTATTGGTGCTCTAGTATAGCATTACATTTACATTTATGCATTTGGCAGACGCTTTTATCCAAAGCGACTTACATTGCATTCAAGGTACACATTTTTACATTATTGTCATTTCTTGCTTTCCCTGGGAATCGAACCCATGACCTTGGCGTTGCTAGCACCATGCTCTACTGGTTGAGCTACAGGAAAGCCTAGCACAATATAGCACAATACAAAATAAACATACTTGTCCATACTATGATATGGGAGATGTTTTCATGAATTTTATTAAATATATTATATGAGACGACCACAAACAACTTATATATGACTGAAAATGGTACATTGTACAGGCTGTAATTGTCAGTTGGCTATTAATATTTGTGTTGCCGCATCAAAAAAATGTTAGAAATTAGTAAAACAAAAAGGTTTTAACAAATGGTTTCACTTCTTACAAAAATATGTTAAAGTCCCAGTGAACAGAAAGTTGCAACCGACTTTCCTTCAGTGTTGTGATGCATTTCCAAGTGAACCTGAATATTAATGAATTGGGCGGGGTTTTATTGTAGTCCACCTCTCTCCATCCCTCGCTCATAGCAGACTGACCGCTGGAGTGGAATTATAAGGATATTTAACCCAAGCTGTCAAACTGAAGTCATCAGAAAAGGGATGCCATTTCTTGTTCACCACATCTGACGGTAGAAGGTCTGGACTCTATCGCAGCTTTCATTGGTCAAGGACCGCCCAAAAGGACGTTTGACTGACATGTAATGCAACCAATCACAGTTTGTTTTGTTCCGCGTCATGTTAATTGGCGTGAAAATGTAAAGTTAATGTCCCTGCAATAAAAAAAGCATCTAAAAATGGAGCCGCAAAAAAGGAGCCGCAAACTTCTCGTACTTTTGAAAATTCAGCGTTTAAATGATCCTGGTAAGTGCTCATCTCAGTTGTAAACCAGGATGGCATTCTTCTTCCATGAGTGAGCTTGGCATCATGGCATTACGGCACTACACCTATAATAAGTGACAAAAGCCTGGTGTTGTATTTGGTTTTAATAATGTTCGCTGTGGAGAATGCTGACTCGCAGCAGTATGTGGAACAAACATGGTCTAAATGTGTAGTACCATTTTGTTTAAAGCAGAGAAATACACTGCATTTCGCGCTTTACCCAAAAAGCAGGTTCACAATTACCAACCTGCTCTTTCAAAGCCTCATTTAGTGATTAGGGATGTCAATTTACACAAATTCCCATGATCGATCATCGTTTAAATTACCGATCAATTCATCTTTAGCCTTTATACTGCAATATGTGTCTACTGCAGTGGATTATAGCAACAGCATGACGGGGTGTGCAAATGCTGCTCAAAACGCCATGTTCCTCACCAAATGAATGAGAAGGGTTCTTAGTCTAAATAAAGACTTGTATATCCTAGTAGGATTGTAAAATTAGTCAATGCGATTTATCATAACACTGAATACAGCAACTAAACCCAATGAATTCACAACGATTTATTCAAATGGTGTTCTCATTAAAGTTAAGTAATATGACAGTCCCAATCATAGTTATTATTAGTCGTGCTTTGCTGTTTGAGCTGCGTGCTGAATGAACACGGGAAAACTGGAGCACGTTGCTATGCCGCATTAACTCAAAGAAATGCATCCTATATGAGATGAATCAGTTATAAACAAAATAAACACAATATTACAACATTTATACAAAACAAAAGGTTGTGAATGCACATGCAAACTTATAGTCATGATAAAGGTCTAACTCCAGCTGTAAAAATGGTCCCAAATATATCTCCGGTTTGCAATAGCCTTGTGTCTGCATTAATCGTTTACATCCCTAGCAGTGATGCAACATTTGCCCATCTAAATATCTGTTTTGCTTTAAGAATGGGTTTAACAAACAAAATGGGCCTCAGCTTCTGTATGTAATGAGCATGGTAGGTTATATCTTTCTCTTCCTGGGTTTGCTCCAAAAGTTTGGACATGTTCACCTTGGAGATCAGTCTTGAAAATCTCCACTTTTCCCTGGAAAGTCTGGACTGCCGTTATCAAATAACACAGTGTTGTTCTGTCCCTGTAGATTAACGCTGAAATCATTAAGATGTGATGTAATGTCTGACAAAAATGCAGCTGTTTGCATCTTCTCCACATCTTCCAAAAACTTTTTTCACTCTTTTGCTCTGGTCGAGAAGCATTGATCTCCTCAAGAATGGCCCAAATGTACTCGAAAACCTGAGCCATCTGACATTGTTGTGAAGTAGTATAAGTCATCATAGCTGCCATTGATCTCTGTCAGTAAGTCTCTTAGCAGACGATGCTGTATGGACGAAGGTGCTATATTTTTTTCTATACTTTATATTTTGTTTCTTCATTGTCGTCATGACCTCAGCGGACTGGCACAAATAACAGATTGGTGTATAATGCATTGGTTAAATATCAGGTCAGTGTGGTTCTCTTTCAAAAGTGCAACCATTCCCCTCCCTCTTCCCATCATGGATGAAGCTCCATCTGTGGTGATGGAGACAACCAACTTCAGATCAATCCCTCTTTTTGTCAGCATTGTTTGATGGCCTCATGGATGTACTCTTCTCGTGTATGTGCTTCATAAGTTGTTAAATGCTCTTCATCATAGAATCTCAAAAATACCAAAAGCTGAGCAATATCAGTGGTATCTGTTGAAAAAATGCATGGTGCATTCTGAATGGCCTCATCAATCTCCCAGTTACATCTTCAGCCAATATTTCAGTTCTTGTAAATGCTGTGGTATCTGACAGTGGGATCAGTTTTATCTTTTCCTTCAAGCAAGGTCTGTAACTTCACTCACACAGTCTTTTACCATCTCTGCATCTGCGAGAGGTTGGGCTTGGTCGGTCGATCATGTTTGAAAGCTGTCTAAAATTATTTTATTGACTTTTTAAAATGATTTTATTGATATTGTTTTATACCATTCGGTACTTATTGGTCCTTTGGGTTCGACTGCGGTCTGCCATTTGAATAGAATTACTCTATTGGATTGTGATCTAGTGACTGGAGGCCATTTGAATATATTGAACTTACTGTCATGTTCAAGAAACCAAACCAGTTTGAGATGATTTGAGGTTTGTGACATGGCGTGTTATCCTGCTGGAAGTAGCCATCAGAAGACACTGTGGTCATGAAGGGATGGACATCCCCAGCAACAATATTCAGGTTGGCTGTGGGGTTTAAACAATCCCAAACAAAAGTTGGTACTAAGGGGTCCAAAGTGTGCTGAGAAGTATGTATGTTGGCATAAACAACATGGAGAAATGTTTATGCCATATTCTGACCCCCTACCTTCTGAATATCCCAGCAGAAATCGACTCCTCAGACTAGCCAATATTTTGGAGAGTCCGTGCAAAGGTAGCCTCAGTTTCCTGTTCTTGGCTGATAGGAGTGGCACTGGTGTTTCTTCTGCTGCTGATCAGAGTAGGCAGCCTTTATATTCTCACAGAAGCTGATGAGCGTGAACTTTAGCAGCGCAACTCGACATCAAGTACAAGGTATGCAATAGTAGTTAAACTAAACATTTCATATTTGACAGCACTTCTTTACGTAAGAAATGTTAAACAAATGACAAAAATATTCAGGCATATTAATAAAATTATCTATTTTCACCATTTTGAATTGAAAATAGGCCTGTGTAATGTGATTCATAATGTAATTAAAGGGGGGGTGAAATGCTGTTTCATACATACTGAACTTTTTACACTGTTAAAGACTTGGATTCCCATCCTAAACATAGTCAAAGTTTCAAAAACTAATGTTGGACGTTTGATGGAGTATTTCTGTGTTAAAAATACTCCTTCCGGTTTCTCACAAGTTTCGGAGAGTTTTTTAGAGTATGGGTCTACTTGACGTTAATAGATCGGAAGGTCCTTGTATGGGCCGTACGGGCTCTTCTCCCGGTAGGGTGCGCACGCGCGTCACTAGCGCGAGAGAGGAAATGCACTCTGTAAACAGTAAACTGCTCTCAGCTGCAGATCCAGTCGTTCGTGAACACTAATGTTGGTAATAGTCCGCGCCGCGCTCCACTTCATTCCTCCACTTTGACATTAAGCGACTTCAACGCTTCAGCACAGCATTCCGGGAAGGCAGCGCTGCATTTGAACCGATTTGAACGCAGAAATGCTTCAGTTGCATCGCAAAGTGGATCTCCACACTCCAAGAAGTGTGTTTTTGACGGAGCCGTCCCAGCGATAAAGGTTCGGTCCTGCTTTGGAAGCAGCCGGTAAGTAAAACTGCTTCAAATGTCTGTGCTGTGCTTATCGTCGCGTATGTAAACATCAGTAAACGACACGATCGCGTGCTTCGTCATTCAAATGCACTAAAGGACTTCATTGCTGTTCTATGTTACTTATAACGTTACACTACTCTGACGTGGAAAACCGTTTTGCTTGCTACTAAGGTTTGGTCGCATACAATAGTCCATAAACCGAATCATGTCATGTTGACAGGCCTCTAAATACAGTACATACCACAGAGACGGACGTCCTGCTGTTGCTGTTTCTATTTCAGCCTCCGAATTAGATTCTGGATCATATCTATTAGCTGAGATAGCGAAGGGTTTCTCCACGCTTGAGGACGTCACCGCTTTGCGCATATGTCATTCTTTAGCTCCGCCCACACGATACGCCTCCAGGCGCTCAGTTTTTTTCCGGAAAGACTCGGTACAGCCCATATTTCTTTTACAAATATAATAAAACGAAAGACTTTTCGGAGATATGAAGGATGCAATACTACTCTATAGGTACTCAAGTTTGACATGAGATTGACTGAAACTGAGTGTTTCACCCCCCCCCCCCCTTTAACAAACAAGAAATATTAACAAAGCAGTTTTCTTCAGATTAGGCATAGCCTAAGATTAATAATGAATATGTTAATATTGTAAATTAATATAATTCCATTTGTAGCCATCAGTAAATTAAAAAAGCTGTATGGGTAAAGTAAATTATAAACGTGCCTACATTCCTGGGTATGATTAAGGGATGTACAATATTGTCATGAAGAATAAAGCATTATTATTTGCTTTAAACAGCCAATATCCTAATGTGCTTTCTAATAAGCTACTAGTTTATAGTGCGAATTGGACCCTAAACTAAAGTGTTAAAAAAAAATTCATACCCTCACTGGAGGCTGAGCACCCCTTAAATGAAAATCATAGAATAGCCCCAGGCCCATTCTCCTCTGACTTCTGGCATCAACAAGGCATTTTTTTTCCCACAGAACTGCCTCTCAATGGATGATATTTTCTCTTTTTCTGACCATTCTTTGTAAACCCCAGAAATGTTTATGCATGAAAATTCCAGTAGATCAGCCGTTTCTGAAAATCTCAAATATTGGCACCAACAACCATAGCACATTCAAAGTCACTAAGTCACATTTCTTCCCCATTTTAATGCTCAGTTTGAACTTCTGCAGATTGTCTCAAGTGGTACTCACTTCAGTCAAATAACATTCAGCTCCTCCTCTTTGAAGCTCCGTTGGGGTGGAGGGGTGGGTAGGGTTAGGGTGTGGTTGGATATTCTAGCTCCGCCCATTAGGCACAAACTGCATTCGCCCCTCCTCTCTGGAGTTCTAGCGGGTAGGATCTACATGTACGCTCCACTTCTCGATTATCTTGACCATGTCTACATGCCTAAATGCATTGAGTTTAAACTCAAGTAAACGTATCGCAACGTCTTGGCAACTAATTTTCCTTCAGAAAATGTGCAAATCAAATGTATATTTATTATTAAAGGACGAGGACATTAGAACACTTTGTATTCATGCAATAGCTTTTGAATCGGTTTACTTTATATTTGTGGAAAAGTAGCCTTACCTGCCATTATAAAATGCCAACGTGACGGAGATGGGGTAGGACATCATATTGCAGAACCGTATTTGTTTATTTATTTATTTAAGTTGCATGTTATTGTCCCACACTAATGTGTAGTTTGCCCTGGGCAGTGTCCTAGAAGACTTTTGTTCTGTCTGCGAGGACGTTTAGGGGGTTGGGTTTGTGCAGACGAGACTCATCAATTATTCAAGCACCCATACTGAGACAGACAGAGTGCAGACCCCTGCCCCTTTCACCAGAGGCTTCAGTGGATACAAGGTCATGTTAAATTCATCCTCCGATCATTTGTGGAGACCTCATATTTGTGTGTTAAACTCTACAATGCAAAAACCAATATCAGGTGATCATAAAATGTGCTTTATGTATTAACTCTTTCCCCACCAATGTTTATTAAAAAGTTTGCCAGCGGCAGCATTTTTGATTTTCATATAAGTTTCATAGCCCACAGAATATTTTGTTGAATGAATACCTGAACATGCAGCATGCTCGAACAGAGCCTCTGCTTCAAAACAAAAACAAAAAAAATCTAGCTTTATGCATTTTTTTATCAAAACTTGTATGTGAGTGTGTTTCAAAAGAGTAAATCGAGTCAACTGCTTCCCTCAAACACTTCACAGCCCTATATCTCATCCTGGGTCGACATCTCTTTCGGTGACATTGAGCAGTTTTGATTTATATGCTGTTTAATGTTGGTGATAGTGTTATTTTACATATGCATACATATGATATCACCACATTCGCCTGCTTTCATCCGGAGATTCAGTACCCTTTCAGAAGATTTGTAACAGCGCCCAACCATATAACAGTGAAAAACGCAAAGGCTGTTTATTTAAGTGTTTAATTAGGTTTGCCACTTGTAGCGCAAAATAAATTATTATATAATTATTTTAATTTTAGAGTACAATTATAATTGACAACAGTTGTATATTTCTATCTCTATTTTTCATCATTTAAAGTATGCATTACAATAATTATTACTTTAATTATCATATGCAATTTGATTGGGTTCCTAAAAAAGAGAGGTTGGTTGTGCAACCTTATATATGAACAATTTTAAAATAAAAACAAATCAGAATAAAACACTAAATAAAAAAAAGATGAAAAACATAACCACAACCATTAACCAACATGGAAATGTGCTGTTGAATTATTGTACTATATACTATATTTAAGTAAATATTTTACATCTGAGGGGTTTAGCCCCAAAAAATTAAGAACCCCAGAGCTAGAGCATCTTAAACCTGCAAAGACCAGCAATCTACCTCAGGCTGGTTTGAAGGTCCACTATGTAACTTTTCCGTCCGCGAGAGGTCGCCTATTTAAAACAAAGGTGTGGTTTGATGACGCCAGGTTTCAGGGCACAATCTTGGGATGTGGATAGGACTCTGGCAGAAATCAAGTTCATGGATGTGATTATTAAAGGGGTACTTCAGCGCTGGGAAGATGAATCTGTATTTGAACTGGATCATTAATGTAGTAGAAATGTAAAATTATTTTTGAATTTGGTGCTTTCTAGACTGAGAAGACAGAAAATGTATTTTTGTCTCATGGGGATGAAAGACTACAATTCCCAGAATGCTTCACTGCCCTACGAGGCCACTCCCAAAGCCACCACTACTGGATCACTTTCCCATCGTGTTCATTTTCACAAAATCAGTTCAGTTAGAGAACAGACAATAGAATTAAAAACTGAACATGTCAAATATTCAATATAATGTGATTTAGCCGCTGAGAGAGTGTCACAGCACAAAGATTACAGAGTACATTCACCGTCATGAATGAGCTAAATGAGCTCTCATGATGAGAGCTGAGGTAAACGCAACCGCTCACGGCAGTCGTTCTCAGCGCGTGTTCAGTCTGGAGTGTTTTCAGTTCATGCCTTTGGAAGCTTAACTTTTAATAGGAATTAATTTGACATGTTGAAACGCTTACTTTGCTCCACACTGCTCCATTTACATGAATGCCTGAGGCTGCAGCTGCGAGCTGAGCTCTGAGTGCGATCTCCCACCGCCCATGCGTGGGTTGAAAACATGCGGAAATAGCTCCCTCTGCTGGCTGTAGTCTTTAGCCTTTGGCCAAAAATTCCTCCGATACGTCTTCCGGTGAATTTTTCCAGAAATAAAATGCATAAATCTTTTGTCTCAGGGGGATATGAGGGGGGAAAGCACAATCATTCGAATATACTCCAGGGTTTCTACTGATACAAAGCCATATGCTGATCGCTGAAGTAACCTTTTAGCGTTACTGTAGTATGAAGCAGAGCAGGACAGAGTGTTGAGGGAGCTGAGCAAGGCCACTGGAGCGACTGTTAATAAGATGAACGCAACATACGCCTCGCGAACAGCAGGACTTTTATTATGCCACAGTCGCTGGCGTCATTTCCGCTTTTCCGGTCATGAGTATGAGGTAACGCTGCTCTGTTTATAATATTAGATACATTTAAGTGTGTTGAAAATTATATTATGAAGTTGCTCTGTGCATTCGCTCAGTGGCTGCTGTGACACTTGTTTCTCTGCTAAGAGTAAAGCGCTTCTGCAGAATAAAACCGGAAACCGAGGGTAACGCAGTTATGATGCAATTGACAGGCGACTCCTTCAGACGTCCCGGCCCCTTGGTTAAAATAGCATTTTTTCTCACAATTTACAAATAGTTGGAAACATTTGGGATATTGTAAGAACTCAAGGGAACAAAATATATAACACTGGCCTGGTGGTTTTGTAATATTTTACCGAAATTTGTTTTACCTTTAAGCCATTTATTTATTTCTAGCAGTGTTTATTTAAATATTTCAGACTGCTTGCGATTATGCCAGCAAAAGTCATGTGAAGGTTCATTAGGTGTAAAAATAACTTGTTTTATGCAACTGGGTTTTGACATTTGTCTTGGAACATGATGAGTCAGAAAATCAACTGCGTCACACTTGTTATGAATCCGGCTTGACTTCCCGTCCTCTAATACCTGTTTATTTGTCATTTGACCTTCACAGGAGTTGCTGGAGAGGTTCATGGAGGGACACGTGCCCCTGGAGGAATTCCTTGATTCTTTTCAAAGCCACAGGAAGACGTACCATATCCGCCGCGCTCAAGCCGAGAAGCTCCAGGAGTTCAACAGACCTGGCAGGAAACCGAAGAAACAGGAGGAGGAGCAGAAAAAGGAGGAGGAGCACAAGGATTCCCGTCCCAACGGCATCAGCGCCCACGGCCCTCCTCGTCTCTTCCAGCTCAGATACGGGCTGACCCCGGCCATCCTGCTGCCTCTTTCCTCTTCCTCCGCTTCGGTCCTACCTCATCTGGACTCGCGCTCGTGCCAGCCGCAGGTCTCAGGGCCTGGCGTCCCTCATTCCTGCCCCGGGCAACCCGTTGGCCTGAGAGTAATAGGACAGTTACCCGGCTGGCCGGTGAGACCGGTCCGATTGCAGCAGCTGTACAGGCCCAGTCCCCATCAGTCCGAGCCTCCCTGTCGATAACGCTCAGCAACGCGAGTTTGGCGTGAAAGCGAAGTCCGCGAATTACGCAAAGACCACGTGAAGCCTTCATCGAGTCGATATATAATACTGATGCTGCCATGAAATCAAACATTCATGTACCCAAAAAGGGAGGAGAGCAGAAAGCCATAAAGTATTTGTTAATGTTGCTTGTCATTGTTGCCTGTTCGTTTTAACTTGGTTATGTTTTGTATTTGTGTGGGATTAGTCGGGACATGGCAGGAGTTTAGCTGCTGTTTGTATGAGGGGAGTGCCCTGTTTCACGAGACACTGCTTTTTGACTGGAAGGTCTTTTGGACCGCTGAGGGAATTGTGAAATGGCACCTTTTTGTAATGTTAATGGGTGTTCAATAAAGTCTAATCATGATGTTTATTTTAAACCAATATCTTGGTTGTTTCGTATTTTATTTTCTGTTTTCTTGGTGTCGGTCTTGATTTTACTACACTGTAAAAATCCATTCACAGAACGTGTTTTTGCTTTCCATTGTGTTACTTTACCATTGTTTTTCTATGTAATCATACGCTTGATGGATTTGACGGTTTTTGACCGGATTTGAAGGTGTCTGACCATTGAGCTTAAACACCTTTTAAAAAATGTGTTTCTAAACCAAAAACGTGTTCTGTGTGAATGCCTCCCTAATTCATGTTTTTGTCTTTTTTTTTTTGTCATTCTTGAAGCAACATTTACCTGTGTTTCAATAATGAAATGGTTCTATGAGTATGAATATAAATCATATAAAGATATATCAGGTTTCCCATGCTTCCTGGAAAACCTTTTTTTTAACTGGAAAGTTTGTTTAAAAAAAACATCTGGGAAAAACTTTTGCAAGATGAACACATTTGTGAATCCTTTCATTATAACTAACAAAGTGTAAATACGGGATGTGCACTGTAGCAGCTTCATTGATTATGATGGGAGTTTTCACAAGAGTGCAGCGCTCAGTGAGTTAGTGCTAAAGTGATTGACAGCTTCAGTGATTATAAAGGGAGCTCTTTGTTTTCTATCTTTATATAACCCCTGCTAAGTATACACACTGCAAAGTTTGGGGAATGACTAACATTTAAATACTATATTAATAAGCATAGCAATGGACGGTGGTCAAAATACAAAGAATTCCGATGTCAAAATACTGTAGATGTGTGCATTAAGTGTAAATGCAGACTTTTAGACCTGCCACTTGTTATATTACATGTAATGTGTTTCTTTGGTATTCATTGACGTTTATTTTTAGTAAAAAATATGGTGGCTTGCTCGACTGCCATGACAGTCACCACAAGCAGAGTGATACAAGCGGTGAAGCGGTACCAGTGCTAGTATATATATAATTAAAAAAAAAATAGTAAGCAAAATTCCCCTTAATTCTCATTGCATAGATTTTAAAAAAATACTGTGACGTACGCAAATTCTTTTTAAAAAAGTTATTGAGAATATTGTGAATTCTGGGCATATTACAGTAATGGGAACCATGTTAACTGTACGAAAAACTAGTCATATATATATACATATAAAACGATCAGGCATAACATAATGACCACTGACAGGTGAAGTGAATAACACTGATTATCTCTTCATCACAGCACCTGTTAGTGGCTGGGATATATTAGGCAGCAATTTAAAAAAAAAAATCCAAGGGCCAAATTGTGATGGCTAGACTGGGTCAGAGCATCCCAAAACTGCAGCTCTTGTGGGGTGTTCCCAGTCTGCAGTGTTCAGTATCTATCAAAAGTGCTCCAAGGAAGGAACCGTGGAGAACCGGCGGCAGAGTCATGGGCGGCCAAGGCTCATTGATGCACGTGGGGAGCGAAGGCTGACCCGTGTGATCCGATCAAACAGATGAGCTACTGTAGCTCAAACTGCTCAAGAAGTTAATGCCTGATAGGTGTATATACAGTTGTGCTCAAAATGATTCATAACCTTGGTAAATATGACTAAAGAAGGCTGTGAAAATAAATCTGCTTTGTTAATCCTTTTATTTTTTAAATGTACAATTTAATTATTACAATTTAAAATAAGACATCACATTACGAAATAAATGTTTTTCTCTAATACACATTGCTCACAATTAATCATACACTTTTATTAAATACTTTTTGCAACCACCTTTTGCCAAGATTTCAGATTCCCAGATCCATTTTGGTCTCTTCAGTTTACCTCACTCTCCTGTAGTGTTCAGGTTTTTTTTTATTCTTTTTTTTTATTTATTTATTTATTTATTTTTATCATTGTCCTGTTAGAAGATCCAACCTTAGCCGATTATAATATGAGGCCGTCAGGTTTAGATTTGTTATCTTTTGCTGGTTGATAGAATCCATGGTGCCATGTATCTGAATACAATTTCCAGGATCTCTGGAAGAAAAATAGGCCTTACAGCAGTATATTTCACTGTAAGCATGAGGTACTTTTTAGTTTTTATTCCTGTGCCCCAAACCCCAAAAAAAAAAAAAAAAATGGTGTCACTGAGCACAAAATGAAGCTTCTGCCATGACCATCCCAGTTCCCCAACATGAACCCTGCAGAAGCTGAGTGGAGTGAACTGAAGAGAAGAAGCACCAACATGGATCTGGGAATCTGAAGGATCTGGAGAGATTCTGTTTGGAGGAATGCTCTCTGATCTCCAAACTCATCAGGCATTATAGAAGAACACTCAGAGCTGTTATCTTGGCAAAGGGAGGTTGAAAAAGTATTAAAAAAAGGGTATGATTAATTGTGAGCAATGTTGTATTAGAGACAGACATTTATTTCATAATGAGATTTTTCCCCATTTAAAATTCTTATTCTCCAATGAAAGGTAAGATTTTATATTTTTTTAATTTTTAAAGAAAAGTTTAAAAGGTTTAAAAACGCAGATTTATTTCCACAGCCTTCTTTGCTACCAAGGGTATGAACAATTTTGAGCACAACTGTATATATACAGTTCTGGAAAAAAAGAAACCATTTAACATTGAGAAATCAATTTTAAGTGCTCTCTTAATTTTTTCCATAGCTGTATTTATAGCGAAAGAGAGAGAGAGAGAATGTTGTGAATTAGAAAAATAAAGATTACAGTAATCTAATGTGTAAACTGAGCATATTACTAACGTCACGGAAATATTAGAAGTTCCTAAAATAAGAAAGTTCTCTTGATGGAAAATAAAGTATAGTATTTTTTTCTTTTGATTTTGGGTTGAAATGTGACCCAGACATGTTTTCATGAGATTCACCCTATTATTATTTTTCTATCATCAGAAAAGTTTTATTTTATTAGAGCTTTTCCATCCAAGTAATACAAAATAAAAAAGATTACATTAGATGAACTGATTAGTTTGTATGTGCAAGACTCATTTTACAATGAGAACGGTTCAGATGGGTTATTTATTATTTACACAGCTGCAGCTGAAGTCTTTGAAAGCCCAAACTTCACCACACACTTTGTTTCCGGGGTTTTTTTCACCCATTGCAGTGGAGTCTGTAGTCAGAGGGTATGGACACGCTGTAATCTGACTGAGCTCTCATAGATGCCGGGTGATTTTTGCTCCAGGGTTATGCCTTTATTCTAAAACTAGAGTTAAGTGGGGTTACAAATAAACTGGGATTAGCACAAAATACATTTGAGTAACATGCTCTTAGACCAGCGCCAATCAAAAGCAAATCTAAGAGTGAGGGATTTATTTATGGAAATCCTGTTATGGAATACCCCATGTGGACATCAAACGCTGTTTATTTGTAAGGTTTTTATGTCCAGGCCGGAAGGTTCTTCATTCATTTTCAGTGCTTGTATTGTATTTTGAGCAGCTTTGGGAAAATATCTTACGATATGAATCGTTAGAACTGAGAGGGTATGTGCCTTTACAATTCTTCACCCTGTAGGGATCAGTGAGAGGTGCAGAGCAGAAAATATTAATGTGTTTTTCTCTAAGAATCCACAAACCTTGACATGAGTGGAATTCAGCAAGTTCATTTGTAAGTGCCGACACCTAACCTGCAATGTGTTTGCACTTGTTTGGATCTATTAATGCATTAAAAATGCTACTCATCTCTTTAATGATGAGCATTGTTCATTTGTGAAATAAAATTTGAATGTCTAAATGTCAGGGTAATACCACTGTCCAAAATCAGTAAAGAACAAAAAACTCATTACAGGATTTAAAAAAGAAAACTGTATGGTAGTTCAGCACAATCATTTTCTTACAGAAGTCATGACTACCAGATTTACTAACAGCTTGTGCCAGCACAACACTCTTTTGGTGTTTTACTAAAAACACTCAGTGAAAAATGTTTTTTGCTGTATTTTTCCCCTCACTGCAGAGCAAGGGAGGAGAGTACTCAAATCAATCACACAAGGTGATTTGCTAAGGTTTGCGCTCATCAATTTACTGTTTTTCCACCATTTTTTTACCACCAAAAAAGCACGTCTTAAAGGGTTAGTTCACCCAAAAATTAAAACTGTCATTAATTACTTACCCTAATGTCGTTCGACACCCGTAAGACCTCCGTTCATCTTCAGAACACAAATGAAGATATTTTTGTTGAAATCCGATGACTCAGAAAGACCTTCATTGACACCTTAATTTCCTCTCTCAAGACCCATAAAAGGCACTAAAGACATCGTTACAAAGCCCATCTCACTACAGTAATTCTACAATAATTTTATGAAGCGACGAGAATAGTTTTTGTGTGCAAAACAACTAAATAACGACTTATATAGTGATGGACTGATTTCAAAGAAAAGCTTCCAGAAGCATGGAGCTTAATGAATCAGTGTATCGATTCATGATTCAGATCGTGTGTCAAACTGCCAAACCGCTGAAATCACGTGACTTTGGCGAGCTGAATAATGAATCAATACGCTGATTCATTACGGTTTGAAGCTTTGTTTTGAAATTGGCCCATCACTAAGTCATTATTTAGTAATTTTTTTCACAGGTTTTCTATGTCCGCGGGTTGAAGTGACTATTATGTGATATATAGACCCATGAGTGCGAAATTTAGCAGCCAACCTTGCCAAAATAAAACATTTTACCCCCCAAACACTAAAACACTATTTTACCCCCCATTTTTTTTCCAGTAAACCCCCCGGGAAGCTATCGTTTAGGGCTAGTAGTTGGCGGATTTTGTTGTAAAAGCTTGGCAACCCTGTCTGCACGCGCGCTGGAATAAACGATCTTAGCCGGTGTTGTAAAAAAATAAAGAATTTAATGATACACAGAGTACTTACCCAACATGATCATCATCCTAAAATGTTTGTGAACGGGGCTAAGTTCGGCTGGCATCCAGGCTACTGAATAAGTGGCTAATTTGATGAAGTCAAACAATCTCGTTCATACATTGTTGTAATTTTTGCTTTCCTTTTTATAAAATCGTATGTTTACATTCGAATCAAATTGTACTAGGGTAGAGTGGGGGGAAACACCCCCTTGGGGTAGTTTTTTCCCAAACTGACCATTAGCCTAGATAAAATCAAGACATGTTTTTGTTGTTACTATAAATGGACTATGTTGACCAAAGTGATGTAAAAGTTTTCACCGCAAAGTTAACACTTCCTGAGAAAACGGATTTTAATTTAAGTGATATCATTTTTAACAGTAAGATAAAAAGTGTTCTAAAGCTTGTCGTTTTGCAGAACATCACAGATGATGTATATGATATGAGAATAGCAAGGCCTATGGTTAGAGAGTACAGGTTATTTAAGGAAAATATTATTATATTTTCAGAATGACATCATTTTTTACCCCAAACCTACTACCATGTAGCCACTGGAGTAAAAAAAAAAAAAAACAGGGGGCATGGCTTCCCACTATCATCATAATTACTGTTGTTCTGAACTTCATGTTCTTTGTTTTTCCATCAAATCTAATCTAACTAGGTGGTTGAAAAAAATATTTGGACTTCATTTGGATTCACAAAACCAGACAGAAAACGAAAAGTTGCAATTTTCTAGACCGGTATGGCCAATTCAGGAACTTTCCTGTCATACTATGGGTCCTGCAGGCGCAATCAGTGAAAATAGTCCCAGCACGCTCTCTGTGTAAGCAGGTTGTCACGTTATGTTGACAGAAGTTAGCCTATTTTCAGGCGCTGCATAATATCATTGCGCCGGTGCACCTGTGGTACTGCAGCAAAGTTCCCTGATTATTACGCAGGAATAATATCGGGAGTATATCGGTCTAGAAAATTGCAACTTTTAATTTTCCATCGGTCTTAGTACGCGATGTAACTATGCACATCACAACATGTAAATAGGAAAACGTTGGCATTATTTTGTCACTTATTGAGCAGTAGGCTAGATGGAGTGGTTTACCTCCAGTCTTTGCGCTAGGCTAGCGGTGAGCGTCGGAGAGTTATGACACGCACGGAGATGAGAATGGTATGTATGGACTTATCTAACTCTGGGGGATACGGTGAATAAGCTAAAGTCCTACAAATTTGCAGTGTTCCTTTAAGCTAAAACATGCTTGTACCCTGATTTTGCTGTAAACGTATAGGCCTAAAGCAAATTGCTTTTTCGGAATAAGGGCGTTTTACCCCACTCTATTGTAATTCATACAACATCACCACCTCATAAAATAAAACTGACATGGAACCGAATTTGTTATCTTTTCTTTCCTTTCCTATTGTGATGTACACAAACCTAAAGGATTATTAAAAATACCATACTAATATTGTGTTTGACTCCTTTCGCCTCCAGAACTGCCTTAATTGTATGTGGCATTGATTCAACAAGGTGCTGAAAGCATTCTTTAGAAATGTTGGCCCATATTGATAGGATAGCATCTTGCAGTTGATGGAGATATGTGGGATGCACATCCAGGGCACGAAGCTCCCGTTCCACCACATCCCAAAGATGCTCTATTGGGTTGAGATCTGGTGACTGTGGGGCCATTTTAGTACAGTGAACTCATTCAGACTCATCAGACCAGGCAACATTTTTCCAGTCTTCAACTGTCCAATTTTGGTGAGCTCTTGCAAATTGTAGCCTCTTTTTCCTATTTGTAGTGGAGATGAGTGGTACCTGGTGGGGTCTTCTGCTGTTGTAGCACATCCGCCTCAAGGTTGTGTGTGTTGTGGCTTCATAAATGTTTTGCTGCATACCTCGGTTGTAACGAGTGGTTATTTCAGTCAAAGTTGCTCTTCTATCAGCTTGAATCAGTCGGCCCATTCTCCTCTGACCTCTAGCATCAACAAGGCATTTTCACCCACAGGACTGCCACATACTGGATGTTTTTCCCTTTTCACACCATTCTTTGTAAACCCTATAAATGGTTATGTGTGAAAATCCCAGTAACTGAGCAGATTGTGAAATACTCAGACCAGCCCATCTGGCACCAACAACCATGCCACGCTCAAAATTGCTTAAATCACCTTTCGTTCCCATTCTGACATTCAGTTTGGAGTTCGCCGCCACCTACTGGTAGTTTAGTTTTTAGTTTATGTTTAAACATTCTTTCCAACGTTTCTTATTGTATTAAAAATATATAGTTAAAACAATCTCATAACATTATTTAATGCAGTTGTAATTTGTCAGTGTAAATTATTTAATTTAACAACCATAGTGTTATTCTAATTTAATTTATTGATCAAATTTAAGAATATAAAAGGAAAGCTAAAGCATATCTAATATTTAAGATTAATCATCATAAATATGAAGATTTAAATACATCAAAGCTGATGAAAATGTTAATTCTGAATATTGATATTTAACTCTGCAGATCGCCCTGATATTGTGAGTCAGAATGTAAACTGGGCAACAGATGATAAGCACAGTTAGCCTATATTAACCCAAAACTAACTTAATTAAAACGCCACAGCCCAAACTGTTTTCTTCTTTTTAATTATTAGAATATAGACATTAAGAGAATAACTTGTTATACAAGTACTTTTACTTTTAATACTAAATGTACATTTAAAATCAAGTACTTTTTTTACTTTTACTTAAGTAGGATTGTCGTTGTAGTATTTCTACTTTTACTTAAGTAAATATGGCTCTGGTTATTTGTACTTTTACTTAAGTACTGAGATTCAGTACTTCCTCCACCACTGTCACTCACCAACTTTTACTTCATCCATTGCTACTCCTGCAACGCTCGCTCCTTCTGGGTTACGAGAGGCAACAACAAAAGTTTCAATGTCGCAGTGGTGGTGACGTGTGGGTCAAATGGCATATCGTTGTGGCGTGTATGTGTAATGGTAATTTGGACAAAGAAATTGTAATAGCCTACAATATGTTCGAGGGGGGAAGAAGGAGGTGGGAACCGGCGAACATTTAAAAGACTTTTTGGAAAATGTACTTAAGTAAAGTACCAAAGTATTTGTACCTTATTACATTCCACCACTGGTGAGTGGAGTAGCTATATGAAATTGTTGACAACGAGTCTTTAAAGGCACTTTTGCCTGTTTCATTAGCCCATTCATGACGCTGTTGTGATGTTGAGAGAGGAGATGAAAAATAAAGCATTTTAATTTGAATGATTTTAGCGTGTGTGATTTATCGTGGGCATGGGTCGGGTAACGGGCCAAATATTAACGGGTCTGGGCGGGTGCGGATTTAATTTTGATATTTTCACGGGTCACGGGTCGGATCTGGTGCTAAACCTTGCGGGTATGGGCGGGGGCGGGTCTCCAAAAAATGGACCCGTGCAGGACTCTGGGCTAGATGAGTAGTCAGTAGTCAGAGCATCCCAAAACTGCAGCTCTTGTGGGGTGTTCCTGGTCTGCAGTGGTCAGTATCTATCAAAAGTGGACCAAGGAAGGAACAGTAGTAAACCAGCGGCAGGGTCATGGGCGGCCAAGGCTCATTGATGCACATTGGGAGTGAAGGCTGGCCCATGCGGTTCGATCAAACAGATGAGCTACTGTTGCTCAAACTGCTCAGGTTAATGCTGTTTCTGATAGAGAGGAGTCAGAATACACAGTGCATCGCAGCTTGTTTCATATGGGGTCACATAGCCACACACCAGTCAGGGTGCCTGTGCCCCTTGTCCACCACCGAAAGTGCCAACAGTGGCAAGTGAACATCAGAATTGGACCACACAGCAATGGAAGAAGGTGGCCTGGTCTGATGAATCACGTTTTCTTTTACATCACATGGATATGGCCAGGTGTGTGTGCGTCGCTTACTTGGGGAACACATTGCACCAGGATGCACTATGGGAAGAATGCAAGCCAGCTGAGGCAGTCTGATGTTTTGGGCAATGCTCCAGACAGTGAAAATCACCCTAACAAAACACAAATCTAAAGACAAATCAGTCAGGAAGAATGAGGGGAGAACAATTGTATATCAAAACTCTGTACCATGAGGCAGTACCTGCAACCCAGTCAGGTTGCACATGCAGTCCTGCTCCTCCAGGATGGCCCATCCATACGTGCTGTCGCAAGGAGGTCTGGTGTGTCACCGTTTCTAGAGCATGGAGGAGATACAGAGAGGCAGGCTGTTACATGAGAAGACCTGGAGAGGGACGTGAAAGGGCAATAACCTAGCAACAGGACCAGTATCTGCTCCTTTGTGCGATGAGGAACAGGAGGACTGCCAGACCCTTACAAAATGACCTCCAGCAGGTGTGCATGCTTCTAACCAAACTGTCAGAAACAGACATCATGAGGGTAGCATGAAGGCCTCGATGTCCTCTAGTGGGACCTGTGCTCACAGCTAAGCACCATGCAGCTCAACTGGCATTTGCCAGAGATTACCAGAATTCAAGTCCGCCACTGGCACCCCATTCTCTTTACGGATGAGAGCAGGTTCACACTGAGCACATGTAACAGACGTGAAAGAGTCTGGAGATGCCTTGGGGAACATTATGTCCCTGCAACATCATCCATGACCGGTTTAGCGATGGGTCAGTAATGGTCTGGGGAGGAATATCCTTGGAGGGTCGCACAGACCTCCACGTGCTAGCCAAAGGTTCCCCAAATTGCTGTTAGGTACCAAGATGAAATCCTTAGAGTCATTGTCAGACTATGCTGGTGCAGAGGGCCCTGGGTTCCTCCTGGTGCAAGATAATGCCCAGCCTCATGTGGCTAGAGTGTGTAGAGGGTTTTAAGATGACGAAGACATTGATGCCATTGACTGGCCCCAGACCTAAATCCAATTGAGAACCTCTGGGAATTTATGTAGATGGGACACCATCTGCAATCTCATCAGGAGCATGCCCAGACATTATTGTGAGTGCACACTACACACACTACTGACTTGCATTATGAGTTGCTATGATGAACTTCATGCAAGCCTGTAACTTCAGTATTTTACATAGATTTTTAGTATGATTTTAAATCCAGCCCTCGGTGTTGATGATTTTGGTTTCCATTGACTGTTGTCACATAATTTTGTTATTTTAAACATATAAGTATAGGATAGTATATATAGTATATAAAGTTGTACAGGTATATCTCATTCATTGAGATCAAATGTGTGATTTAAGTGTTTCCTTAAAGGGGGGGTGAAATGCTGTTTCATGCATACTGAGCTTTTTACACCTTTAAAGACTTGGATTCCCATCCTAAACATAGACAAAGTTTCAAAAACTAATGTTGGACGTTTGATGGAGTATTTCTGTGTTAAAAATACTCCTTCCGGTTTCTCACAAGTTTCGGCGAGTTTTTTTCGAGTATGGGTCTATTTGACGTTAAATAGAGCGGAAGGTCCTTGTATGGGCCGTACAGGCTCTTCTCCCGGAAGGGTGCGCGCGCGTCACTAGAGCGAGAGAGCAAATGCACGCTGTAAACAGTCTCTCAGCTGCAGATCCAGTCGTCCGTGAACACGCCGTTATGTGGCGCGCCGTGCTCCACTTTATTCCTATGGGTGACGTCGAGCGACTTCAGCGCTTCAGCACAGCATTCCGGGAAGGCAGCGCTGCATTTGAACCGATTTGAACGCAGAAATGACGGGAAGGTTCAAGGCATCGCTTCAGTCGCGTCGCAAAGTGGATTTCCACGGTCACTGCTGTCACAGGACTTCACCAAATCATACCAAAGAAGTGTGTTTTTGACAGAGCGGTCCTGCTTTGGAAGATGCCGGTGAGTAAATCAACTTCAAATGTCTCTGCTATTGGCTACCGTCGCATGAGTAAACATCAGTAAACGATACGATCGCGTGCTTCGTCATTCAAATGCGCTAACGGTTACTCCATTGTTGTTCTGTATAACGTTACACTAGTCTGACTCTGACGTGCAAAACCCTTTTGCTTGCTACCTCTAAGGTCTAGTCACATACAATAGTCCATAAACCGAATCATGTCCTCATAAACTGCACACAAAGGCCCCTAAATACAGTACATACCACAGAGACGGACATCCTGATGTTGCCGTTTCTCCTGTTCAATTTATTTCAGCCTCAGATTTGATTGTGGATCATTATCTGTATTAGCTGAGATAGATGGGTTTCTCCACGCTTGAGGACGTCACCGCTTTGCGCGCTCATCATTCTTTAGCTCCGCCCACACGATACGCCTCCAGGCGCTCGGTTTTTTCCGGAAAGACTCGGTACAGCCCATATTTCTTTTATAAATATGATAAAACTAAAGACTTTTCGGAGATATGAAGGATGCAATACTACTCTATAGGTACTCAAGATTGACATGAGATTGACTGAAACTGAGTGTTTCACCCCCCCTTTAATTGTTTTGAGCAGTATATATACTCCTATATTTGTATGTATTATTTTATGTATATACACACAAATATGCATATAATTGTGTAATTCATATATAAAAATAATTAGTTTCCAAACTAAATATTAAGCAGCACAGCTGTTTTCAACATGAATAATAATAGCAAATAATTATATAGTGAATGATTTCTGAAGGATCATGTGACAATGTAGCCTGACAATCGAGACCCACATCAGGATGTTTGGTCTGGAAACTCACCATAGACAGGGCTCAATCCGAGGGGTTGGGATAAACGGTTGTCTTTCACGCAACTGGATAGCTGTGCTACAACCTACCAGAGCAACGTGAAGCGGAGCTAGATGATAATTAAACATTCACCGTATCCGGTCGGCTAAACTCCGAACACATCTTCCCTTTTTAAGAATGACTTCAGTGCCGTTCTTTGTTCTTTTCTCAAATAAAAGCTCAAATAAAAGCAATCCAAGTCTTCCAGAGTCAGTGCCTAAGTTAAATTGAAATTGAGAGTTTAGTTTTTCCAGCTCGCAAGTCTATTAAGAGTTGCTAGACAACACTGGCTGCAAATTAGATTTGCTGCCGTTAGGGTGCATCTAGATTTCTAGGCTAGTAACAATTCAGCTTTGCCATTACAGGAATAAATGACATTTTAAATTATATTAAATCATTAAACTTAAAATTATTATATTTGACTGTTTACAGTATTTTATATCAAATAAATGCAGCCTCCGTGTGCATAAGAGACTTTCAAAAATATTAAAAGTTAAAAGTTTAACTTAAAGTTTTGAACCATAATATGATAAAATTATTATGATATACATTGTCAAAAGGTAATGCCTGAACAAAAAATGTTCTCCTACAAGGAAGCATGAAAATATGGTTAAAAAAGACACATTACGTATGTTGCACTTGTGTATTTCCTTGATTGAGAATTGACTGAAATCTGCAGCATGAAATCGAGCAAATGAAATCAGTAAAGAACAGAGACACCTTCCTGTTTATGTATTGACAGCATTCCTCCTGCCTCCATAATGAATAACACTGATCTGCTCCATGATAAGCACATGCTAGAACAAGCTAATCCACTGCGCAAATAAAACCCTGCAGACTGATAAATGAACTCTGGCTTTTAAGAGTCAAATCACACCTCCGGCCCGCCCCTGTCATGTCCAGTGTTTCGGAATGAAAATGAAGACATATTGGAGTTTTAGGATTTGAGGGGTCTCTGAGGAGGAGGAATCGGATCAGGGATATCATGTTCAAGGTCGCCTTGTGCTAGATGTGCCGATGATTTGACAGATGTGGACTCTGTCTGACCTCGTGGACTGACGCTGTTATTACGGGATGTCTGAAGGGTCATAGACGCCGAGAAGAGACTTCACGCACTGTGCCTCTAGGTTTTATGCTAATTCTTGAACAGTGAAGTCATGCTTCTTCAGTAGATGATCTAGTGAGTTTCATGTCTTACTGAGGCTTGATTCAACGTGTTTTTTGACCAATTCCATTACTATATTCTCTAGCTATTTTTGACCCCACAATGGACATTTCTCAAGGTAATCTGTTGAATATTTTTATATTTTTCATCTATATTCTCATAAAGCCTTTTAATATATTGGTTTGAAACCAGCTCAATCTCATGAGAATCATGAAATCAAAATTGACCAATTTTTATGGAATATTGCAGAAGCCATTTGGTATAAATGATTTCCCTGTGCACATCATTGCTTTGTTTAAATTCATGTGGCCTCACACTTGTTTCAAAATAACTTCCCCTCCCTTAAGCACCTATTCTGATGATGTGTTTACTGCCGCGAGGGCAACCTGTCACTTACATGACCAGGGATGGGCAGTATTTCAGATACATGTATTTAAAATACGTATTTGAAATACAAAATACGATTTTGTATTTTAAAGCCTTTGGAAAAAATCGAATGTAATTTGTATTTAAATACACTTAAGATGAGTACTTTTGTATTTTCAAAATACTCAAAATACTTTGAGCCAGTCAACCTCTTTATCAGGAGCTGTTTTCATGCATCTACTAATTTAGACCAGACACGACCCTTCCCCCAACCCCCCAACATTCATTCACGTGAGCCGCAGCTGAATCCGGCCTTGGATCGGCAACTTTACGAAATTGTTGGAATAAGGATGTCCTGGTCAATTCTACTTGTTGATTTAAGTAGCTTGTCAAATGTGTTTGAAGCATTAAAGGGTTAGTTCACCCAAAATTGAAAATCATGTCATTAATTACTCACCCTCATGTCGTTGGACACCCGTAACACCTTCGTTCATCTTCAGGACACAAATGAAGATATTTTTGTTGAAAGCTGATGGCTGAGAAAGGCTTCAAGAAGGCCTCCATTGGCATTCAGTACATTTCCACTGACCCACTCACAAGACCCATAAACGGCACTAAAGACTTCGTTACAAAGTCCATCTCACTACAGGGGCTGTACAATAATTTTACAATGCGACGAAAATAGTTATTGTGCGCACAAAAATCTAAATAACGATATAATCCACCAAATTATTGACGTGAACTCGACGCATGCGCGAGAATATGACGCAGCTCCGCCGTTCGAATCATGGTTCGAATCATAGCGAATACATGACCCGGAAGAGGAGGAGTGCCGCTATCGCGTGAGTTCCAGGTGAGTTCACGTCCGAGACCTACACGGAAGACAATATCTTGGCAGATAAAGTCATTATTTTGATTTTTTTTTGCGCACAAAAACTGTTTTCGCCGCCTGGTACAATTATTGTACAGCCACTGTAGTGAGATGGACTTTGTAACAAAGTCTTTAGTGCCTTTTATGGGTCTTGTGAGTGGGTCAATGGAAATGTACTGAATCCCAATGGAGGCCTTTCTGAAGCCTTTCTCAGCCATCAGCTTTCAACAAAAATATCTTCATTTGTGTTCTGAAGATGAACGAAGGTCTTACAGGTGTCCAACGACATGAGAGTGAGTAATTAATGACATAATTTTCATTTTTGGGTGAACTAACCCTTTAACATTACTGCATGTTAGGGATGGGTGATATCATATGACAATACATATCGTAGATTCGTAGCAATGATATAAAATGTGAATCAATGGAACTTTTTCTAAATGGTTTACATATATATGCCTATCGGGTTAAGCATATATATCTGTGCAGCTTTTAGTGGGCAGGAATAATTGGAATGTTGGAGTGGAAAAAGATGTGAGGGCGAATGAGTTATTGATGTAATTTGTGCTATTATAACTGCCACGAAAGGAAATTCAAATTCACACTTGCACATTGGCAGGCAGTTCATTTGCTCGCGCGCTCCGGGAGTGAAATGCTGACAATTAGGCCTACACTTTTGACTTAAAGGCCATTTTAACATAGCAAGCGGTGGAATCAGCACACAGTTGCTGCTTTCTCTTTAACTTTGTGCAATTGAAGCCTTGCAATTCACATGGCTCTACGCCGCAAACCTGCTTACTGAGGTGCTACAAGGCTTTTATGCTTGACGTGTTCTCCGTTGTATAATTCTGTGAAACGACAGAGGGCGTTTCTCTGTCTAAACCATACAATGTAAAAAAATATGGACGACTCGACATCATCCGTTTCCGCTTGCCACAGTTGAAGCTTTCAGGCGGCCTGCACGGCGCTGACATCTTGGGACCGAGTCTGCGCAGTAGTGATTTCGGGACCGGAGTTGCGCAGTAGAGCGCAGGAAGTGGAGCAGGAAGTACAGCTGTGATATCAAAAGCCCGCCCACACTCTCGCAGATGCAGAACAACTAATTATGTTGGTGTGAAATAAACAGTTACGGAAATGTAGAAATTAAAGCTAAAGCTCCAATCTGCTCCCAAAAATCCCGAATAAAGTCAGTTAGTGCCTCAGTGACAACTTCACTCAAAAAAGACGTCGATCTTAGCTGTCAATCATGATGTCACACCCCCCGTTTTTATAGCATCAAATAACTAACTAAAACTAAACTTATTTTAAAAATGAACACTTGAAATGAAATCATCGTGATGATAACTGCCTCCAATGACATAAACTAACTTTGGGTAAAAAATATTTGAGGTGTAATTTGATTTTTTTAGTTTGCCTCGCATCCATTAGAAAACACAGAGGGGCAACTATACTGGGACCGGTCACCAGGGGGCTTGGTCTAAACCATCAAAAAGCAGCGATGAGAGGGAGTAGTTTGTCGAATAATTTGTCAAACACTCGTCTCGTGAGAAGTTTGTGAATAAATAGATTTTTTCACATAAACTGATTAGGCTGTGGGTCATTTTGAGGACACATGTGAAAAAGTTTTTTTTTGTAGCCTACACTTAAACCCTAACCAAATTATCAAGTTAAACCCAGTAAACTTCAAATTGTGACTTGTGACATTAGAACAAAACATATCAATATGATAACATATTTATAACACAAAATTGAACAATACTGTTACATATACTGTTACATAACCAGCAGCCATATCACCCTGTAGCCCAAGACTGGTTTCCCACTGAAGCTAAGCAGGGCTGAGCCTGGTCAGTACCTGGATGGGAGACCAACTGGGAAAACCAGGTAGCTGCTGGTAGAGGTGTTAGTGAGGCCAGCAGGGGGCGCTCACCCTGTGGTCTGTGTGGGTCCTAACACCCCAGTATAGTGATGGGGACACTATACTGACAAAGAGCACCGTCTTTCAGATGAGACGTTAAACCGAGGTCCCGACTCTCTGTGGTCGTTAAAAATCCCAGGATGTCCTTCGATAAAGAGTAGGGGTGGCATCCTGGCCAAATTTGAAAAAAACAAAATAATTAGGTTAGTCATTGTCTGTCTCCATCAGAGGTGGTAAAAGTACTCAAAAGTTATACTCGAGTGAAAGTATATATACCTAAATAAAAAAATACTCCAGTAAAAGTAGAAAGTCCTCCATTCAAACATCACTTGAGTAAAAGTACAAAAGTATCAGATTTAAAACGTACTCAAGTACCGAAAGTAAAAAGTAAATATTCAAATTAACTGTAAATATCAATAATTAAGCAGATAAAATCTTTTGGGACTGATATGCAATGCTTTAATTGAACAAATTATAAGATTAGATACTGCAATTAAGAATTTGTTAGATTTGCAATTAATAAGAGACAATGAAGCACCTTAACGCAGTATAGGGGTTAAACTTAAAATAGACATGTTCCATAACATTAGCTCCATAAAACAGATGAGGAGCAAGATACTATTAACTAATTCAAAATTAATTCAAAAGCCATAATAAAGCCATAACCACAATGACATATTACGTAACAATTAGTTAATAGTCATGTGCCTCAAAAAGTAAAGTCATAATATAATTTTGCCAATTGTTATGATTAATGATTAATTAAACACAACTGAGAGTCGGAATGCATGGCTTTGAATACATGAATTTACATTATTAGTTAATTCAATTTGTTTTTAGGGAATTAATGATGTCAATAGCAATTCCTATATTACTTAATCTATTAATCATAGAGAATGTTCATTAGTTGCTGATGCAGTAATCATTAATACATGGTTTAGTTCTTCATTAGTAATACATTAACTCATGATTATCTGTGCATTAGTTAGGCATGAATTATAATAGTGCACCTGTATTGTAAAGTGTTACTGATGTTTTCATAGTAAATTCTCTGCCGCAAAATAAAAAAGTTGGGGAAACACTGAGCTAACGTTAGTGTGGCAAACCTGACTTGTCAGCTTTTCCAAGTCTATACCCGACTGGATCATCCATGACCGACCTGACCGGTTTGGAAATCAAGTGTAATAAATACTTAATACTTGGAACTGCATGGGGAAATGTATTGGAGTAAAAAGTAAACTTTGCCTTTAATATTGTAGTGGAGTAAGAGTAAAAGTAGATGCAAATAAAATATACTCAAGTAAAGTACAGATCCCCGAAAAAAATACTTAAGTAAAGTATCAAAGTATTTTTACTTGATTACTTACCACCCCTGGTCTCCATCAGTTTAGTTTAGTGATTGTGCACACAGAAAAATTGGGGGGCAAAATTGTACCTTTAGGGGTACAACAGCTTGTTGCTGGGGAAGTACCATTAAAAGGACAACTTTGTTAGCCTAGAAATCTAGACGCACCCTAGCGGCAGCAAATTTAATCTGCCCGCAAGTGTCTTCTAGGAACTTTCAATACCCTTCTGAGCTGTATTCCCCTCACTCTGGACGGGCCAATCACATCGTGTATAGAGTCGGTGGGCGGGGCCATAATGACGACGGCCGAGTTGCGTTTGCGTGCTTCTAGTAAACACAGAAACTGGCGAACGACGACGGTCTTTCAAATCAGCTTTGACAGCGATTCTGGAAGACTTGGAGTTAAGCTTTTCTCTGAGAAAAGAACAGAATGGCACTGAAGCCGACCGGATACGGCGAATGTTTAATCTATCAACAAGCTCTAATTCACCTTCGTTGCTCTGGTTGGTGGTAGCGCTATCCTATCGCGTGCAGAGGGATTTTGAAAGACAACCGTTTATCCCGCCCCGTGGATTGAGCCCTGTCAATGGTGAGTTTCCAGACCAAACCTCTTGATGTGGGTCTGGCTTGTCAGGCTACAACTTTGTACCATTTTTTCCACAAAACGGTTCATAGTAGTAGTCATTGTTTTAATTATTTCAAAGCATAGTGACACGACGCCACTACCATGCATGCAGAATGTAAAGTGCTGTGGCTGGTCAAGGAAGATGAGCCGACCCAGTGAGCTGCAACCTCCAATTTCATCTTGAACTGTAAGCCAATGGTTATAAGAGGCTGGATTGAGAGGATGTGTACCAGTAACGAAACCAGTTGTTAGTTTATCTACCACAAAAAAAACAAAAAAACACCTTACATATGCCAAAGAATAAAAGGACTGGAGTGTGGAAGATTGGAGCCGTGTTCTACAGTCCAACAAGTCCAAATTTAACAAGCATTTGATGGTGTCAGATGATAACTAGAGTGTTTTAATAGCAAATATATGTGCTGCACCATGTGTGTGAGTGGCTCTGGTTTCCCCCACAAGCCAAAAACATGCAAATTGTCCGTAGGTGTGAATGCATGTGTGTGAGACCCAAGACATGTAATGGGGAGGGTCGGGGAAAGATCAAATGGCCAAAAATGACATCCACACAGTTGACAATGTTTCATTGCATCATGGTAAATTATACGATTGATCCGTGGAACACGTAAATTTGTTTTACATTAATATTCGCTATTGTAGATATATATATATATATATATATATATTAGGGCCGGGACTTTAACGCGTTAATTAAGATTAATTAATTACGTGACTTTAACGCGTTAATTAATTACGCAAAAAAAAAAAAAAAAAATTAACCGCATTTATTTTTGCACCGCGGAACGTTTTTCAATGAATCAGTTTCGACGGACCGATTATACTGGAACACCAACTAGCGCGACAACTACAACAACAAACCATGGGTGCGTCTCAATCCGCTCCCTAGTTCAGTAGTCAGGGCACTGATCAGGGAGTCAGCCCATTGACTTATGTCTTGATCAGTGCCCTGACTAGGGAACTAGGGAGCTGATTGAGACGCAGGGCATGCGTGAACATGAACGAAGAAGCTGATGAGACTGCTTTGCTTGGCCCTGTGGATGGGAAATTTTGTTTTAAAAAACGAAAGAATGGAAGCGTCGTCAAGAGCATGGTAGTGTGCAAGCTATACAACAAGGAATTTGCGTATCACCGCAGCACATCGAGCCTCAAATATCACAAATATGCTTTTGCTAAACTTAATGGCAAACATTGCGCTGGTCTGCTGGACTGAAATAAATAAACAATATTTTGTTGATTAAGCTTATGTTTTCAGTCATTATTCAATGGTATACTAAAAATACATGTGCAAAATTACTTCTCATTGTTCTCAGGTCAAATATTTATATGCGATTAAAATGCGATTAATTTCGATTAATTAATTACAAAGCCTCTAATTAATTAGATTAATTTTTTTAATCGAGTCCCGGCCCTAATATATATATATATATATATATATATATATATATATATATATATATATATATATATATATATATATATATAATTTATTTTTATTTTGTAAATGACTGTTTGCTTAATTCCATAAGTCCATGGCCATAAGTACAGCTTGGCATTAATGTGATTCAATCACGCTGTCTGCCAAGGCACAGACAGATTTCACAGTGTGCTTTGCATAAAAAAGGAAGATGGAGGCTTTCTCATGAACAGAACTGCTTTGTTCAGCTAGATGACATCTTTGAGAAACATCAAATGATGTGCTCTCGGGCCTGTTGATGTCCTGTGGTAAATTTCAGTCACAGCAGCATTATTATACATTTCAACAAAGCATTATTTGATCAGTGTGAAGCCAGTGTATTGTGTTGCTTTATGAATGCTGAACTGGATGAAAAGATTTGACTGCTTACTGCTCTTGCAGACAAACACACACATTATTGTGTAGAGGGTCGTGGAAAGTGGACATCAAGACCAAATGATGCCTGGACCATCTGGTGTGCATACAAACTGCATTTTTGGGGGAAGCGTAATGGTTTGTTGCAACATGTCCTCCAACCATACGCCTGTATAGGTCGTTTGTCACTTCCTAGAAATACGACCCATAGAAGCGTATACTAAAGTTGCACCCCTATCAACAATATTTTAATTAAAGGGGGGGGGGTGAAATGCTGTTTCATGCATACTGATCGTTTTACACTGTTAAAGACTTCCTATCCCATCCTAAACATAGACAAAGTTTCAAAAGTTAAGGTGGACGTTTGATGGGAGTATTTCTTTGTCAAAAATACTACTTCCGGTTAGTCATAAGTTTCGGCAAGTTTTTTGCGATCATGCGTCCACTTGACGTTAATGGGGGCGGAATTTCCTTGTATGGGCCTTACGGACAATTCTACCGGAAGAGCGTGAGAGAGAGAGAGGGAGAGAGCGAAAGCAACAGGCTACGCCCATCAAAGCGCTGGCTTGTAGGATGCGCTGCACAGGTGATGTGCACATAACAATGTCACCAAAAAAGTGCGTTTTTGGTTGCCAGACCAAGACAGTCCTGCACAGATTCCCCCAAAACCCCGCGGTAAGGCAACAGTGGATGGAATTTGCTTTTCCAGATCAGCAACTGAGTTGCGCGAATGTTTATATCTGTTCGCTGCATTTCGGTGCCGATTGTTTCATAAACAAGGCCCAGCTCGACGCCGGATTTTCCGATCGCCTAATGCTGAATGATGGAGCAGTCCCAACGATAAAGGTCCCAACGTTAGAACCGCAGGCGGTGAGTGAGACTGCTTCAAATGTCTGTGTTTTTGCCTATGCTCATCAAGTAGCCCAAACATGATCACGTATAGTTAATTGATCAAATGGAGCATGCGATGTGTAGTGCGTGTACATTTGTTTAGCTGGCCACTATATGTGTAACTTTATGTTTGTGTATTGTAAAAGCACTCCAAACAACAATACACAAAGAGGGGGGAAATATGTTGAACTAAATAAGCGCGCTTCTTCATTCAAATGTGCTACTATTCCGTGTCTTTCTATGTAAACACTAACTTAGCCTGCCGTGCAAAACCAGTCCGCTTACTGTCTACACAAACCACGCGTAAACACACAAACACACGTGCACAACTGCACTTCCCACATGTACACCTTCAAAGACAAAAATACGACGATATAATTCAAGTATAAATATGTAAATAACACAAGCCGCTAAGCATATTATATAGTTAGTGTATAACTTGTACCACATAGAGACGTCCTGCTCTAGTCGTTTTTGCTGCTGCTCCTGTTCAACTGCAGCCTCTGGGTCTGATTCCGGATCATAGATGTATGGCTGTATCTGATTAAAAGCCATATTTTTATTTTGAATAAAGTTTTTTCCCGCTGTTAGGGATGACAGCTTTACGACGCACTCAACACAATAGCAGCGGCGAGCACACGTCATTCTTTAGCTCCGCTCACACGACACGCCCCCACCCGCTCGGCTTTTTTCGGAAAGACTCGGAACAGCGCATCTTTCTTATATAATTATTAAAAAACTAAAGACTTTTCGGAGATATGCAGGATGCAATGCTACTCTATAGGTACTCAAGATTGACATGACACTGACTGAAACTGAGTGTTTCACCCCCCTTTAATTAAATACGACGCACAGGAGCATTTTCTAAAGTTGTACTCCTATTGACAGCAGGACACTTTCATTTTAAAGCATTTTTTCCTTTCCCTTTTCCCTGTAAACTGAAGAATGTTTTATTTTTATATCAGACCATTATTGTGGATCTGACCATTTTATTTTATTTTATCTTATTTTTTTTTATTATAATTTTATTTTATTTTATTATTATTATCTTTTTTTCTTATCTGTTTTAACTATGCTTGTTTTAAAAAATGTATTCCTCCATATGGTATTCTTTTTTTTAATGCATTTGTTACCACTGTTTTAATTAATTTCTATGTAAAGCACTTTGAATTGCCATTGGGTATGAAATGTGCTATACAAATAAACTTGCCTTGCCTTGCCTTTTATCTGCTTAATGTTTCAGGTTTTGCACAGCTCAGTTGGTAAAGCATTGCACTACACAACAACATGTGATCATGCAATCGTGAGTTTGATCCCAGGGAACACGTGTGCTAAAGTGTGTATGCACTATAAATCACTGGTTAGGTTTAGGGATGGGTTGAGTGTAGTTGTAAATTTAAAAATATATTTTTGCTAAATGGAAATATGTCAAATGGTGATTAAAAAGTCCACACATTTCATTAAAATGAACACGCATTTTGATTGGTAACTACAGTCATGTCATTTCATGACGTCAGACGTAACACGAAACTGTCATTATTTTTACCAGCTATATGGCGCATGCGCATAGTCAAACGTAAATAAAGGTCGCAATAAAGTGCTTGAAAGACGACCTATAGTCGTATTTTTTTGGAGGACAGGTTGGTTTACCTATAATCTTTTCCTAAATATTGATGCTTTTAGTTGGTGTTTCTAATTGTATTCTGTTTTGTTGGTTACTGATGCAATGCCCCCTGGAGTAAAAAGAAGGGCTCTGACCTTCTTTCGCTCTCAGACTGTGCCCCTACAGGCTGTTTGTGTTGGTCAAAATGGTTCAAATCAGGGCTCAGCTTGTTCCTGGAAGGGCTGATCCCCTGTTTTAATGCTGAGGATGAAACAAAGGACAAAGGAAATCACAGGACATGATTCTATCTCATGGCAAACATATTATGAGAGACTCATTTGAACAGCTATTCACCATGCACTTCACACCGCATTACTTCTTTGATTGATAGAAGATTTAAAAGAACAGTATTAATTTGTAATAGAACAGTTTTTTAATGTATTTACTGTGACTTTTTTTTTCACTGACTAGATGAATGCATTTTTTATTTAGCATTTGTATCATATAAGCCCCTCATGTGTGTTGCAGAGATTTTAACATGGCGGGGGTTGCATCGCAACAAAGAGGTTATCATTATATCTACAGATTGTCCTCTACCACCTTGAATCCTCAAATTATTCTTATTGGGTCCTGTGTCCTAAAATCTATAAACCTTTAAGTTTAAAGGAATCTGTTTCATTTTTTATCCTTTTGAAAATATCTTATAGTAAGTAATGGCTTGATGTTTAAGGATAGCTGAAAAATTCAAATGAGAGCTCATTAAATTTCACTATTCTCAGGAAAAGCCTCAAATACAAACTGTCAAAATTGTTCCTTATTTTGAAGGATGTTGGGTAGGCAGACTGCTGAGTGCAGTACCCGCGGGAAGGTAATGAGAAAATGAGAAGGGGGGTGATATATAGCCACCTTTGATCCTGCAATGCTTTTATCAACTGAATCAACTAACCGCAGTGGACGAGGCTGTAAATTTGACAAGCTGTTTACTTGAGTGTGTTAGAGAGAAAGAAATATAGAGAAAAGGAAGAACGACAAAGCCATTTATCACAAACCACTGAGCCATATCAGATGCAATAGGCCTAAGTCAGATCCATACTAATGTCTCTTTTTAGATGAGATACTGCAGTTTTTGAACAATGTTTGATTAAGGATAGTCAGGTTCATGAGGCAGCCATCTTGGTAATACAAATAATACAGACATTTTAGGAAAGCTATTTTGTAGCTAATCAAACTACAACCTACTCACATTAGGCTGACCTGATGGTTTAGGTTAAAGGCACAATATGTAAGTTTTCACCACCAGAGGTCGCATTTTTATTTTGATGAGGAGAATGGAACAATGGGAAATGTTCAGAGAATTCACGAATCAAATTCAAAATTGAATGCGATATTAGCCTGTGACTGATATGTGACTACTCGCCAAATGATTTGGTGGGTTAATGCTGCGCAGTTTTACGTATCCTCATCTGTAAATTGCTTTATATCTATTCGAGTCATCTGTACATGACTATTACTTGTACAATAAATAACAAATATTTGCTTACCTGTCTATTAAAACACATGCAAGAGCGTAATCTCTGTCAAGTCCAAGTTTGTCACGAAGCTCTCACCATCTTGAAAACATCACGCCGATATTGATCCTTGTTTTATTTATCCATTTGTCCCAAATCCTGCCTGCCATATTTGAGTTTTGGATTTTCTGTCCTCACCGATGAATAATCGTGAGCCATGATGATGCAAGATTCTGTGTAACCAATATTTCCTCATTTTTCCCCGTGTTGCCATGTTTCTACAAGCCGAAACCGAGGATATCACAGACATTATGTCATTGATAGGTGATTATTACAAGGGACGAGTCATTATTTTAAATTGAAATTTACACATCCTTGGGAACTTTTTGGATAACATACTGTATAAGTAATACGGCCGGTACCCTGAAATTGCTCTCTGACAGGAAACGATCAGACATACTTCTCCAATACACTTCTCTGAGAGAGCAAGCGCCTCAGTTCCACAACATACCCGGGCGGAGACTGGGTGAGAAGCTTGCAATTTCTTTCTTGGCTTTCTGAAATCTCTCAATGACAGTATTGACTGTGTTGTCAAAGAGGCCTGGAGGAGCTTCCATGCAAGAATGACTTGCCTCAGTTCAAGATGTGCCTCTCTCTTATTCCTGAGAGGTTCAACCAGAGATGCCTCTCCATGCCCCCCATAGCTAGATGCCAAAGAACGGCCGATTGCTCGGTGGCCCAGGGAGATAAATTTGTGGCATGGAGCAGCTCTGGACCACCCCCTTGCCTTCATCCGTGTACTTCAGCAGGTCAGCTTGTTATGCCTATAATAAATCCATCGTATGTAGACAACCACTGGTCTGACCCTTTCACATAAGCTTTTCCCACAAAGGACAATTAAACTCTGCATGGCTTGTTGGGTAGCTTTGGAGCCTTTAAAGACAATGCCGAATCAGGGGAGAGAACGCTGGCAAGTGTCTTTTCAACCCTACCTATTGCACCATATCCATGTTCATTTAGTCCCACAATTGAAGAATCATTTAAAAACGAGGGAAGAAAGACACGGGCAGAAAATTACTTATGCCGCCTTCACATGCTATCAGAAATTTGATAATTCCCACTTCTGAAGTCGGGATTACGAGCTCATCCCATTCAAATTTTTACCTAGGAAACTCATATTTACGATAATTCCAAGAGCACGTGGAGACAGCATTAGTCCCGGATCTCAGTCAAGTCTTCGATGTGGATGTTGTAATTTACTTGACAGGAAGCACTCGTCTAACTTGCAATACGCTTCCTGCTTCTCGGCTGGCCAGTCAGTATTTATCTAAGCTAGAGCACGACTCACAAGCTCCTCATAAGCAGGAGAGAGAGATGGTGAATCCTCAAACACCTCTGTTTTGATGCTAACAACATCCAACCGAACCCCCCCCCCCCCCCCCCCCCCCCACCGTAATGCAGCACAGGCAGTGAGACAAACAGGAAAAATTAAAAACAGAAAGCAAACAGAGTAGTATGTCTGAATACATAGAATTCGAAAAACAGTAGGCGAAAAGTACCTGGATGGATTCTGAAGTGGAATTCAATTGACACTTTACTATCCCATGAGGCCTCAGGAAAGGATTTGTGAATGTAGGTGAAGAGATGCAATTGACAGTGACAACATGGGAAGCAGAGCTTGATTGACTTGTTCAAAAGTAGATGTTGAGATTGCCCACCCCATGTCTATTTCACTTAAAAAGGCTAAATTTGACCTTACCTAATATTACTGTCTGAAATTTAACATTTCTGTCGTAAAACAGTTGTCAAACATGTTTAGCTACCTTTCACTCTTTTACCACTAAAACTGCTGGTACAGTAAAGCCCGCCATTTTGACAGACCATCTCAATCATTTTCACGTTGACGAACGATAGCTGAGGAAGACTAGTCTATAAATATATCTCATGTTACCATGGAGCGCAGCATCAAAAATAAATTAAATAAATTTAAATTAAATTAAAATAAATTAAAGTGGACCATCAATTATGCTTTTTTACATTTTCAACTTTCTTTAGTGTGTAATGTTGCTGTTTGAGCATGACGCCGTTGTTAGTGTTCCACCACCATTTGAAGTGACAAAGGCAGGTTTTTTTTTGGAAGTTTATTGACAGACCCTTGATTTTGACCGAGGGATCAAGTATACTCGCAAGTACACTTCAGGCAGATCCATAGACTATGGTGCAAGACGTTTGCGATGTCGTAATACAGAGCTCACACTTAATTTACCCACAAGTGATCAAGAGCTTATGGCGTTCCATTTACAAACCATTGCAAGGGTTCTGTCTGCAGGGAATGGAAGTAATGACGTACACGGCGAGGGAAGGGCATAAAAAGTGGACTCAAACACAGCCTTGAGAAGCTGAAATTTGTGGTTATCGTAAGGAGCGTAACAAAACATGCTGGAAACTGTTGACCAATCACAAAACATTGGTCCAGCCGACCAATCAAATCACATTTTACTTATCATTGTACTTATTATAGCTGTGTCTCATTTCGTTAAATTTTGAAGGCTGCGTCCTCCGGAGGACACGCCCTCTGTAGGATGCAGTATACGGAGTGTCCTCAATCAGAATTAAACGAGACGTCCTTCGTAGGACACACAGGCAGGAAGTATCACGTTGCTATGCCAACGCGTTCAGCCTCGTTGCGCTCTACCGCCAGTTATATGAAAAAAATTTTATAACTTGAAATGTTTCTGGTCTTGACAGCAATGTTCTAAACGTTTCAAAAGCACTAAACAGTTGTAATCCTTTTTTACAGGTTGTAAAAAAAACAACAACAAGCTTAAACTACTTACATTTAAACACCACACCTACGCTTGCATGTATATCTGGCGGTGGTGCCGTTTTTTCAAATAATATTTAAAAAAAAAAATATGACGGTTGTTAATGGCGACGCAAAGAATTGTGGGTTATCTCCAACCGTGATTGGATACACCTCATGCACACTCTGAATTCCTGTAAAAAAAGGTCGTATTTTAAGGTCGCATTTGGAGTGTCCTACTCACTTTTTTGAAATGAGACGGTCTTATGACGTATGCAACCTTCGAATGCGACCTCCAGAGGACGCAGCCTTCCGAAATTAGACACAGCTTATGTCATCACCTCACGTGTCGATCCTAGACAGACTTCTTCTACATTTTTAGTGTATATCTGTGGCAGAATTACAGTGCCACATACTGGTCTGGCATGTATACTACATCTTTTTGAGTCGTTTCAGTGGTTTTGTGTGTTTGCAGATATTTCTTGAGACATACGCTTATTGCTTCCTTTTTTTAGGTTAAGGGAAAAAAATGTTGGATAGGGAAAGCTCTGGCTTTGTGTGGATGTGGCCTTAGTACACCCTAAGATAATCAAGACTTTATAATATGAGGGACCATATTTGATTATTATAGGGACCTGTCAATGTGGTCGTTAATGCATAAATGTAGCTTCTTCAGTTCAACTCACACCAAAAAACGGATTTTCTATTTTTAAGGCGGCTCCAGCTAATGCTCATGTACATTAAAATGCAAATAAACAGCCAATGTGCTCTGTAACCAAGGCTATTTCACCTGAAAGCCAGGACTTCAATTCCTGCACACACCATATTGAGTGTTGCAGCATTTCTCATTCCCCTTTTACTGTTTGCAAGCATCAGCTCAAGCTCTCTGGTGTACATGATGTGTGTGTTACATGATTAGTGTCTAATTGTGTTAGCATGCTTAATGCTTCTTTAAGGGAACATCATTCTATAAGAGCGGTCACACTTACCCTGGAGGCATCTATAGTCACTCACAGGCAGTGACAAGCTAGTCCTAAGCAGTGACACTATGGGCTTTTAGGAGAGCAGGATTGGTTTGAGTCACACACATAGTGCTTTAGAAGTTGACAATCAGGGACATTAATGAATCAAGACTGCAAGTTCACTCAACCGGCTCAGACAGAATTCAACATCTCACTGAATGCTAACAGACAAACAAAACACATGCATACTGACCTACAACTGAAAGTCAATTATATATAAAATGTACAGGAAAACATATAGTTTATTGAACACAGGTTTGATTTAAAAAAATAAAAATAAAAAATAGAATTACTTCAATTATTCTGACTTAAAGTTTTCAGTTTAAAACCTGAGGAAGAAAATACACATTTGACTCAAAACCTTATACTGTCATCATGTCACAACTTACCCCAGTATACTGCTTTAATTTAATTTAAAAAAAAAAAAATTTTTTGCTTGCTTTATCCACATGCATATTTATTTGAGCAGTGCCATATTTTAATTATAGTTTTCTATATAATATCAGGGATGCAGAGCATATTAGCAAGGCTGAAAGGTAGGAAAAGATTTCCCCACTCTCACATGAGCTCTATCTGAATATGTTTGTGTTGTTTCCTGGGCACAAACCCATGAGAGCCTCAAAGAGGAGTTTCACAGAATTGCAGGTCAGTCATGTAGAAATCGGGTTAAATGACGTTCACACATATCTTGTTGCAACCTCTGAAAGTAAGCTAATAATTACAATTTCCTTTAGGATTTCTAGTGTTGTTAGATGCATTGATGCGCATATTCCCATCATCGCAGCTTTTGAAAATGAAACAGATTACAATATGGAATGGAAGAATACCAGAAAGAAGGGTAGTCCGAAATATATGCCATGTTAAATAAAGTATTCACCATTTATTTGGTCGTCTTTATTTGCTAATTACAAAAGCAACAGTTATTTTTCCTGTTTTAATGTTCTGTGTTACTATTCTTCCACCATCTTGTCTTCATCTGTCAGTGCTGGTGTTTTGTGAGTCTCTCTCTTCTTGCTGTTGGCTGAGTAGAAGTTAAATGTTAATTTCATTACCCTAATTCACAAATGAAACAGGTTGTGTGAAAAGAGCATCAGACTATGATGAAAAAGCTGCTGCACATTGAAAAGGACATTAAATGTTATTTATTTAATATGTCAAATGTTTGTAAAGTCTTTACCTGATTAAATAACGTTTTTATACTTAATTTTTAGCTGCTACCACATTCTCTTTCCTTCTTTTTTCGTACGTGGGATGAAAATGAACATTAGTTCAACAACTTACCATTCTTCCAGTTTCCACCTATTATATTATAACAATGGTTAAGAATTAAACTTGCGTTTGACCCGGAAATATGCGGGCATCTTTTTGTTGGGAACTGTTGCCATGGTGAATCCGAATCGTAATTTCGGAGCTCCATTGATCATGGCTTTTCATAGTCGTGGTGCCTGTGCTTAAAGGGATCCCCTGGTGTTGAGACTTGTATGGCTTAATATAACATAAATGATGTCTCTTACTGAATTATGTAGTAGAAAACCCATGAAAGATCTACGTTATTTTAAAAAATCGATTTTATATTTGGACCATGGGCGGCGCCATTTTGTTTGCGTTCTAGGTTGATGACGTAGATTGGTTGAACTCCTCAATCAGCTGGCATTACCCGTAGCTATTTTTACCACAACGCAACTCGAAAATTGTTTCAGAGTTAAACAAAACCAATGAATTGCTTTGTAATTGTACTTAAAACACACTCAAACATACATGTGCACACAAACTCACCTACACAAGTCACAAACAGATCGGCGGGTGGGCACACACACCTGACAGACTGCGCTGTCTCAATCGAGATGTTGGGCTGCTCAGTCTCCATGACAGGGGCTGAATCCGAAATCGACCCCTATACCAGCTGTTGTAAATCGGCTGTACACTGCGGTGCAACGTGAGACTGAATGACTGCACTCGAACATGTCCACTATGATGTCGGACAACACTACAAATGGCCTTCCCTTCAAATAATGCCCTATTTCAGGGTAAAGGGGGTCGATTTCGGATTCAGCCCCTGTCATGGAGACTGAGCAGCCCAACATCTCGATTGAGACAGCGCAGTCTGTCAGGTGTGTGTGCCCGGCCGCCGATCTGTTTGTGTAGGTGAGTTTGTGTGCACATGTATGTTTGAGTGTGTTTTAAGTACAATTACAAAGCAATTCATTGGTTTTGTTTAACTCTGAAACAATTTTCGAGTTGCGTTGTGGTAAAAATAGCTACGGATAACACCAGCTGATTGAGGAGTTCAACCAATCTACGTCATCAACCTAGAACGCAAACAAAATGGCGCCGCCCATGGTCCAAATATAAAATCGATTTTTTAAATAACGTAGATCTTTCATGGGTTTTCTACTACATAATTCAGTAAGAGACATCATTTATGTTATATTAAGCCATACAAGTCTCAACACCAGGGGATCCCTTTAACCATAGACAGTAAAAGAAATGGACTGAGCTATCCCATTGACTTCTACGGCGCTAAGTGAGGTCAGTAAAGGAGCACTCATTTCCTGATGGCTGAGTGAACTGCGCAGACTCAGACTGAGCTTGACGACGTAGATGTGACGTGAGCCTCCTGTCTGACAGCTGTAGGTCTTCTAGTAGTTGTGGAAAGTGAAATGTGAATCACGTTGTTTAAATATTTTCTCCCGTTGCTTTTGGCTCACTATGGGCTTCTCCCCATTCTTCCCCCTTGACTTTATCAGACTTTATGTCTCCACGTCCCCCCGACTGTCTCATAGACAGTAAAAGATTGCCTGCGAGCGTCTCCTCAGGTCTATACGGTAATTTCTCAACTGTGCGACAGAGTCGCATTGGTTATGACGCAATAGTTCACCTATTTTTACAAAAACAGCTTCTGCAGGGCGATACTGTAAGATACAACGGAGCCTTTTATGCATTGCCGTGTTTCTTTAGAAATAAACAATGGACAAATGGAGTCTTTAAACATCTCAGATGTAAAGTTATTCACTGTCAAAGTGACTCAAAAATGAATGGGAGTCAATGGGATGCTAACAGCAGGTGATGGCTTGGTTAGCAATGGCAGCCCCTATGGGTGGAACGCTTTCCGAGCGCTAGATTACCCCCTTGTGCTTAACTCAGAGTCAGTCTACTCAGAGTTGATTGAACTACCTCAATCCAGCTGTTCTGAAATCCAAAACTCAGTTTCCCATCTCAGGGTAAGTCAACTCAAATTTAAACTCAGAGTTGGTTGTACCTCCTTATTGAAACGGGCCCCTGTTGTTCATGTATTGTTTTGCCTGTGCTGTGTGTCATTGTGTCTTACCTTCATCTGCTGCTGTTCCCAGGACACCTAAATGAGGAGTGATAGAGCTGGTCGTGCACTCGCTGTCCTCAGTCTCGTTTCCAGTCCCGATGGGCATTGCACCTGAGGTGGTCTCCACAGCCTGTGTCTGTACGGATGGAAGTTGTTACACCTTCTTTCTGTTCATGTGTGTGTCACTATATACAGAAAATATAAACATAAGCTAGTTCAAAATATTAATAAAACAGTAATTATTGCTAAAAAAATAAATAAAAATAAAAATCTCATTAGCAAATAATTTTTACTTGTTGGTTACTTGAAGGTTTGGAGATTAAGATAAACTTGAAATTAAGGCAAGACACTGTAGGAAACCCATTATTTTCTCGGTTTGAGATTTTGGGTTATTTGTCTTCTTAGTGGAGACGTGTTCTTTGGAGTGATCATCAATCATGCTTCTCTATCTGGCAATCCAATGGACAGGTTTGGTTTTTTTCAGTTGCCAGGAGAACAGTACTTGCCTGACTGCATTGTGCCATGTGTAAAGTTTGGTGGAAGGTGGATTATGGTGTGCCGGTGTTTTTCAGGGTTTGAGCTTGGCCTTGACGTTATAGAAGCAGTTTGGAGATGGCCCCTTCCTGTTCAAACATGATTGCGCTCCAGTGCACAAAGCAAAGTCCATAAAGACATGGATGAGCAAGTTTGGTGTGGAGGAACTTGACTGGCCTGCACCGAGTAGATAGATAGAGAACCTTTAGGATGAATTAGAGCGGAGACTGTGAGCAGACCTTCTCGTTCAATATCAGTGCCTGACCTCACAAATGCGCTTTTAGAAGAATGGTCAAAAATTCCCATAAACACACTCCTAAACCTTGCGGAAAGTGTTTCCAGAAGAGTTGAAGCTATTATGGCTGCAAAGAGTGGGCCAACTCCATATTAAACCCCACAGATAAAAAAAATGGGATATCAATAAAGTTCATGTGCATGTAAAGGCAGATGTCCCAAACCTTTTGACAATAAAGTGTATCTATAGGTAGCCTGGATGCCAGCCGAATTTAGCCCCGCCCACAACATTTTTAGAGTCGGGCAATTCGGTCTGGCATCGCTCCATAGAGGAGTAATTATCCCCGAACAGAAACTGTTTGGACCAATGAAATCATCAGGGCGGGCTTTAGACAATGACGGACAAATGATACAAAGTAACGTAATCATGCACGTCATCAGTGGCGTAGCACCAAATTTTGGGCCCTGGGTACAAACCATCTTGCTGGGCCCCCGTACCATGTATAGAAAACGGACTTCCCTGCCTCGGGCCCTGGTTACTCAGTACCCTTTATCCCCCCAGTCCCACGCCCCTACACGTCATCAAAGGAGCTTGAATTATATTTACTTGAATCCTAAACGGAGAGCTTGTTTGTATCTGCATTAACCTTCATCATTTCTCTCAAAGATGATGATCATGTTGGCTAAGTACTCTGTGTATCAATAAATTCTTTTTTTTTTTTACAACACCGGCTAAGATCGTTTATTCCAGCGCATGTGCAGACAGGGTTGCCATGTTTTTACAACGAAATCCGCCAACTACTAGCCCTAAACAATAGCTTCTCGGGGGGTTCTCAGGGGAAAAAAATGGTGTTTGGGGGGTAACGTGTGTTATTTTGGCAAGGTTGCCTGCTAAAATTCGCACTCATGGGTCTATATAACACATAATAGTCGCTTCAACCCTTGGACATATAAAAAAAAACGCGGACTTGGCAACACAGTAGTTGAGCTGTTGACATTTGACTATGCGTCGCTTCGTTGCTCTGATTGGTTGTAACTTGTAGGTCTATCCAATTGATGTCTTTCCTGGTTCGGTTGAAACACGCCCCATAATCACAGCCCAATGGAGCAGTTTCAGACTCATATTCTGACTAGAATTGAGTATGACCACATCAGGCTAATCTATAGGTGGTTTTCTAAATTTTAATTGTTTTTTATTTAGACAGAAATATTGAGTTTTATTTTAAATACCTGAGAAAGTAAAAAAAAAAAAAAGCTGCACAAAAATGTATAAATGCACTGTGATTCAACTAGGAAAGTATGGTGATATTAGCTGACATAGTTGCAACTTGCAAAGTTATGTATAGTTAGTAAAATTTCTAATGTGGCCCACTGAAATAAAGAGTACCTGATATTTTACTGTAAAACAAGATAAAAATACAGGTTAAGAGAAAGATTTGAAAAAAAAGGCACAAAAAAGAAGAGACTGTATAGGGGTAATATCATGATGCCAGCTCGCTCCAACATGTTTAAGGAATTACCCTACACAAACAGTTTGTGATTATAATCGGAAAATCAACATCGGCTTTGTGTGGATCTGTTATGCTGGGTCAGATCTCACAATCACAGTCGAGTGGAGATGTGAGATACTGCTATGGTTGAATTCTGCTGAATATTTCACTGCACACTGATAACTATTCAAATCAAAACAGCCCCTGTCTGCTGAGCTATCATGTTCAAAAAAACACTATACACGATGATTATAATGATGGCTGTAGCCTGGGAACTATTGCATTTAACATTACCGCTGAACCAATGTGTGAATTATGTCTAGCATAACAAGGACACTTAATTTATTTTCATTTCATTTTGTTTCAAATAAAACATTCTCTGTTGCCTCACCAATGTCTGTCTTCACTTCTTACCATAAAGGAGGAAAAGACGGTGTACGGCGACAGTTATGTCATTGTCAAAACATGTTAGTGCTTTACCAGTTGACGGTGGTGAATCACATGGTGACTATTTTAGCCTATGTGGATTGTCCAGTTGGCCTGTTGGGTCACACAACATGTTTAGAATGAAATACTACATGAAGGACTTGCAAGTGAATATGGTATTGCATTAAATAAACCTACAATTTTGTTCCAGGATGAAAATACATACATGTAGCCTAGAAATCTAGACGCACCCTAGTGGCAGCAAATCGAATCTGCCCGCGAGTGTCGTCTAGCAACTCTCAATACCCATCTGAGCTGTAAACGCCAAGCTCTTGACGGGCCAATCACATCGTGTATAGAGTCGGTGGCCGGGGCCTAACATAATGACGCCAGAGTTGCGTTTGCGTGCTTCTGGTAAACACAGAAACTGGCGAACGCGGTCATTCAAAACAGCTTTAACCGCAACTCTGGAAGACTTGGAGTTAAGCTTTTCTCTTAGAAAAGAACAGAAGGGAAGATGTGCGAATACGGCGAATGTTTAATCTATCAATGAGCTCTGTTTCACCTTCGTTGCTCTGGTTGGTTGTAACGCTATCCTATCGCGTGCAGAGGGAGTCTAAAAGACAACCGTTTATCCCGCTCCTCAGATTGAGCCCTGTCAATGGTGAGTTTCCAGACCAAACCTCTTGATGTGGGTCTGGCTTGTTAGGCTAACAGTCATGTGGTTTGAGGATTTAAAAACAGATGTGGCGGATATGCATCCTAAGTTATATGCATCTAAATACAACTCTGAACAAATAGGGGTGGCAACTGGCAAGCAATGGAAATGCTGATGACCTTGTCCTGCCTGTATGCGTCCTGTTGAGGAAGGGTGAGGTGATATCTATAATAAGGATGATATTTCTGGATAAACTGCAGCTTCTCTGAAAAAAAATTATAGCATGTTTTTGGGCATAGAGCATGATATGATATATTTTATGATGAGATGTTATTATTTTAGCAAGACTAAGACTGTAAAACAAGGTTATTCTAAGTGCTTCACATGGATTTTAGACTACTTTTTTGAGTGAACACTGAATATAATGAAAAACATTGTACTTTTAAAGGGTCAGATTTAGGATGCAGATCTATAAAAAAAAAAGCACTGTAGCAGTATGGTACCGTGATAGTATCAGATGGTTATCAGTCTTGGGGATACATTACAAGTAACGTGAGTTACTATAACTCACATTACAAGTAACGTGAGTTATGTAATCAGATTACTTTTTTCAAGTAACTAGTGAAGTAACATTAATTTTAAAATTACTACAAAATATCTGAGTTAGGTTTTCAAATAAGTAATGCAAGTAACTTAACTTTTTTTCCCATTTATTGACTGACAGGTCCCCATATTGAGAGAATTCAGAAGTAAGTACAGAGGTGGTATTCCTCAAAAAGAGTGAAATGCAAACTTAGAAACCTGCAGTGATTAATATACTCTAAACTCATATACTTTTATATAGTCTTAATTTTGTTTTTCGAGTGTACTAGAATATGCTTTCATGGTTGATTGTTCAAAAAACATATTTTTTCCATGAATGTATTATACTGTCCCCAGTCTGGCTGGCGAGAGTGCCATGTACACGTTGCCATGTAGTTCCTGGAGCTCAGAGTAATATAAGGACGAGCGACATCAGTGAAGGACGAGAGAGGACCAGGCCTGGATTTATGTTATGTTTTGTTTATGTTTTGTTGTGTGTGTGAGGACAGTCATCCGTGAGGGGCTGCCCGCGTTACTTTCGTTTTGGTTATTATTTGATCAAAATCTTTGTTGAACATTCGCCAGTACCCGTCTCCTTCCTTCCCATATTTTTAAACTTTATTACAGGGTAGTTCACCCAAAAAATGTAATTCTGTCATTAATTACACACCCTCATGTCATTCTCCGTTCATCTTCGGAACACAAATGAAGATATTTTTGTTGAAATCCGATGGCTCAGAAAAGCCTTTATTGACACCAAAGTAATTTCCTTTCTCAAGACCCAATACCCGTTACAAAGTCCATCACACTACAGTGATTCTACAATGATTTTATGAAGAATAGTTTTTGTGAGCAACATCAGCTCAAACAGGCCCCCCTCTTTTTAAATGATTATTTAAATGAGTAACATTGTGACTTCATAAAGCCCGATAAAAAAGTGTGTTGTAGTTCTTGGAAATATATTTCTGTTAATAAAATATTTCTCTTTGGAGTGGACTTATGCTCAAACAGCAACAGTACGCACTAACTAAAGTTGAAAACAGTAAAAATAGCATAATAGGTCCCCTTTAAATTACAAAAATATAGGCTAATTTATGTATTTAATCTCACTTTATTATAATCACATTTATTTTTAATTTTTAGGTTTTTTTTATTGCAGAAGTAAAAGAGGTTAATTTCTTCTACAATCCAGAATGGCAGCACAACTGAATGATTTGTCTGAGCTGCCCCCTCTACTGTACAGGAGTGAATTTGCATTTCCTTCAGGCTGAGGCTTTATCAATTCACTTTAGTGTGAAATGGCATTTACATCTGAGAAAAACAGACCTTTTTGTTTATAAAAAACTAACTTTTAAACTTTTGTTTATAAAAAAAAACAAAACAAAAAACAAGCAAGCCCAGCCCAGATGAGAAAAAGTAAGGCAAGTAGCCTATGTAACAAATTACTTTCTATAAAAAGTAACTAACTTTGCAGTGTTGTGGAAGCTGAAGTCTATCTATCTATCTATCTATCTATCTATCTATCTATCTATCTATCTATCTATCTATCTATCTATCTATCTATCTATCTATCTATCTATCTATCTATCTATCTATCTATCTATCTATTAACCAATCGATCTGTCATTAAATCAATCGATGTTATAGCCTATAATTTTTTTCTAGAACAAAAACATTTTCATAAAGAATAATCTGAATTTGGCCGAACAAATCAATTCAGAATTAATCGAATCACCTAATCTATCAAAATGTATGTGTAATATTGTTTTATGGAGGATTCATGGTTGGCTTTCTATTTTATTTATTGTATTCATTTATTTTACATAATTATTCAGACTGAGACTAATCTATATTATCAATGCAAAATGGCATCCAGTCATTAGCGCCTATTTTATGGCCCAAAACGATGTAGATCCACACCAGTCCAATGGGTGGCAGTATGTGGCCTGAGATATGTGAACAGAGGAAGAACTCAAAACCTGCATCGAAGAAGACGCGGGAAGAATCATGGCGGAGGATAAGAAAGATGTGCGATCAGGGAAAGCTCCTAAAAAAGAGTCCCAGCCTCTGATTATCGCCAAAACTCCAGCAGAGGAGCAGCGCTTGAAGTTGGAGAGATTGATGCGAAATCCCGTGAGTTAAAGGCAGTTTTACACCAAACTATAGCGGTTCCTCTTGGAGTAGTAACTCAAGATAATGATGCTGCCGAACTGTTTGTATTGCACACCAAACAGTGCTGAGTTTTATATTGTATTTTTTTAAAGGATAAACCTGCGCCCATACCAGAGAGACCAAAGGATTGGAATCCACGCGCTCCACCAGAGTTTGTGCGGGATGTGATGGGTTTGTGTCGTTTGTTTACTCTCTGATTTCGGGATGGGAATCCTAATATAAAGATTCGACTCACCTGAACGACTCCGATACCTTAGTAACGATTGTTTTAGCACTTTTGAGGAAGAAATATTTATAGATTATTTTATTTTATTTTTTGCGTAGTGGCATCAGCAAATGTTTTCAAATGAAATTTAGATTTGAGAAGGACCTGTTGATCATCTCCAAAACACAAATCAAGTTATATTATGATATTATGCCCGCAAATGTTGGCATTGAAGCCAGCTTCCAAAAAAAAATTCACACAAGTATGTGTTTAAGGAAATAATTTCAAAATCGTGATTACATCAAAATCACAATATTGATCAAATAAATCATGATGGATTTTTTGTTGTTGTCCATATTGCACAGCCTTACCTCGTGGTAGTTTTCATTAAAATATCTTCAGATTTCATTAAAATATTTTAGGGTTAGTTTCTAAGACAGGAAAAAGATGACAGAATTTGTATTTTTGGTTGATCTAATTCTAAAACACACACACACACACACGTCATATATATATATATATATATATATATATATATATATATATATATATATATATATATATATATATATATATTTGTCATAATACCATCAAGTTTTGGATTTATATTTTGTCTAGTACTACATACACTTTACTGTCCAATGTCAATTGATTCCAATATTCACAGAATTTCTGCCCACACAAATAATCTGTCAGGAATGTAATTTATTTGTACTTTACTCAGCCACACCACTCTTCAGGGCCGTGGATGACATTAGTGAGAGCTGTTGTGTGTGTTTGTCTCAGGTTCCAGTGCTGGAGCAGGCAGCGGTGAGTTCCATGTGTATAGACATCTGCGCCGCCGAGAGTATCAGAGACAAGAGTTCCTGGAACGAATATCTGACAAGGTAGGTTTATTTTCACCTGAAGCAAATTATTATTATTATTAATTATTATTATTATTAACTTGAAGCTGCTTTACCGTTTATGTATGTCGCTAGTTATATATATATATATATATATATATATATATATATATATATATATATATATATATATATATATATATATATATATAATACATATTACACATACTAGTGTCTATGGATATTAAACTGCAAAATACTATTTCCATATTACTCCCATGTTCTGCTTCTCTGTGTGAATGATGCACAGATGCACGGTTTTGTTTGTAGCTCATGCACCCACATACACACATTATAGAGAGCCAAATATGGGTGGGTCATATTTCAAGAATATTTGCGATAACGATATTTATGACAATATAAAATATATTTAAAAATAAGTTTTATTGGTGATAAAGCAGCATAATTTATTAGTGCAAACAAAATGAAGGACATTGTCCTTTCTTTTCCAATAAGCTACTGGTGTTTGAATGTCATGTGATTCTCGTTGTTCTGGTGACATTATAACTGTTTCATTAATGAATTTTATCAAAAGTAATTCCATTAATCAAAAGTAATTTTCATTTGTCATCTAAGTAATTCCAAACATCGCGATGCAGACTACAACATTGTGATCAAAATACACTCCACTTATTAACACGCTCCACGGCGCCACCCAGTGGATTTAGTTATAACTGCGACATTTAGAGGGATTTCCCATGGATTCACTGCATTTACAGTCAGCAAATCAACGCAGTAAAATTCGAATAGTATTTTTAGCTTTCGAGTATTAATAACAGATTGAATATTCTATTCTTGAATATTCTATAATACAGAGAAAATTAAAACAATTAAAAAAAAATTTACAAATCAGAATGTTTGTATGTGTGAGGGAGAAATTGATTCTATTTAGGACGGTCCTCAGGAAGTGAAGTACAGCTTTGCAGGCCCTCTTTTCTCCTCAAGCGCTCTCTCCTTCCTCTACCATCTCTATCTCTATTTTGATCGTGGGATGTTGTCTCAGGTGATTTTTCTTTTTTTTCTTAAAGTAGCTAAAAGACAAAATACTAAATTAATAATACAAAAATACTAAATGTATACAAACAGGGCTTGACATTAACTTCTTTGCTCACCAGCCACTGTGGCTAGTGGTTTTCCAAAGTTACTAGCCACTAGCATTTTCATTGGCCACAATTTTGCTGTTTGGAAATTACATTGTATATGTTACTTAAAACCCTTTCAAACTTTCAAATGCAGAGTTACCCCCCTTAAATCAAGACTACGTTTTATATCAGCTGGGATGTGCTGGTGGGCAATATGATAGACTAAAATGAGAAATGTAATCTGATAGGCTATGAGTTATTTTAGTTAGGCAAAAAGAAAAATAATATATATATAAAATAAAAATTCAGATACTAATACATATTTATTTAATAGGTATACATTTATTTAACATCTGTAGTTGTTTGATTAACATTAATGACAGACAGGTATTTAATTGGGCTGCTGAATGCATGGATGTAATATTTGTGACACATCCGGTTATTACCCACCTGTTTACGTACACTTAAGCCATAACCGACTGTTCATGCGATGGACATTTTGACATCAGTGTGCACGTGTATTTGACTATTCAGGAGCAGGGAGAACTGATCACGCGTGCGACAGAGAGCGCACGAGAGAGAGAGAGAGCACTTTTGTTGTGTGTCATTCAGTGCGATTCCGCCTATTTCGCCTTCACTAAGTGTAAAGAATTGTAGTTCAATTGTAGCCAATTTTGTGATACGACGGTCTTGGCATTTCAGTTAGCTGTAAATTATATTCAACCCGCCAAAGTGGTTAGTGGGAGTGGCTGTCGTACGCCACAGCTGAAATCTACCCGCATTTGGCGGGTTGGCGGGTGTTAATGTCAAGCCCTGCATACACATACATTTATTTACAGTAGGTGAATGAATGTGTGACCCTTGTCTTGTTCTGGGCCTTGATACTTTGTTATACTTCATTATTGGTACCAATTCTCAGAACTAATCTTACCCAAAACTTGTGAACAAATGAGTCACAAGAAAAACACTTTATACAGGAAATGATTGCTTATAATGTGGCACTATTGAATGACTAACTTTCTTTTTAAAGTTTGAATATCAAATGTTACTAGCTAAAACAAAAATGCACAGTCACAGATTAGAAATAGATATAATTAAATTTGATTATACAACCATTTAATCACTTTCAGCTTTACAAGTCGATTACTGTTGCTTTAATTTTAACAGCATTACATTGTTCCGCACACCGGATAGGAAGCACTGTGCCTCGGACATCTCTCACACCCCGGTCGCGTCAGTCTGTACTCGCCTTCTCAAGTTCTAGGGGCAGTGAATCAGATATCATATAGGCAAAAGTTTACTTCTATAAAGAACAAAGTGGCATACATAAGTTCACTTACTTGAACAGTTAGCGGTTGCCTGAAAGACGTCTTCACACGGCAGTGGGAGAAATTTCAAACGACGCATCACAAGAACCATATCCACCAACCAGAAAAGCTACTGTTACCATGGAGATGACCGCCAGTTTATCGCCCAGTACATATTTTTAAATCAACTGTTAATTAGAAAACAGTTCATCAAATTCAGCTTCCTTCAGTTCATCAAATACAACCTTCACGGAGTTAACTTGTCCCAACGGGAAAATAACACACCCTCTAAACAGCAGTTTGGATTTGGAAATAAGAATACTTGCTTTAGTTTTGGCTTCTCGCGTGTGTGCGTGTGTTCCGAGTTCAAATGTCCTGCGTGTCCGGCGGTTCTTTCCGAGGTCGAGGGGGAGCGGCTGGTTGCTCTAGAGATGCTCCGTGTTCTCCTTCTGAAGAAATGCCCTCGGGGCTAGGAATTTGATGAATCAGTAGGGAAGCGAGGAGAACCAGGGAAGAGGGGAAGAGAGGAAGAGAGCGTTGGGGCCTGCTGGCCCATTTGTCGTGTGTGGGCCTGCTTGGAGGGCCTACATTGGTGGCCTGGCTCAAAGGCCAGCCACGAAGACGTGTTGGTTCAGCCAGAGAGAGAAAAGAGAAGAAGGGGCAGAGAGTGGGAGGGCATCCGAGCACCTCCTTTTAAAGTCTGGGAGTAGTCCTGCCCTCCTGGGTTAGACTTAACCAATGAGATTGTTGGGATTTCCAGGCGGGAAATTCCTCAGAAGATTTTATGGCTCTTTGTTCCAAGCCTGAATCAGTGGGTCTCTGACCATTCATACTCCAATTAATGCAACAAACACACACTGCATTTTCTAAATAAGTGATATACATGGAAGTGTAAGTCGTGAAGTGAGCATTAATTTGATAGGAGACATGACATATATGAGGTTACCTGAACTAGTAAGTTGTTAAGACAAAGACAAAAAGATGCAAAATACCATACAGAAGAAACATTTTACAAGACAGTTATGTGTTTACATACAATGTCCTGGGGTGCATGTTCATTTATAGATGGTTGTCTATAATTTGAGGCAAAAACGTGTTTTATACAAGCTCTAACTCTGGACTTTTCATGTGGCCAAATTCTTTTGGGCCATAAAACAGTCTTATCAGATGGTTTCCAGGGAAACGGAGAATCTTTCTCTGTTGTGTTGGGGGAAGGTCTGTTACTAAGCACAAAGCATTCAAAACATATTTGTTAAATGTAACTGGCGATTGTGTGTTTGATTCGCCTGAGTCGCTACATGCTGCTATACCATTATCGCAATATGACACTTTTTTTTTTTTTTTATCATGGAAAATGTATTATTTACGGCATTTTGCTTGTAGTATAACACTTGATCGGATTGAAAATGATGAAAAGTAAGTAGCGCGCACTCGTCAGTAAAGTTCAAGCGTTAACGTTACAACAAAAGTACAAATGGAGCAAAAACGCGTTTCTGACTTGATAGTAAAAGAGCTGTCAGATAAGGAAACAGACTTCCGTCACTTCATGAGTAGCAGCTGCCACGCTCGCTCTCCAAAAAAAAATACTGCACGCTTGATCTCCAAAAAAGCCCTGTAAGCCTTGCGGCATTTATGCAGAGCATTGGTATGTGCCATACTCAATTGCTGAACCATGCATTATAAATAAAATTCATCAATATTAAAAACATTTAATTAGTTGTAAATTAAATCTTTAATACTATTACAAAAAGATAATGTGTACATTGACTTGAGTAGCCTGTATTGGCCTATACATTATTTGCTCAGTTGAACATTTTTTGGTGGAGGATGCGCGGGCAAAAACAAGTTAACGCAAAACTCTGAGCACAACAGCGATAAATACTCTTCAGAGGTTTATAAATACTCTTCAGAGGTTTATAAATACTCTTCAGAGGTTTATAAATACTCTTCAGAGGTTTATAAATACTCTTCAGAGGTTTATAAATACTCTTCAGAGGTTTATAAATACTCTTCAGAGGTTTATAAATACTCTTCAGAGGTTTATAAATACTCTTCAGAGGTTTATACTGTATTCTTTGTGTTACTAAAATAGATTATAGCTCAAATCCTATCTAAAAAAAAAAAAAAACCTTTTCCTAGGCACACTGGTGTAAACTTCTGTAAGATTTCTGATTAATAATAAATTCGATTTTTGGTTTACAAACCCTACAGTACCTGTCTGTCCAAACCAGACAAGACGTGACGAGATGCAACAAATCAATCAAAAACCACAGCCAATCAGAACAGCGTGTGGGTGGGCTCTAGCGACAAAAACACGGCACTAGAGATTAATCTGGACAGCACTCGCAAGGAAATTAATAAGTACAAAATCAAATTCACAAATATTACGACATTTAAACTACTAAAAATACATACTGAGTTACTAAACCAATTGTTGTCATAGAATATACTTGTTTGTTTACAGTTTGAACGCTCGTTTCAATGTGTTTAATTTTAAGATCTGAGGTGACTTATCCTTTTAGTATGACAAAGCGGGGAGCGCTAAATGATATTCAAAGTAACATTACACACTTTTAACATTAAATAAAGCACATAAACACTTCCTGAGATTAACATTGCCATGTTCTGTGTTGTTGTTCCAGCCGCGATGTCGCACAAAAAATAGAAACCATTTCTAAAATAGATTAATTGCGTGTCGCAGTCGTGGTTGGTCAGGACAAAAACTCTAATTAACAAGGAAAAGATACCTTTTATCGCGTCACGTGTAGTTATGACACGGTGTGACGCCACTGAGGGACGGTCTGTCAACATTTTTTTCTCCCAAATTAAGCTGGTGAAAAAGGTGATGCAAATGATTCCAGCCACTCACCATCATCCACTTTCTGCATCTGTTAACCACTAACACAAATAAATACAATGTATTTGAATTTACCCCTACTTGAAAGAGAGTGCTTATAACTATATTAAAAAATCTTGTATTTAACAAAGAAATTTAAGTTTTATTAACAAAAGTTATCTTGCACGTTTGCCTCTACCATTTTTCTGTATGATATTGTGCATCACTTTTGTCACATGATTCTGCGCTAGGGGTTGAAAGACTTCCATTTTTTTAAAGTCGACATTTATGTGATGAAAGTCGAGTCGACGTCGACTAGTCGCAGATGACGTCATTAATGAACAAATAAACCTGAGCCTCGAGCTGAGACTCGAACTCGGGTCTTCTTGTGCACAGGACAGCTATGGCATATGACACAGCGCTGCCCATAAGGTTATTGGTCCTACATAACAGCCTTTGTATCAGTTCTTTTGTCTTATGGCCGTTATATTTCTCACAGATTTCTGCTCGTTCTGAATAAGATACAGATAAAGTAGCTCAATAAAGATTACATGTATATGAATGCATTTGTGAGTAATTGTGTGTGGATTATTTCTACCTGGCAGTGTCTCTCTGCTAATAGTGAAGCTGTGAGTTTAGTTATCAAGAAATATATGCTAGAACTTTTCAGTTTCTAAGCTATTTTACTGATAGATCACAGAACAGTGTTGATAGATTTATGCGCTACTGAATGCAGGGTTTTGTGAGGCACGCGCGATCTCCGCGTAATGTGCGATCGGCTATGTGTGTGTGTGTGTGTGTGTGTGTGTGTGTGTGTGTGTGTGTGTGTGTGTGTGTGTGTGTATGTTCCAATGCAGCACGCATTAGTTTTTAGCGGTGATTAACTTGCGTGTACAATAAGCCTGCATTCTCCTGATCAATTTTGAGCATCCAGATGGTATAATCAAACGCATCTTGTGGAGAGCATTTATTTGTCATTTTTAACTGTTCAAAACAGAGCCTGTGTGTCAGGAAATTGTTTATCCTGTAGCGCCCTCTATAGGCAGCGACTAGTCGACGTCAAGCTTAAAGCGTCATGACAGAGCATTAAGGTCGACTAGTCAATTAGTCGAGTAGTCGGTTCAACCCCTATTCTGCGCTGTGCCTATTATGCATTATGGAATGCAGTTCCACCTGTATTTGTAGCGGCTTGAATAACTGAATTTAGGTGTGGTGTGAGAGCAGAGGTAGATCTGCTCTGCTCTCCAGCTCACGGGTGCAGAGGTTAGATATACATTTAGCAATCATTTGAGTCGAGCAATATTGAGTTGACCTTCCCTGCGTAATATTTAGATGTTTATATGTGAATAAAATACTAAATTCAATCTGTTCATCAACAAAGCGATTTTGTCTCGTATGGATTTATTTTACAATCACTTTATGAACATTTTAAAGCGCAAGTGTTAGGTGAATAGACTTCTAATGAAGGGACAGAAAGCTTGCAGATTTTAATTAAAAAAATCTTTGTGTTTAGATGAATGAAAGTCTTGGGTTTGTAATGACATGAGGGTGAGTAAATGATGACAGAATTTTCATTTTTGGGTGAACTAGAAATTTGTGGGTAAAGAGTTTAAGATTAACATCTATTAACATTATAATTAATGTTATTAAGATTATTTGTTTTAGTGTTTTTGGGTCTTGAACTTGGGTTGATTGGGTCTGTTTTCAAGAATAAAAACATTCAAATAATAAACAAAAGTTTACAAAACAATCTGCTGTCAAATGCTATGAACAGACGTGATATGAGAGGCCACTAAAAATGAACCATCCACTTGTTCCTGATGCTGGTATCCTTCTGAAGTCTGTGAAGTTTAGATTGCCAATGTAATATTCAGGTGTTTATGAATGAATAACCTAAATTAAATCTGTTTATCATGTAAAGTGATTGTCTATTCAGAACTTGAAACCACTCTATTAAAATAAAATAAAAAATTACTTTTGCCAACATTATTTGCGTAGATGAAGAGTATATTTTGGGTCTGAACTTGTCCTGGGTTTGATGGGGTCCGTCTTCAAGGATAATAAAAAAAATCTTCATTTCAAGATGGAGTATAACTAATATTGGTTCACATTTAATTTGTTCTACTCTTGCAGCAAAAGCTGGATGAAGATTATATAGCGAAGGTAGAAGAAAACCAAAAGGCGGCTGAGGAAAGAACAGCCAAGCGCAGAAAGAAGAGGTTTGCTAAATAATCAGGTTTAATTTAGATCTCTAGAAAGCTCTTAGTGTATCTCTTGTGTTTCTGAATCGCAGTTCTTCTTTTGTGCCATTTAGGGAAAAGTTGAAACAAAAGAAGCTGATGGCCAAGAAAGCCAAGATGGAGAGCCAGAAAGAAGGTTAGAGATTATGAAATACAAGTATTCAATACCATGCTCTGGTATTACTGAATTTATTCACAGTTTTTACCAACAGCAGGAAGATATCTACTAAATAAGCAAATTCATATTTTATTCTTTAATTATTAATAGTTAATTTATTTGTTTGATTTGTAAGTGTTCTGTTGGCCAGTGTCAAAAAGGCAAAGGAAATCCTCTATTGTTGTAGCATCCATGAATGTGAATATTTAATATAGACACTATTTATTACTGCTAATGTTGGATGAGAGCACAGATCATCATCATCATCATAATCATAATAGTAACTGCACCTCTTGAATTTGAGTCATTTCAGCTTTCATCTAAGCTGTGCTCTTTAACATGTTTGTGTCAGCAGGCTCCGAGTCTTCCTCGTCGTCATCGGCTTCTGAAGCAGAGGAGCGAGATGATGATGCAGAAGTGCCCAGCTTCATCATGGGGAAGAGGTGACCGAATGAAGGAATGGAAGTATCCAGCATATATTACCATGTGATGCCATAAACACCTCAAGCAGATAACACTTATCAAATTGTGTTCTGACAACTCGTTTTTTAGAAGTGCTCTGGTGTCCTTTATGGTTGATGTTAAATGCTTGAAGTTAATGTGGTCTGATGTTCAACACTTGACTTGGACATTTAAAAAGCTGGATGTTTTGCGTGGATAAAAAAATTTGCTAACACGTTGCTTAAAGCCATATATATATATATATATATATATATATATATATATATATATATATATATATATATATATTATTGAATGCATTAATTAGGCTTCTACATTATGAATACTTTTTATAATGAATTAAACAATGGCTTTAAGTAAATTGTTAAAAATAATTTGATCAGACTTGACTTAACTTTTTTTCTTTGTAAATATGTATTTTTTAAATAAACCACAAAAGGAATAGTCGTGTTTGGCGTTTCATGGAGCATCTTGTCACATACTTTTCTGAACAAAAAAATGGGATGGGTTAAAGGTAGTTTGAGACCACATCTACATTTATTATTATTGTTTTAAATATAAACCTGAAAATAAAATGCTGCTAATTCTGTAATTATACACACTGTTTCTCTGACCTCATTTATGGAGAACCATAATTATACTAAATAATTTGTGCACGCAGGCCCATTTAAAATTTTAAAACAATAGTTCATTTGAGGATTTTGACAAATGATCTCTAATTTTCAATGTTTCATAAAAATGCGGAATAATCTCAGGATTAGAAAAAAATGTAAACTGAAAGGATCCGCAGTGTAATGGTTCATTAGTCACTAATGGACCCTGTTGTCATGTGTACCACATTCCTTTAATGCACTGTATTTGTAAAAAGGAGCGCTATATTATTTTCTCCACCCTGCATAAACCGCTCGGTAAATACTGTTAATAACCCTAGTTCATAATCTGATTCACCACAATGAGATTTTGGATATTGACATTACTATGTCATGAGTTCTACTCACCAGTCCAGTCTTTGCTAATAATATATGTTCTGAGTTACACGTATTCACAGCCCTTTCTTAAGAAAGACAATGTTATAGAGAGAGTCTCAATGACGCATGCCTCAAAATGCCTATAACAAGTTCGAATGCCTCATGTCTGAGCAGGTCTAGTTAAGCTGGTTCGACCTCAGACAAACACTATTTTGTTTCTTTGATTACAGTTGCTGGGGTTGCAGAATATGCCGTTTAGTTTGTCACAGAAAACCAATATGGGGAAAATGTGTAAAATAATATGTATTGCTTAAGTTATTAATGTTCTTCCCTCAAGAATTGAGAACTGCTTGTATTATTAATTTATTGTTTGAATAATCTCCACACCCCTGCTTTTGCACATTGTGTCAACTGACGTCATGCGACTGCTTTGTGGGTATGGTGTTTGCTAACTTTTACGTTAGTCATTCAAACAGCCTTTCATCTGATTTTGCTATATTTTCCATTTATGTTGGTCATATGCTGCTTCACAATTTTGGGTACCTTGAGACTTTAATTGTAGCAGTGTATGTATATATATATTAATGTGATGTTTAGCTTTCCCGCCGGGCCATCCAACATGTAGGTGTGTTTGTTTCTTCAGTAGAACACAAATGAAGATTTTTACCTCCAACCGTTGCTCATTGGACCCCATTGACATGCATAATACAAGCAACGGTTGGAGTTAAAAAATCTTCATTTTCCTATCCCTTTAGAGCAGAAATCTTTTAAATATGATTCAAGCATTTTTCAGAGCTTACAAAGTAACAATAGTCAGACTTTGGAATTTCAGAGCATGTTTTTGTGCCCGGAGCACCTCCCAGGTTCTCCCTAGGATCCACACACCCTAAACTCCCCTCCTTTCAGCTTCTTTTTAAACGTGTTGATTTAGTACCTGCCAGACTTACTATTATATTGCAGACACCCAGGCAGGTGTGATTCTACTGCGGATTTTATTCATTAAAAAATATCTGCGTCCTTGTTACAAGATGAACACAAATGCAGTAATCCGTTTGATGTCATTGCTGTCTATGTGGACGTGGACCGGACGAGGTAGGCTAAGTGTATTTTATATTTGTTTAGTCTTTTTATATAGTTGTTACTATAGAGATCGGGGGTTAACACTTTAGGGTCTAATTCTTACTATTAAGTTGCTTTTTAGGATGCATATTACTAGGATATTGGCTATTTATTAGCACTTATAAATCACATATTAATGTCATATTCTGCATGATCATACATCCCTTAATCCTATACTCAAATACCTAAACTTAACAACTACCTTACTTAACTATTAATAAGCAGTAATTAAGAGTTTTTTGAGGCAAAAGTTACAGTTAAACTTAGAATTGGACCCTTATCTGAGGTGTGGACACATCTGGTTGTAACATTGCATTACAAGTGCACTTAACTGATTCTTTAATTAAATGTGTTTTTCTGAGTGGTCTTAAGAGTGTGTAAAACACACACACACACACAATTGGTTGAATTCAAGAAGTTTTTGCAGTTTAAAAAAAACAAAAACAAAAATGTAAACATACACACGATTAGATTTGAACATATTTATAATGCAGAACAAATATAGAAATATATTTCTATATTGTATATCAAGGGTTCTTGATATACAATATCAGTTCATAAAACGTTTTTGAATATTTGTACATGTATTTAACTTTTGAGAACATAACATTTGCTTTTGGGGTTCACTTCTGAATTAAAAATGTAAATAAAAACATTTGATCAAATGTGACCCTGTCTGAGAAAACCCTCCTAAAGTCATTTTTTTTGTGATTCACTGTTTTCAACATAAAATCATTCTACATAATGTAAAGAACATTCTGTTAAAATATAACCTTGATATCTCTAATATTAACTGAGTATGGCTATGTTAAAGATTTGCTGAATTTCGGGCTCAGAAAATCATGTTTTTGAGAAATTCCAATGTAAACACAAGCTTATTTTTAAAACTGCAACACATTTGATGCATAATTATCCTGAATATGAGCCATATACCACATTAAAGCTGAGATTCTCCCATTTTCAGTGATATATGACACATTTATGGGAAAATTCTTAAAGGTTTGTAAAACAGGCTTATTTATTATGATGCGTATGTCCAAAAAGCACAAAAACATTCAAACGAATTGGGGGTACAAGAGCTTGATTGTAGCAACAATTACCAAGTCAGTTAATTTAAATTATTTGTATAACTTTATTAATAAAATTAAATATCCATGGAAAAAGTCATTAATATATAAATTAATTCATATATTACATTTCAGTAGAAAATCTCTATCTTACATTATTTCACTGGGCTACTATGTAACATTAAGTACAATACTGGAGTAAAAAAAAAATAAAGAGACGGATAGTTCACCCAAAAATGAAAATTCTGTCATCATTTATTTACCCTCATGTACCCTCAACCTGCACTTTCTTCAATAAACCCGGTTATATCATTATTCGGGGTAATTGCACCGAGATTAATATTGGAAAAGCTGTTTAAGCAATCATCTATTTTCTGTTCCTGCTCGCGTTTAAGTGCTGCCATGTCAAATAGCCTAGATAACTTAATTCACTAATCCAGTGTTTCCCAACCTTTTTTCAGTCTGGCGCCCTTTGAAAATGTTCTACATTTTGTGGCACCCCCTTACATAGGTTACGCTAGGGGTGTAACGAATTGGATTCATGAATTGGAATTTGAATTGAATTGACTCCGCCCCACAGGAAGTTGAATTTGAATAACAGGAAGTGGAATTAAATTAATGACAATTCAAATAAATTCCACAGTCACACAACAGACGGATAAAGTTATAAGTTACCCATTATAAATGTGGTTTGGGTGACTTTATCAATGCATAGCAATTTCTTTTTAATATGATTAGTAACTAATTGAATTACCGATTTTTCCTCACACTGTAAAAAATGATTTAGAAAAAAAGTTACCTGGTTGCCTTAATTTTGAGTTCATTGAAATTAAAATTTTGAGTTAATACAATGAACATTTTTTGAGATTCGACAACCTTTATTAAAATATTATTAAAAGATTTTATAAGCATATTGGGTAATTGTGTGTGTTTTATTTCTGATGACGCAGTGAAACATGCCAAATAGTGCTATTATGATTTATCACATTTTTTATGTGGTTCAGATACAATAATATTTTGAGTTTCTATTTATTAAACAAATTTCATTAACGTCACATTTGACGTCACATTAACGTCAAATTTCAATGACATTTTAGTAGTTTTTATGATGAAATAAATCTTATTAGTGGAATGTGCTTTTTCAATTTAAGGTGACTTGAAAAAACAAATTAGAGTAAATGGATATGACCTGTTTATATTTGACTTTGAGTTGTTATTGAATGAATAGTCTGTTTGATGCTGGCACAAGTAGAAACACACTTGTTATTGCACTAGCATTAGCAAAGTAATTGCTCATTGAACAAAGCAACATTCTTCATAATAATAATACGTGCAGTTATTCACATCACAACCTAACCATAAGCTCTACTCTTCTGCACAATGGTAATGGTCAAAACTTCAACATAACAGAAATTCTTTCACATGTCAAACATAAATGAACATTATACATTAACAGATGTTTCCATTCAATCAAAAACACATTAAACTGTTAATTTTAATATTAATATCCATTTCCAGCCATATGCAAAGTATGCTGGGAACTAACAATGGTGTCTCTAAATAAAACTGCACAACTGAGCTAATTCTCTTAAAATAAAATGTTATCATCTTAATCGGTTGCTCAATTCAAGCATCAAAATGACTTACATTTCCTTAAAAAAATGAGCTGAACCACAATTTTCTTAAGAAAATATACACACTGTTTTTAATTATCACCTGTTTTTTGTTTTTTTACAGTGTCACTACTCAACCCTGCATACAATAATTGTATTAATTAAGCAGCTTGCAAACATACTTTACAACTAGAAAAAATTGGGCCCCCAATTAAAACACACCTGAACCAGCTAATCAAGCTGTCAAAATGTCACGTTAACTCATTGTCATGAAACATAGGCTACTATAGAAGGCAAGACTGAGCCTGTATGTTCTGTTCTTTGCCTAGTTTTTCAATCAATACACCTGTACCACTGTAAACACAGCAGGTGTTACGCAATCTATTTTCCCTATGACAGGTGCAAATAAATCAGGGCTGATCACGCAATTATTCTGTGACAGACTAGAATAGTGATTGTCACAGTGTGTTTTGGTTGTTTCATGTTCATGTTCTTAGTTTGCCATATTCACTGTCTTGCTTCTTATTGTCATGGTCACCGTCATGTTTCCTGATTTTGTCATGTGATCCTGCACTGTAAAAACAAATTTTAAAAATAAGTTGAGAAAACAGATTTTGTTTCGTTGGTTCAGCAGACTTAGTACAAAAAAAAAAAGTACTATTTTCCCCTATAGCTTTTTCTTGTTTACTCTACTTTTGTGAATAACAGTTACACAAACTGAAAATAAGTCGTCTGTGACACACTGTGACAAACAAAAAGTTTAGTTGAGCCAACTTGACATTATTTGTTTTCTGGAGAGATGCAACTATTCTGTAACATATTGTTTGTAGTTGAGACAATGCAACATGTTGTGTCTATTGGAAACAGAAGTTCTTATTAAGAATGAACAGGTTCAGATGTTTATTAAAAATGTTTGGTCACCATTTTGGTGATAGAAAAATGCTATCGTTAAAAGCGTTTCCTTTAGTTGGGCAGTTTGACTTCTACAGTCTAAAAAAAAAAAGTTATAGCCTGAAATTTTTAAGTACAATTGACTTGGATTTTTAAGTTATTTCCACTTAAATTATGTTAAACTGACTAAAAAAAAAATAGTTGCATCTTGTATAACTTATAAAAAAAGTTGAGTAAAAACACTATACGCAGTGTAGCGTATGAGTTTGTGGTTTTTGTAACAGTGTTTAACAAAACATAATTTGTTGCAAAGAATGCGGTAATCAGGTAGCCTGACAAGCCAGACCCACATCAAGATGTTTGGTCTGGAAACTCACCATAGACAGGGCTCAGTCCGAGGGGCGGGATAAACGGTTGTCTTTCAAAACTCCCTCTGCACGCGATAGGATAGCGCTACACCAACCGGAGCAACGACGGTGAAGGGGAGCTCGCTGACTGATTAAACATTCGCCGTATCCGGTCGGCTAAACTCCGAACACATCTTCCCTTTTTAAGAATGACTTCAGTGCCGTTCTTTGTTCTTTTCTCAGAGAAAAGCTTAACTCCAAGTCTTCCGGAGGCGCAAGCAGAGCTGATTCGAAAGACCGCCGCCGTTCGCCAGTTTCTGTGTTTACTAGAAGACTGTGTTACTAGAAGCACGCAAACGCAACTCGGCCGTCGTCATTATGGCCCGCCCGCCGACTCTATAGCCTACCTACACGATGTGATTGGGCCGTCCAGATTCTGAGGAATACAGCTCAGATAGGGATTGAGCGTTGCTAGACCACACTTGCGGGCAAATAAAATTTGCTGCCGCTAGGGTGCGTCTAGATTTCTAGGCTAGTAATCAGGTGATCTATTCTAGATAACAGCATTATTAAGGAGAGTAGATTACTACTTTATTCATTATCAAAGTGATTATTTATGAATAGTATATTGTATTTACCAACAATATATTTATGCAGCAGATCAATCATTCCGAATTCTGATTTTTAAATACATTGTGGGAACTTTTTTTAGACACACACACACACACACATCAAGAATCAGCATGTGAATCTCAACAATGGTGACATGTTTCATGCCACAATACATGCTGGGAGTCAGAATCTATGTTGTTGACTCCCAGCATGCATTGCAGCACGAAGCATGCCACCATTGTTGAGATTCACATGCTGAGTCTTGATGTCTGTGGCAAAACATATTTCCCCCTGTAATGCATTTAAAGTTCAGAAGGTCTGTTCTGCTGCAAGCCTGCAACAACGTTTTGCTGGTAAAATATTGGTCAGAAAAAATATATTCATGATTTATTAGAGTTTATGAGGCTGAAAACTTGATCATTTGGGTTTCTTGTTTTTTTGCTTAATTATGCTTGTTTGCTGAACACTGTTACAAAGGCCACAAACTCACACAATCTAACTGCCCAACCAATGGAAACACTCATCACCAAAATGGTGATGGCCAAATGATTTTCAATTTAAAAATCAACATCTAAACCTGTTAATTCTTAAGAACTTCTGTTTCCAATGGACAACATTTCTTGAATTGGCTCAACTACAAAGTATTTGCTACAGAATAGTTGCTTATCTCTAGAAAACAAATAATGTCAAGTTAACACAACTAAAAACAAAAGTTGAGTCAACAACAAAAAAAAAAAGCTTGGGGAAATTGGTACTAAGATTTTAGTTGTTGTAAGGGGCTTCTGCCCCTTTGAAAGTGAAAGCTGACCCTGCCCCCCACATTCTTTCGTCTACTGTTTTCACGGGCAATGACTCCTTCTGCCGGCCAATAGAACAGAGGGACAGGTCATTTATTATTTAAAGCCGTATACACTGAAATGGCTTGGTGGAAACACACTGTAAAAAATTATTTAGAAAAAAAGTTACCTGGTTGCCTTAAAATTTTGAGTTCACTGAAATTAAAATTTTGAGTTAATACAATGAACATTACTTGAGATTCGACAACCTTTATTAAAATATTATTAAACGATTTTGTAAGCATATTGGGTAATTGTGTGTTTTATTTCTGATGACGCAGTGAAACATGCCAAATAGTGCTATGTTCATGATTTATCAAAAATGTTATGTGGTTCAGATACAATAATATTTTGAGTTTCTATTTATTAAAGGGGGGGTGAAACACTCAGTTTCAGTCAATCTCATGTCAATCTTGAGTACCTATAGAGTAGTATTGCATCCTTCATATCTCCGAAAAGCGGTGATGTCCTCAAGCGTGGAGAAACCCATCGCTATCTCAGCTAATACAGATAATGATCCACAATCAAATCTGAGGCTGAAATAAATTGAACAGGAGAAACGGCAACATCAGGATGTCCGTCTCTGTGGTATGTACTGTATTTAGGGGCCTTTGTGTGCAGTTTATGAGGACATGATTCGGTTTATGGACTATTGTATGTGACTAGACCTTAGAGGTAGCAAGTCAAACGGTTTTGCACGTCAGAATCAGACTAGTGTTATACAGAACAACAATGGAGTAACCGTTAGCGCATTTGAATGACGAAGCACGCGATCGTGTCGTTTACTGATGTTTACTCATGCGACGGTAGCCAAAAGCAGAGACATTTGAAGCAGTTTTACTCACCGGCTGCTTCCAAAGCAGGACCGAACCTTTATCGCTGGGACCGCTCCGTCAAAAACACACTTCTTTGGTATGATTTGGTGAAGTCCTGACAGCAGTGACCGTGGAAATCCACTTTGCGACGCGACTGAAGCGATGCCTTGAAGCTTCCCGTCATTTCTGCGTTCAAATCGGTTCAAATGCAGCGCTGCCTTCCCGGAATGCTGTGCTGAAGCGTTGAAGTCGCTCGACGTCACCCATAGGAATAAAGTGGAGCGCGGCGCGTCATAAGTGTTCACGGACGACTGGATCTGCACCTGAGAGACTGTTTACGGCGTGCATTTTCTCTCTCTCCCTCTAGTCACGTGCGCGTACACCCTACCGGGAGAAGAGCCCATACGGCCCATACAAGGACCTTCTGATCTATTAACGTCAAGTAGACCCATACTCGAAAAAAACTCGCCGAAACTTGCGAGAAACCGGAAGTAGTATTTTTAACACAGAAATACTCCATCAAACGTCCAACATTAGTTTTTGAAACTTTGTCTATGTTTAGGATGGGAATCCAAGTCTTTAAAGGTGTAAAAAGCTCAGTATGCATGAAACAGCATTTCACCCCCCCCCCCCCCTTTAAACAAATTTTCTTCACTGTATCAACTTAAAGTTTTAATTTCAATAAACTCACAATTTTAAGGCAACCAAGTTACTTACTTTAAGTTAAACCAACAAAAACCAACCAATTTTCTTTACAGTGCAGAGCTGTTTTTGACCATGTAAAATTAGTGTTTTCTTAAGGCTACAACACCAATTTTGCATCAGTTAATGCTTAGATATAACGGTGAAGAAAATATAAATACATTTCCACATTGACTAATCTATTTATATGAATATAATGTGTATGCTATTTTCTGGTGGTATGATTATATAACATAAACATATGTAAATCAATTATTTGGACAGAGGCAGGAGGGGCAATATCTATTATTATTATTACTATAAAACTGGAAATTAGCAGGGAACTGGACAGAGGGCAAGACCTGAACCACTTTCTGAAACAGTCAGGATCGAGGCTTTGGACATCATCAATGACCTCATTGGTCTAAACCAGTGGTTCACAAATCTGTCCTGGAGGACCACCAGGCCTGCACATTTTATATGTCTCCCTATATCTGAAACACCCATTTCAGATCTTGCAGTCTCTACTAATGAGCTCATGAGTTGAATCAGGTGTGTTAGATTAGGGAGAGCAGGCCTGGTGGACCTCCAGCCCTGCATCTCAATCACCTCCCTAGTTCACTAGTCAGGGCACTGATCAGGACATAAGTCAATGGGCTGACTCCCTGATCAGTGCCCTGACAACTGAACTAGGGAGCTGATTGAGACGCACCCCAGGACAGGTTTGAACCACTAGTCTAGTGTCCAATCCTGCTCCTGGAGGGCCACTGTCCTGCAGAGTTTAGCTTCAACCCCAATTAAACACATCTGTACCAGCTAATTAGGTCTTATTAGGCATACTAGAAACTTCCATCAGGTGTGTTGAGGCAAGCTGGAGCTAAACTCTGCAGGACAGTGGCCCCCCAGGACCAACTTTGGACACCCCTGGTCTAAACGATACGATCCTTGATACGCACTTCAAGCTTCCGGGATTTCTAGACACACGCTCCAAAGCCTTGGCAGAAGTTGGCACAGAACGTAACATCACTAAAAATAAAACTGCACTTGGGTTCAAAAACCTTGCCTCTAGTGGACATTCATTACAGTGATAAAGTTGGCACAATGGGGTCATTTCTCTTTATACTGTCTTTTTTTGTCTACAGGTTCACTTCAGCCCCAGCTCACAACTAATAATTTCATAGGCAAAATTACCAGCAATACGGTAATACTGAAGCAGCCGTATTGTATTTCTGATCAGACAAAAGATGGCGATGAGCTATGGCTGGTAGCTGCGCTGTGCTCAGGTAAAATATATTTCGATATTAAGGTCAGGGTTCAGTAATACACACACACACACACACACACACACACACACACACACACACACACACACACACACACACACATACAGATCAGCCATAACATGACAGACGATGTAAATAACACTGATTATCTCTTTATCACAGCACCTGTTAGTGGATGGGATATATTAGGCAACAAGTAAATTGAGCATTTTAGCAAAAAAAATCAACTGACCCCTGTCCACTGTCGAAAGCACCAACAGTGAGCATGTGCGCATCAGATGATCTGATGATCACGTGGATGGCCGGGTGCGTGTATGTTGCTTACATGGGAAACACATGGCATCAGGAAGCACTATGGGAAGAAGGCAGTGTGATGCTTTGAGCAATGTTCTGGTGGGAAACCTTGGGTCCCGCTATCCATGTGGATGTTACTTCACTTTAACACATACCACCTACCTAAGCTTTCTTGCAGACCATGTACACCCTTTCATGGAAACAGTATTCTATGGTGGCTGTGACCTCTTTCAGCAGGATAATGCGCCCAGCGCAATCGAGCATCTGTGGGATGTGCTGACCAAACTAGTCCGATCCTGGACTTAAAGGATCTGCTGCTAACATCTTTGTGCCAGATACCACAGCACACCTTCAAGGTCTTGTGGTGTCCATGTCTTGACGGGTCAGGGCTGTATTGGCACTAAAAGGGGAACCAACACAAAATTAGACCCTATCGACGGTTCACCACTGTTCCTTCCTTGCATTACTTTTGATAAATTCTGAAACTGCAGACCGGGAACACCCCACAAGAGCTGCAGTTTTGGAGATGCTCTGACCCAGTCGGTTAGCTGTCACAATTTGGCCCTTATCAAACTCGCTCAAATCCTTACGCTTGCCCATTTTTTTCCTGATTCTAACACATCAACTTTGAGGACAAAATGTTTACTTGCTGCCTAATATATCCCACCAACTAACATGTGCCGTGATGAAGAGATAATTAGTGTTATTCATTTCACCTGTCATAATGTTTTGCCTGGTCAGTATATATAGTGAGAACACCACCGGCCATTCATATTGTTGAGCCCTTATGTTTGTGGTTTGAGTGTTCTAAAATGTTGCAGGTCACTGAAGATCTAATGCAAATGCTCCCATCTGTTAAATGATCTAACCTCTTTAACCTTCAGCAAACACCGTCTTTGATAATGAAGTTACCAACGCACCGACACCGTCAGCTCCCTACATCCTCAACCTGTCACCCTACCCAAAAGCCTTTGACCCACCATCGTGGAACTTCTTTGTGACCAGAGTTGGACCTCTAGCAAACTTTCCCTGTAATCAGGCCTCCAATGATGTCTACTTCAAAGTCGGAACTGATGGGAAATGTAGTGGCACCAACTGTAATGGAATATTACCTGATGGATCTCCTATAAGGTAAAACAACTGCAATGTGAACCTAAGAACTTATTTTTACAGATTCAAATCCGCCTTTCTAAAAACACATAGGAAATTTGTGCTCATTCTAAATGCAATTCATGTTGACTCTAAAATGCTAATTCTTTTCCAGGATTTAAAGTCCTCATGAATTTTTATTTTATTTACTTTTTTAGCACATATTAAAGGTCTTAGGGTGAACAATTAAAGGTTTAGTTCACCCCAAAATGAAATTGATATCATCAATGACTCACCCTAATGTCGTTCCACACCCGTAAGACCTCCATTCATCTTCGGAACACAGTTTAAGATATTTTATATTTAATCCGAGAGCGTATCTAAGTGTATGCACACTATACTGTCCATGTCCAGAAAGTGAATAAAAACATCATCAAAGTAGTCCATATGTAACATCAGTGGGTTAGTTAGAATCTCTTGAAGCATCGAAAATACATTTTGGTCCAAAAATAACAAAAACTATGACTTTAATCAGCATGGTCTTCTCTTCCTTGTTTGTTCAGTCCTCGAATAAAGATTCAAATGGTTGTGAATCAGTGAATTGATCCATGGTTGTGATCAACCGCAAGTGAAAACGCATTTTCAAAGTGCGACCACATTAGCAAAATGTAGGCTAAATTCAGCAGTGTCAGTTGTGTATCAAATCATGAATCTCAGCTCACACACTCTGCATGACCAACTTCATAGTCTCAGTCTCAGCTGTCACCATAGTCTCCCGCATGGACCGTTGGCTGAACATCTAATGCATAAGGCAGACAAAATTGATAATGAGCTTTAAAGTCCTAATCTGATTTATTGAACTCTACAAGATTTTTGGGAAACACTTGTCGCTGCCTTTAATGATCCGTCTGGAAACAAAATCGTTGTGACGCCAAACCCCTGCATGAAAGAAGAAAGCCGTTGTGTTTACAAATGTGAAAATGAATGCTGATCAGGATCAACTAAAGCCGGGTGCACACTGCGATTTTGCCCACAATTTGGCCGTCTGAGACAAATTTAGCAAATCCTAAAAGATTCCTCAGATCCTAGGCTAAAATCTGACGTCTTTGGTCGTTAGTTTAACATGTTCACCGGCAGCCGATTAATGAGCGCTGTGATCAAATTTTACCTCAGACGAAATTCTGGCAGTGTCAGAAGATTTGGCACAGAATCCTGCAGTGTGACTTCTCCTACGACAACAGTCAAATATCTCGGTTTTTCAAGACAAACTATGACCAAAGTCTGACATTAATGACAACTGAGATCTTACAGTGTGACATGGCTTACATCGGGGATCATGTTCGTACAGTCTGACAAGGGACATTCGCAAAGGATTTTGAAAAATCGCACAGTGTGCAGGACCCATAAGGCCCTGTTTACAGCGGGTATTAAAGGGATAGTTCACCCAAAAATGAAAATGTGATGTTTATCTTGTTAACCCCAGGTCATCCAAGATGTAGGTGTCTTCAGTAGAACACAAATGAAGATTTTTAACTTCAACCGTTGCAGTCTGCCAGTCATAATGCATGTGAATGGGTAACAACTCTATGAGAGTAAAAAAAAAGACATGCTTAGACAACATGCACAAAAACCCTGCTGCTCGTGACGACACAGCTCTTAAGACACAAACCCGAACAGTATTTATGTATTTTTCTACCTCATATGCAGATGAATCTCATCTAGTGTTCCCATCCGTCATTACTTCTGTCTGGTAAGGTCAAAACTGGCACAATCATAGATATATATTATGTAGATGAGGAATGAATATATGTATGTATGTATGTATGTATGCATGTAAGAATGTACAGGTCCTTCTAAAAAAATTAGCATATTGTAATAAAGTTCATTATTTTCCATAATGTAATGATAAAAATTTAACGTTCATATATTTTAGATTCATTGCACTCCAACTGAAATATTTCAGGTCTTTTATTGTTTTAATACTGATGATTGTGGCATACATCTCATGAAAACCCAAAATTCTCAAAAAGTTAGCATATAATGAAAAGTTTCTCTAAACGAGCTATTAACCTAATCATCTGAATCACCTAATTAACTCTAAACACCTGCAAAAGATTCCTGAGGCTTTTAAAAACTCTCAGCCTGGTTCATTACTCAAAACCGCAATCATGGGTAAGACTGCCGACCCGACCCTGTCCAAAAGGCCATCATTGACACCCTCAAGCAAGAGGGTAAGACACAGAAAGAAATTTCTGAACGAATAGGCTGTTCCCAGAGTGCTGTATCAAGGCACCTCAGTGGGAAGTCTGTGGGAAGGAAAAAGTGTGGCAAAAAACGCTGCACAACGAGAAGAGGTGACTGGACCCTGAGAAAGATTGTGGCGAAGGACCGATTCCAGACCTTGGGGGACCTGCAGAAGCAGTGGACTGAGTCTGGAGTAGAAACATCAAGAGCCACCGTGCACAGGTGTGTGCAGGAAATGGGCTACAGGTGCTGCATTCCCCAGGTCAAGACACTTTTGGGCTACAGAGAAGCAGCACTGGACTGTTCCTCATTGGTCCAAAGTACTTTCAGATGAAAGCAAATTTTTCATGTCATTCAGAAATCAAGGTGCCATAGTCTGGAGGAAGACTGGGGAGAAGGAAATGCCAAAATGCCTGAAGTCCAGTGTCAAGTACCCACAGTCAGTGATGGTCTAGGGTGCCATGTCAGCTGCTGGTGTTGGTCCACTGTGTTTTATCAAGGGCAGGGTCAATGCAGCTAGCTATCAGGAGATTTTGGAGCACTTCATGCTTCCATCTGCTGAAAAGCTTTATGGAGATGAAGATTTCGTATTTCAGCATGACCTGGCACCTGCTCACAGTGCCAAAACCACTGGTAAATGGTTTACTGACCATGGTATTACTGTGCTCAATTGGCCCGCCAACTCTCCTGACCTGAACCCCATAGAGAATCTGTGGGATATTGTGAAGAGAAAGTTGAGAGACACAAGACCCAACACTCTGGATGAGCTTAAGGCCGCATTCGAAGCATCCTGGGCCTCCATAACACCTCAGCAGTGCCACAGGCTGATCGCCTCCATGCCACGCCGCATTGAAGCAGTCATTTCTGCAAAAGGATTCCTGACCAAGTATTGAGTGCATAACTGAACATAATTATTTGAAGGTTGACTTTTTTTGTATTAAAAATACTTTTCTTTTATTGGTCGGATTAAATATGCTATTTTTTGAGGAATTTTGGGTTTTCATGAGCTGTCTGCCAAAATCATCAGTATTAAAGCCGCACTTGGCTACTTTTGCTCTCGGGGTCCCCCTACAGTTTGGAAAAAATGATGTCCTCAGCTACTGTCGTAAGATCAGTCATCCTACAACAGGGGATGCCATCTCGCGTGCTTTTGTTGACATGACAATCCTGATAGCCCTGAACTAGTGATGCGTGGGTCGTCTCATAACCCGCAGACCCCGTATGTCTATTTAATGGCCGCGGGTGCGCGGCGGGTTGTAAAAATATATACAGTGGTGCGGTGCGGGCCAAATAACTTCATAAAAGTGGCGCCGCGGGTCGGTGCAGCACTAACAGTTCCCCTGAACACTGCAAGAGGAGTTCAGAGTTCTTCTGGCGGCGCGTGTGAAATGTCTTCATCCCAGGTAACGTTACAGTCAGTGGCATATGTTTCAGCATGTCATATGAATATAATTTCATGGGTTTTATTTTTTTCAAACGCCAAATAATCACGATGCTCACGTTTACAAGCCAGCGTCATTGTAGTAGTCTATTGGTTACCGTTTTACAGAATCTATATGATACTTCAGTTCAATGTTTGAGTGGTAGCTCACCGTAACAAGCATGACAGCATCGGTCAGGCACGCCTCCTTCAGCTCACGCCGACGAGCAAACGCTGGTCCAATGTTGATCCTCGTCCTGCCTTTAATCCCATCACTTTTTCGTTTCCTCTTATTGCTTTCCTCCAACAAAACCTTTTCTTTATTATTTGTCTCTGCTGCTTCGGACATAACTATATTATCCGACGAACAAAGTTGGGCTCGCACGTCCGAATGTAAGGAAGTGTGTGTGTTGGGGGAAGTGACGTATATGCCGTAAAGCAGTCGAGTTTTGTAGTTCTTTTTGTTCTCGGGTTACTACCCGAAACCTGAAGTTTTAAAGTACGATTAAAAACGATACAGACCCCATCAGGCTATGGCAGACGTGTCATTCAACCTATTGTTAGTCGATTTATCATCACAAGAGTCTTAAAAAATATATTATGAAGGTTGAAAAGTTACCTAGTGCTGCATTAAAACAATAAAAGACCTGAAATATTTCAGTTGGAGTGCAATGAATCTAAAATATATGAAAGTTTAATTTTTATCATTACATTATGGAAAATAATGAACTTTTTCACAATATGCTAATTTTTTTTAGAAGGACCTGTATATGGTTATATATGTATATATAGAGAGAGTTGTTACCCATTCACATGCATTATGGCTGGCAGACTGCAATGGTTGAAGTTAAAAATCTTCATTTATGTTCTACTGAAGAAACAAAGTCACCTAAACCTTGGATGCACTGGGGTTAACAAGATAAACATCACATTTTCATTTTTGGGTGAACTATCCCTTTAAGGTGTTGTTTTTGTCTTTGTTTTTTTTTCTCTTTTTTTTGGCGATTGGATCACAAGTAGACGTCTAGACGAGGGAGACATACACGTTTATACCTGGTGTTTTAATGTCTCTTTTGTTCACTTTCAACCACTTCTGTCTTAATTTCTGTGAGATGAGGGTATTTATTTATTTTTTTGAGTGAAAGAACAAAACTTGACAGCAGTTTAAAAAAAACACTGGATTTAAGTTTGATGTTAATGTATTGCAACTGTTTTTCCCTTTTTTTGCACAGTTTCAAGTATCTTCAAATCGATGTGAGCCGGATTATTGTTAATTCGTCGAGCTGGTCTGCCTGCATTCCTCTTGCGAAATGTAAGAATTCATAACATCAAATAATTTGAATTACAATTCTGCTAAGTAATATTGGAGTAATTCATATCTTAATTACCTGTTCATACAGCACAAAACCTTCAAACCATTGACGATGGTCTAAGTGCGAGATCTGGTGCCATGGTTGTCATTATTTCCATCCTATGTGCGGCTGTGGCTCTGCTTTTACTCATTTTCTTCATCATGTTATGCGTGGCCTAGTGAGTATATCATGTCTTCCTCACAAATACAGTGGTCCCAAAACATAGACACTTAAATCTCACTTTAAATTGATATATTAAGTGTCCAAAAACTTTGGGGGGCATTTCATATTAACTGTGATTTTTGTTTCAGACAATATAGCTAATATAAATTTCCTTCATGATATTGCGTAGCAGTCTAAAATGCATTACCATATGTGACTCTGGACCACAAAACCAAGCATAAGTCCCACGGCAAGCAATACATTGTATGGTCAAAAATTATACATTTTTTGTTTTATGCCAAAACACTATTAGGATATTAAGTAAAGATCATGTTCCATAAAAATATTTTGTGCATTTCCTAACCTAAATATAATCATCAAAAACCGCTATAAGAACTTCATTTGGACAACTTCATTTCAAATAGTTGTATCTCGGCCAAATATTATCCTATCCTAACAAACCATACATCAATGAAAGCTTATTTATTCAGATGAATAGGCCTACATCTCAATAAAAAAAATCAACTCTTATGACGGTTTTGTGGTCCAGGGTAACATATATGATTGCATGTAATGTCATCTAATGCCATCCCAATTCATTTTCCTAACATGCAACTAAATCTTGTCCATATCCAGCTGTGGCAGGAAGAAAGACATCTCCCAAGGGACATCTCCCTCGAGAGGCATGAACTCAATCCGTATCCCCCGCTATGACATCCACAGCCTGAGGCGAGCGCACCCCTACGACAACCCATCTTACGAGTCCGAATGGAAAAATTATTTCACATCGGACACTCTGCCCAAGTCTGGAATACAGACACAGAAGTCGTGAGCCCCCATAAACACCATCATTGCATTGCATTCTGAGGGAAATTACTATGCTGTATTTCCTCTTCCAGTATGTCACAAGGCAAAATAGAGGAAGTGAACTTCAAATGAACCCATCACTCTATGACTCTCACATCATCATGTAGGCCATGTTACAAAGATGTCTGGTGACCAGAATGGTTGTTTTGGAAATTTTTTTTCTTTTTTTTCGCTATTATCTTTTGGCCTCAGTATTGTATAATGTGATCAAGATTGAACAGAAATACACTCTTTACACTGACTACAACATGCAAATTCACTAGATGGCGCTGTTTAGTAACCAAGCAAATATGTGGTAATGTGACAGTCATACTGTAGTTTTTGCTAGTGCAGTGTTTCCTAACCTTTCTTGTTTTAGAGTTCAAATAGACTTTAAATATCTTTTCATCAACACCAAACCTGGAATTTTGGTCTCAATAGTTAACAGTTTACTGCATTAACTAACATTAGCAATATATTTGAAAGCAATTATTAACTTTTGTAAATGTTAGTAATTAAAACTAAATTCATGTTAGGTCACAGTTTATTCACTAATGTTAACAAACACAACTTTTGATTAGTAAAAGCATTAGTAGAAATGCTTGTATTGTTCTTTGTTAGTTATAAAATAATAAAAAAACGTTCTGTAAAGTGGTATAAGATATCTTTTATATATTCATATTATTAACATTTTTATTACAAAAACAACTCTCTAAATGGTTTATATGTTAAGTGTAACAAATGCAGATTAAACACACATTGCACATTATTTTATCTTTACTGTAAACCCTAACACTCAACATATCTGTGGTTTGAGTAGGGTAAACCTAATTTAAACAAATTAGTTCAATCTTCTTAACTTCTAAGAGTTTAAAAAACATTTATCTCAAAACTGACACATTTTAAGTCATTTACTGAATTAAAGCTAGCCAAGTCTCATGACATGATAATTGTATAGCTTTTAGCAATTTAAATATCTGCTTACTTGAACTTTTCTGAAACTTAAAACATTTCTTAACTTAAACATTTTGATGTAAGTTTTGTCAACTTATATCTTGTTTGTATTATATGCTTACAAAGCAATTACCCCAAGGTCTTACTTATTATGAATCACGATTAAACGAGTTATAAATGTATGTTGCATGTGCTGTAACTGGTCTCTAAGTTTTTCATGATTGTTAATCACTTTTTATATATTGTTTAAACAGTTTTGTAGTGTGACATGCATTTTGAAAGATACAGCCATTTCATTAAGTTTCTCAATGAATATGATGTCATAAATGTATTCATTTACTAAAATTACTAACTATCATGTCACGCCTGCCAGCCGGAGTGCCTATGTGATAGCCACCAGAGGGCACTCCTCCCATCTTTTCCCATTACCCAGAATCATCATGCCTGATTATTTTCAACTGTTTCTCATTATTCTGGTTAAAGCCCTGTGTCTTCACTCATGCATTGAAGTCTTGTATGTGTTCCAGTGCATTCATTTATGTGTCATGGTTTTGATCTTCTGCTTGTCTTTCTTGGATTTTCTTATTTCTTGACGTATTATCTGGATTGTTTGGCCTGTGGTTTTGACCATGGCCTGTTTTGTGGGTTATGATTCTGGATTGCCCTAATAAAGCTGCTTTTACATCCTCAGTGATGTCAGAGCAGTTTGTAACATACAACTTAAGTTTATTGTATTTTATTTTTAAATTGTATTCTTTTGTTTTACTTCTATTTTATTTTAATTCCATTATTTTTATTTTATTGTATTTTAACTTTTTTATTCATTTAATTTATTCTTTTTTTTTTTTTTTTGTAATTGCATTTTATTAATTTTTTTTCTTTTGTTCTATTTTTTTCTTTTATTGTATTTATTTATTTTATTCAACTCATTGTATTGCATCTGGGATTGTCTTCAGATTAGTTCACCCCAAAATATAAATCTTCATTTAGTGCCCCTCAAAGTTGTTTCAAACCTAGCTGTATAAATGTGTTTCTTCTGCTAAACACAAAATACACTTTGAAGAATGTCAGTAATCAAACAGTTTGATCTTCCCCATTGACTTCCATAGTATTTTTTTCTCCATATATGGAAGTTAATGGGGACCAACAACATACACACATTCTTCAAAATGTCTTCTTTTGTGTTCAGCAGAAGGAAGAAATTCATACAGGTTTGGAACAACTTGAAGGTAAATGATAAATGATGACAGAATTTCTTTTTTTTTTTTTTTGGTGAACAATCCCTGTAACATTGCACAGAATGCAATGGAAAACTGTCAGATATGGTCAGAATTTTACAAAAGACACACGTGATACTACCTGAAATTTTGACCAGCCATTTAATTAAGCTTGAAAAACATTTGTCAATATCAAATCTAAAAATGTTTTTTTTTGTACATTCATTCTCCATGTAATTGTACCCTAAAAAGTCAAGCATTCATTCATCATTATAGAATGACCAAGCATAACTAATGGCAGTTAAGTTTTACATTTTGGTGAATTGGTGGCAAATTCATAAAATCTCATTCTTATGCTTTCATGATCTGATATGACCCACTGACGATTAGGGATCATGCTTGTGTTTTTTAATAAAAAAATCCTACATTTGTGTACAAATCGCTAATTCATATGAAATCACCATCTCACAATTAAATTGAGATCCTCATTTACCACATGAAAAGAAAAGGCGTGAAAAGAAAAAAATATATACAGTCTTGTTCAAAATAATAGCAGTACAATGTGACTAACCAGAATAATCAAGGTTTTTAGTATATTTTTTATTGCTACGTGGCAAACAAGTTACCAGTAGGTTCAGTAGATTCTCAGAAAACAAATGAGACCCAGCATTCATGATATGCACGCTCTTAAGGCTGTGCAATTGGGCAGTTAGTTGAATTAGTTGAAAGGGGTGTGTTCAAAAAAATAGCAGTGTGGCATTCAATCACTGAGGTCATCAATTTTGTGAAGAAACAGGTGTGAATCAGGTGGCCCCTATTTAAGGATGAAGCCAACACTTGTTGAACATGCATTTGAAAGCTGAGGAAAAGGGGTCGTTCAAGACATTGTTCAGAAGAACAGCGTACTTTGATTAAAAAGTTGATTAGAGAGGGGAAAACCTATAAAGAGGTGCAAAAATTGATAGGCTGTTCAGCTAAAATGATCTCCAATGCCTTAAAATGGAGAGCAAAACCAGAGAGACGTGGAAGAAAACAGAAGACAACCATCAAAATGGATAGAAGAATAACCAGAATGGCAAAGGCTCAGCCAATGATCACCTCCAGGATGATCAAAGACAGTCTGGAGTTACCTGTAAGTACTGTGACAGTTAGAAGACGTCTGTGTGAAGCTAATCTATTTTCAAGAATCCCCCGCAAAGTCCCTCTGTTAAAAAAAAGGCATGTGCAGAAGAGGTTACAATTTGCCAAAGAACACATTAACTGGCCTAAAGAGAAATGGAGGAACATTTTGTGGACTGATGAGAGTAAAATTGTTCTTTTTGGGTCCAAGGGCCACAGGCAGTTTGTGAGACGACCCCCAAACTCTGAATTCAAGCCACAGTACACAGTGAAGACAGTGAAGCATGGAGGTGCAAGCATCATGATATGGGTATGTTTCTCCTACTATGGTGTTGGGCCTATTTATCGCATACCAGGGATCATGGATCAGTTTGCATATGTTAAAATACTTGAAGAGGTCATGTTGCCCTATGCTGAAGAGGACATGCCCTTGAAACGGTTGTTTCAACAAGACAATGACCCAAAACACACTAGTAAACGGGCAAAGTCTTGGTTCCAAACCAACAAAATTAATGTTATGGAGTGGCCAGCCCAATCTCCAGACCTTAATCCAATTGAGAACTTGTGGGGTGATATCAAAAATGCTGTTTCTGAAGCAAAACCAAGAAATGTGAATGAATTGTGGAATGTTGTTAAAGAATCATGGAGTGGAATAACAGCTGAGAGGTGCCACAAGTTGGTTGACTCCATGCCACACAGATGTCAAGCAGTTTTAAAAAACTGTGGTCATACAACTAAATATTAGTTTAGTGATTCACAGGATTGCTAAATCCCAGAAAAAAAAAATGTTTGTACAAAATAGTTTTGAGTTTGTACAGTCAAAGGTAGACACTGCTATTTTTTTGAACACACCCCTTTCAACTAATTGCCCAATTGCACAGCCTTAAGAGCGTGCATATCATGAATGCTGGGTCTTGTTTGTTTTCTGACAATCTACTGAACCTACTGGTAACTTGTTTGCCACGTAGCAATAAAAAATATACTAAAAACCTTGATTATTCTGGTTAGTCACATTGTACTGCTATTATTTTGAACAAGACTGTATATATATATATATATATATATATATATATATATATATATATATATTATATGAGAGGGTTGCGCTCTGGTAACTCTTTGATAGACCGGTGAGTCATAAGAAGCCCACACAGACAGTGGATCCCCTCCTCTGGTCACATTTCTAAAGGTTCTGGATCTCTCGTCTGTATTCCTGGATAAATGAGTCAACCGTGCCCACACTCATGTATTAGATCACCTATATATTTAGTAAAAACACATCATTTTCTGGAAAACCTCACTGGAGCCTAAACAACAATGGCAAAACTCTGTTGTGAAGGCGCACTTCTCGATCTTTGTTTTTTTTCCTGACGTTGACAGCACTTGTGTAGCCTATATCAGAATCTGTCAGTGTGTTCACGTCTGACATTATGCGAGAGTCCATTTCCATCAGACGCCATAATCTACGAGTCTTTCAGTGTTTTACCTTGTTTATTCATGCATTCAGTGAGGCTGTCAGTCTTCAAAAATAGCCATGACTGGTGAGCTTAGGGAGATATTTTCTTTGAGTTTTGTCTATATTTTTACGTGAGTCATTTCAGTTAGTGTGAAGCCTCTTTCCATTATTATGGCAGACTGGGGTTGTTTGGTCACATCATGAGCTTATCAGTCATAATAACCTGTGTGGAGAAGATCTCAGCGGAAAAGGAAGTACACTGTCATATTGCACTTACAGCTCTCAGCTATTCTGAATCACCGATTTTAGTTCTGCTTTCTTAACATAAATAACATGGAATCATTCAGAGAGAAAAAAGGAATTTCACTGAGGCACGTGCTGCAGTTAAATGCAATGCCAGACAGATATTTCGAGAAATGAAAGAGAAGTGGACAGCTGTAAAACAAAGACGTCACACTCACAATGTGTTTTCATTAAAGCTACACTGTGTAACTTTTTTAGTTTATTCTTAGTTAAAAACACTTGGTTCTTATATGTGCTCATTAATGTATATTTACTTCTTTCAAGGTATAAAGTATCTCGTAAGTTTATAATATGCCATTGAAAATACATACGGGTGAGGGGTTCGAATGCTAGTCGCCATGGTGCTCCTCCATCTTGAAAGTACATTAGCCTGAAGGGGGATTCTGAAACCCACTGCCGCTTCAATATACCTGTATATATTTATATCCTAATTAACTTCATAATCAAAACCTTAATCAATATTTACCTTCCTATATTATTAAAATGATTCTATCCAGTTATGATTTTGCTTAATGTTTCTTGTTTTCTAAACTGTATATTTGGTCTTTGAGGAGTGACTGAGGGTCTGGCCTAGAGATGTGTGATGTGTCACTAAACACTGGCAACAAGGTTGTGTGTTTGGACTTTTGAGGTATCACACACCCCTAACATGTCAGGAGTGCAGTAACAGGGTTTGCTCACTTAGCCCGGCTTCCATTATGTTTTATTCCTTTTATATTTCTTTTTACTGAAACACTAAAGACTCAAGATGAATATTGCCTGTACTATTGTGTGTCCCTCTCACTGAAAGAAAGCACATGCTATCACTATGTTTTGGTAAGAACTGGTTAGAACTGGAGCTTAATCAGCTCCAACCTTGGAGAGAGTGTGTATCTGTGTATGTGCTCAGTATTCTATGTTACAGATAAGAATGGTGTTCAATGGGCACCCTAAGAGTTGGGTGGACTTGTTGTTCTGGGCAAGCTGGCGCCTGCTTCAGATCTGGAAGGTCACTACGGGCCGGGGTGAAAGCGTCAACAAGTGACACGTCAGTGGAAACGTGCATCAGATTAACTGACATGAGTGGAAATTTACCATGACTGTGCATTGTCTCTAAGCCAATCAGAACCATCCACATTGCAGTAATGACGTGGATAAGACCTTGAAAACGGTATAACTGTTGGGACAATTGTATGTACGATAGGACGAGGCAACGAGACGGTGAGAGAGGGAGCGCAGCCTACGAACTCCTTGTGAGACTTGAAGCTGGCTTCTGCTTTTGAAACTGCAAACTATTCTAAGTACATTTTTCTTTTAATTAATTGCAATCCTGACTCTGTCTTCGTTTCTTCACTACTGGTCCTGGGTCATAAGCTGTTAACCCCTAACAAGCCAAAGAGGGACATACCCATAAATTCAAGCTTTAACTTTTGCGTTTTAACACTCGATGCCACCGTGTCGAATGTGAAGAGGGGGATTGCCATGTTAATCTTGGACTAAATCGGCCACCGTAGGAGTTAAATCGAAATCAGAATTGAGAGGAACAGAAACTATTATTCCCTGGATGGTCACCTTTTCACCGCTAGATGGGGGAAAATATCACACAGTGTAGCTTTAACAGTGATTTTGCATGTAGATTTACACCGATCAGGCATAACCTAATATTGTGTTGTTCCTCCTTTTGCTGCCAAAACAGCCCTGACCTGTTGAGGCATGGACTCCCCTAGACCCCCGAAGGTGTGCTATGGTATCTGGCTCCAATATGTTATGTTAGCAGCAGATCCTTTAAGCCTGTGTCGAGGTGGGGCATCCATAGATCGGGTCTGTTTGCTCAGGATATCCCACAGATGCTCGAATGGATTGAGATCTGAGGAATTTGAAGGGCAAGTCAATGTAGGTGGTAGTGTTGTCAAAAATATCGATATTTCGATATATATCGATACTGGAATATCTGAAACGATACGATTCTCAGTTTTTACAGTATCGATATCAGCTGCGCTCTCCTCTCTGACCGTCAGCGAGTTGACACACACACCGGCATATTCTCACTCAGCCCAGTTAACCTCTGAGCACGGCGAACGAGCGTTCTGCTGGACTTTTTCCTCATGACAGTGTGTTAGTGTTAGTGTGTGATCGGTCTGAATTTCGCGGGGGATTGCACATAAATTAATTCTACTAATCCCCGCAGATTTCGTGCTCCACATCTGAAGCGCACACACACATAGCCTACCGTAATAAAGCCGCCTCTGACATGATACAAGTGCAAACATTTGCTTCCTTTTCCAGCTTATTATTGGTCAAATACACTCAAAGAATTATCAGTGCACATCTGGAAGAGTATTAACGTAAACACAGTCGCAAACAGTTCAGGAAGAACGAGTAACAGGAACAGTGTTTAGGATCCATGCGTCTGTTAGTCTTAAAGGGACCGCAGTCATTTGCTATTCAAACTACAAAAAGACAAACGATCAACTGCTCTTGACTGATCAACTTGTGTAACTTTAATAGTTTCATCTGTACGCTATTGAATTTTTTACAAAGAACATTATCCAATGTTGTTTTAAATGTAATTACTATGCATTTTTTAAATTCAGTTTCTTATCTGAATGTTAGACTTAGCTGAAAAAATAAAGCAGTCTGTTTAATTTGTATCTTCTATTCTATTGCATTTATTTGTGCTATTGTTTGTAATCTGTTTATTTGTTCTTATTTCATTACTGTTTACTCATCTTTTTAAATTCAATTTACCATTCGAAATCAAGCTTTCTTGTGCTGTGTGTAAGCTATTGCAACACAATTACCCCATTGTAAAAAATACATTGAGATAGCAAAAATTTGTGAGATAATTTTAATAGTAATTGATCAATAGTTGTTCAAATCAAAACGATGCCCAACCCTAAGGAACATGCTGGCCACATGAATTTTTAGTAAAAAATAACAATGAATAATAAGTTCTGTTGTCATATTAAGCATCTTATCTTATTTATTTATTTATTTATTTATTTTTTACTGTGGTATCGATTTAGTATCGATATATCGATATTTTAGTCTGATATCGTATCGAAGTCATAATTTTGGTATCGTGACAACACTAGTAGGTGGTACGTGTCAAAGTGACATCCACATGGATGGCAGGACCCAAGGTTTCCCAGCAGAACATTGCCCAAAGCGTCACACTGCCTCTGCCGGCTTGCCTTCTTCCCATAGTGCATCCTGGTGCCATGTGTAAAAGAAAGAGTGATTCATCAGACCAGGCCACCTTCCATTGCTTACGTGCCCACTTTTGGCACATTCGGTGGTGGACAGGGGTCAGCATGAGCACCCTGACTGGTCTGTGGCTATGCAGTCCCATTCGCAACAAACTGCGATGCACTGTGTATTCTGACACCTTTCTATCAGAACCAGCATTAACTTCTTGAGCAAATTTTCTAAATCTATCACATGAGGACAAAAGCTGTGTCCGAAACTTGGAAAAGGCTACCTTCGGAGGACACATTTCAAGGTAGGACGGCATCAAGGCATGTCCGAATCTAATGTTAGCTTCACTACCTGTCCCTGAGATACATTTATCTGATCGGGATTTAAAGGGAGCATAAATGTATCCCTCGGTGTCTTTGATATCTCATTATCATGTGCGTTCCATTCTGTGACAGTTGAGCTGCAAAAAAGATGGCATCCAAATTCAAAGTTGAATTTGTTGGTCAGTTTGTGTGTAAAAAGATTTTGACCAACATTTTCCACTTGTGATGTAATTTATAGCAAGAAATTACTAATGTAGTAATTAATTATTTGTTTAGTTCTCACCAAAGCTCGCTTTATTTTGCTGTAGATCATTAAAGGTGCCCTAGAATGATTTGAAACAATATGTTAAATTGTTCTCTGATATCTACATAGAGGGTATGTGGCTTATTTAAGGGCAAAATTTGTCCAAATACAGTTTTACAAGTCCATTTACAAACCCTATAAATTGACCCTAGGATGTAATGCTCTGTTTTTCCCTTATTTGGAAGAGTCATTAATATTAAAATTAGAGCTCTGCTCTGATTGGCTTATTTCAGCAGCTCACGGCAAGCATTTCAACTGTTCAGCGAAGCGGCTCGCGAGTCCTGACAGAACACAGACCGACTGAGTGACACTTTAAGCAGAACATCTCAAATGGAGATTGCTGAAATGCAGCTTACTTGTTTATTGGTGTTTTCAGATCATCCGCGCGTGCATATGGTTGCTAGATTGTACATGTTCAGGTAAAACACTGGATAGTATAAGTGTTCTTTTCACAGAAAAGCTCTGTTTGGGGGATTTAAAGTACTGAAATCTGGCAACCGCACAAACGCTCTTCTTTCCCAAACCAAAACCAGTGATTTTAGACTCGCTTTTTTCGTCAATGATATTGCATGTTTATATAACGTTAGTCACAATGTAGGCTACGCAGTGACTGTGATGTACTCTGAAATACAAGCATGCAAAAATATCATACTTCATTTCTCAAAAATATAAATATATATATTTGTACAAAATGAATAGCCTTGTCAAATGACTGTCGTTTTAACTTATATGGTGGAAAAGGTGACGTTTGCTAAAAGGATCGAGTGAAGGATCTGTAAGCAAAGTATCTACGGTTGTATTTTGTAATACAAAACAATATTGACCTTTGTCATTAGACACACTATTTAGTTTTGTATGGTACTTGGAGTTTCCTATTGTTACTGTACTAGCATCTTGCGTCATCTAGACAATGCGGTCTCTCTAAGGAACTTTCAATTTAATCAGAAATTGTTTAAACAGCTAGTCAATAAGTGGATAAATCACTACTTACTGCTTGCAGGAATACAGTTGTAATTGCCACTTTCTTCAGTTTAAGACGCTGAGAGAAGCTTGCTTGAAATGGGCCGAACAAACGAACGATCTTGAATTAAATTGTTGAGGTATCCGATTATAAACATCAACCATGACTGTTGACATTTTTTATCTGTGGGAAGGGTAGAAAAGTCCTCACGTCTCCTGCACAGCCTGGAACATGACGTGTGTCCATGAGCTGCCGTTTTTGCTATCCTTGCGTGAAGCTTGTTTACCTGCAGTCACAATGATTCGGCTTCGTCAGTTTCACCTGACAATGAACATGTTTGGACAGATGCAAATGTTGGGGGCGTGCATAAAAATGATCCCCAACGATTGTGTCACAGTTGGCAGCCTTATGTTGACAATCACTTATTTTTCCGTGGTGTTTTTTATGCACGAGATTTAAATATGAAGGAGGAGCCAATGGTGTTTGAGACTCACAGTCTTTGATGTCCATGTACTGAACTCTTATTATTTCACTATGGCAAGGTTAATTCAATTTTTCATTCTAGGGCACCTTTAAACTGTTACACTGCCTTAGATGTCTGTCTGAAATTATATTAGTGAGGTGATTTTCATACACAAACCTGCCTTACAAGTTATTGCCTGAGGCAGCAAGGCAAAAAGTCAGCTGCCCAGGTTTTAGGACGCAGCCAATGTTCACTTGCTGCCTAATATATCCCACCCACTAACAGATGCTGTGATTAAGAGATAATCAGTGTTATGTATGTATATTAAAAAAAATGACTTGGAAAATATTAATTTTATTAAAGGGTTAATTCTACCAAAAATGAAAATCATGTCATTTATTTCTCACCCTCATGTCGTTCGACACCGCTAAAAACCCGTTCATCTTCGGAACACAATTGAAGATATTTTTGTTGAAATTCGATGGCTCAGAAAGGCCTTCATTGACACCAATGTCATTTCCTCTCTCAAGACCCATAAAAGGCACTAAAGACGCTGTTACAAAGCCCATCTCACTATATTGGCTCTACAATAATTGTATGAAGCGACAAGAATAGTTTTTGTGAGCAAAAAACAACAACTAAATAACGACTTATATAGTGATGGCCGATTTCAAAACACTGCTTCCTGAAGCTTCGGGGCTTTATGAATCATTAGGTGTTTCTCAATATCAAGGATGCTTCCTTGGAAGGACTGATCGAGAACACGTAAATGGAACAGGCTAGCAAGTGCATGTTATTGCGTCATTACATTAGAAAAGGTCCAATTTCGGTATGAACGCCTCCGTTTGTTCCTTGGTCCCTGTTCCGATTGATTGAAATTCCGATGATCCTCGAAATTGGAACAGTCCTTCCATGGATGTCGATGACGTAGCATCCTTGGAATTCTGGCTTCCAAGGATCCTTCCTTGACATTGAGAAACGCCTAGTGTATCACATCAGCAGTTCGGACCGCCAAAGTCACATGATTTTAGAAATTTGGCAGTTCAAATTTGACACGCGATCTGAATCATGAATCGATATACTGATTCATAAGCTTCAGGAAGCAGTGTTTTGAAATCAGCCATCATAAGTCGTTATTTAGTTTTTTTTGCGCACAAAAACTATTCTCGTCGCTTCATAAAATTATTGTACAATCACTGTAGTGAGATGGGCTTTGTTACAACGTCCTTAGTGCCTTTTATGGGTCTTGAGAGAGGAAATTACATCATTGCCAATGAAGGCATTTCTGAGGCATCAGATTTCAACAAAAATATCTTCATTTGTATACGTGAAGATGAACAAATGTCTTACAGGTGTCGAGGGTGAGTAATTAATGACATAATTTTCATTTTTGGGTGAACTAACTCTAAGTTTTTTTTTTTTAAATTAAATTACTGTGTACTTTTATAATTCATTTTAATTTGGTGTATTATTAAATAATATTAAATTTGTATTTTAACGGTTTATAATTAAATTGTGATGTAATTTAGTTAAATCGAGCCTATTTATTTAGTTAAATCGTATTATTTGTGGATTATAATTTATTTAAAAATTATGAAGCGTACAGCCTACGCTTCACCCGTATGAAGCGTAAGGCTATTTTTACACTGTTATTTTGTATTATTATTATTATTATTTTTTTTAACATTGTTTTTTGCGTGTGTTTTTTTTTTTTTTTTTTTTTTTAAACATTTTTACACTGTTTTTCTCGAAACATTTCCCTGAAAGAAACCCAGGTTGAAAACCCATGTCGACAATAATCCCTGAGATGTAGTAGCCAATATTGACTTTCAAAACACTCTTTACTGGAATAAAAAGTGTAATCAGTTTATGTGTTTAGTATCGAATAGTCTACCAAGACAATTGTTTGCTTATCTCGGGCAGCTCTTTCTCTCGAGGGGGAGCTCAATGACTCCTCTTCTCCTCACATGTAGAATTCAATTTACCCGTCGCGCCACACCTCTCCACTTGACGCGACGCGACGCAAAGTACAATGTACAAAAGTACAATGTTCAACAAAGCCGCTTACAGTCGCATACTTAGTAGTTTATAACCAGTTGCGATTTTTCTAAAGGCATCGTTGTAGTTTTGTCGCGTCGCGTCAGCCTAACCTTCTCTCTTCTAGTGTTCCAGTCAGTCACTCCTCCTCCAAACAACCCACAGAGATCAAACCCGCCTTATGTCTAACGCGTGGATTGTGTAGACGACCGCCGGACCGTACGGCGGTGCCTCTTCTCTCAGCACAGGTTTTTAATTTATGATAAGCTTTATAGATAGAACGCACATCATCATTTCTGCAATGCTTATAAGCATGCGTGTTATTGAAGGAATAAAGTATCGGCGCGTGATATAGTCTCTGAATGACAGCATGGCTAAACGAAGCACACTATTCATCAGGATTGTGGAAGGAAAGAACCTGCCAATCAAGGACATGTAAGTGTTGATGACTTTATGTGATACAATTATATGTTGAATTACACAGAAAAAGACATGTGTACATGATGATAAACTGAAAGCAGTATGTGGGATTTGACAGATATTATATATTCACAGAGATCATTTCAGTTGAAAACAAAGCCAGATTTTTTTTTACATTACTTCCCCCCCACAACGAAACGGATAAAACAAATAGGATTTATGGATTTTTAAAGAACAGTTCTGGGATTTATATAACCATAAATATCATATAGCCTACTTGAAACACAAATCAATGAAAGTGCAGTGTAGCCAACAAATTATAACATATTCTGCATTAATATGAATGATCATTTATCGTATGTATTAATATGATTTGTGATAGGCTATGAATATATGTAAATTATGTATTTAGTTTAAATTAATGAAAAAGCTGTTTATTGTGTAATTTGTACACTTCCCACATGCTCCATATAGTAGAAAACACTATGACAGAAACATATAGTGTATTTCTCTGAATCAGTATTATTAGATATTACTCATCAGTATATCAACCATACCAGATTCATCTGTGATATTCAGATATTTTACACTCAGAATTACATATCTCAAATACAGTATAGTTATTTTGGAAGCTCATGCCAAACTAATGTATAAACACTCGTTTCAAACCATTAATGAGCAGTATAAATTAATTAATCTTGTTAATTGGTTCCCTGTTTGAAATTGGCAGCATTCCATTGTGAATTCATCTGGCAGTCAGCTCTGTTTTCTTTTGTCTGGTATGAGGTTGGAAACTCACGTCTGTGATTTTGACCACAACAGCCCAGATGACAACGGTTTATATGCTCCTATTTGTGGAAAGGGTGGCTCTCCCAGATTCTGTGAGAAAATGACTTTATTGGTTAATAAGGTCATCCGCATTAACATTTATTTCAGCAGTGTGGTCATGTCAATGCATTGAAAATGATTCACTGCCCTTCTCTTCCTGAGTTAGGCTACTGATTTCACTTCCTTGTGTAATTAAAGTCAATTAATAGTCACTATCAAATTTGCTAAACTATAGTCAGTGGGCCAAACCGTCAGAGCAGATGTTACGGGGAGTGTTTTGTATTGACTCTGTGGTGACATTGCCAAGCGGTGCACAGAGAGATTGTACACGTTCCCCACAACCATCCCTCTTTATGTACACATGCCCTGGCTGAGCTTTAGTAAATAGTATGCACCTTTCGTCAAATGAATGCATGGTTCTGGAAAGATTAGTAGATTTGGGACTGTTTTAGATAGGATAATTATAATCAAGCAGCTGGTGAGCAATCAGCACCTGAGCAAAGGGAATATAAGCACTTGTTTTCTGAGATAAATGTTCATTGATTGGGACTTTTACAAGATCATTATAAATAGAAAGTGCAATCAAATGTGGATGTTGTTGTCAGGAGTGTGTGGATGCAATGAAGCGCATGACGATCAAGATTCAAAAAACAAACAGTATTTAATAATTAAATCCAACCGGCTCAGGAGAAAGATTTACACGACCACAAATAACACAAACAGGACCGAATAAAGAACTGAGGAAATTGAGGGCTTAAATATACAGGGAGAGATAATTAACCAGAACAGAAACAGGTGCGGGATTAATTAACAACCAATGAAACCTATGCCCCGTTCCAGGCAGTTTTTTGAGCCTGTATATTATGACTTCAACAAACCTCGACTCACCACTTTGTAGCTTTCCAGATAAAGTCACGACAGACTGCCTGAGCGCCAGGAATTGTGGTAGCTAGATGTAAACAAAGCATGGTGGACCATATGGGCTTATGCTCATTTACAATAATTTCCATCGCTAAAGGTGCTTACTTCTTGCTTATTTGAGGGAAACGGAGGATAAAAAATTGTGCATAAGGCAAGAGAATCTGTTATAACTTTTATTTTGCATTATTTGTGTAGCCATAGGAGCTGCCATTGTTGTTTCGCAGGCTATGTGATGTCAGAACACGTAAATGGGAGCACATTATTTTTAATACTTAAAAATAATATTAAGTATTATTTTTCGGCTTATTTATTACCCAAAAGTTTAATTCATACTGAAGGCCAGAGGGCGCCCTCGAGCGGAAACGCCACTTTTGCCACATTAGAGAAGTAATGATGTTCGTTTTCAGAAAATCCCTTATGTGAAGCTAACACTGTAGGATAAATAAACCGAAGATAGAAACGCTTTGATTAAACATGACGACAATAAACACGACTGAGGCAAAATATGGTGTGTTTGAGTTCTTCAAGCCGTCTAGGGTTTTTTATAATAATAAAGTATATTTTAATACAGTGCTGATTGACATAGACTTCATCACTGTATAGATTACTGTAAAATAATGCATTGTCTGCGTCACTCTGATGAGAAGCCACATCAGCTCACAAACACTCAACGACATGAAGTGAGGTAAAACATGTTATTAAAGGTGCCCTAGAATGATCTGAAACAATATGTTAAATTGTTCTCTGATATCTACATAGAGGGTATGTGGCTTATTTAAGTGCAAAAATTGTCCAGATACAGTTTTACAAGTCCATTTACAACCCTATAAATTGTCCCTAAGATGTAATGCTCTGTTTTGCCTTATTTGGAAGAGTCATGAACATTAATGTTGAGCTCTAGCCTGGATGCCAGCCGAACTTTAGACGATGACGGACAGATGATACACAGTAATGTAATCATCACGTCATCAGAGGGGCTTGGATTATATTTACTCGAATCCTAAACGGAGAGCTTGTTTGTATCTGCATTCACCTTCATCATTTCTCTCAAAGATGATGATCATGTTGGGTAAGTACTCTGTGTATCAATAAATTTGTTTATTTTTTTACAACACCGGCTAAGATCGTTTATTCCAGCGCACGTGCAGACAGGGTTGCCAAGTTTTTACAACAAAATCCGCCAACTACTAGCCCTAAACAATAGCTTCTCGGGGGGTTCTCCGGGGGGGGGGGGGGGGGGGGGGGGTAAAATGTGTGTTATTTTGGCAAGGTTGCCTGCTAAAATTCGCACTCATGGGTCTATATATCACATAATAGTCGCTTCAACCCGCAGACATAGAAAACAACCACGGAAAAAAACGCGGACTTGGCAACACAGTGCAGTTGAGCTCTGTCTGTTGACATTTGACAATGCATAATTATGTTGAGAATCACTTATTTTTCTGTGGTGTTTTTGGTTCGTTGCTCTGATGAACTTGAAGGTCTATCCAATTGCGGTCTTTTCTGGTTCGGTTGAAACACACCTCATAATTACAGCCCAATGGAGCAGTTTCAGACTCATATTCTGACTAGAATTGAGTATGACCACGTCAGGCTAGTTGAGTTCTGCTCTGATTGGCTTATTTCAGCAGCTCACAGCAATTCAGCTGTTCAGCGAAGCGGCTCGTGAGTCTGACCGTCCTGACAGAACACAGACCGACTGAATGACACTTTAAGCAAAACATTTCAAATGGAGATTGATAAAAATGTAGCTTACTTGTTTATGGGTATTTTCAGATCAAAGAAAGAGCTTGCGTTTGTGCGGTTGCCAGATTTCAGTAATTTAAATCCCCCAAACAGAGCTTTTCTGTGAAAAGATCACATCCGTTGTTTTACCTAAACATGTTCAAACTGGCAACCATATGCACGCGAGCTCTCCCTTTCTTGTGCGGCACCGGATGATCTGAAAACACCAATAAACAAGTAAGCTGCATTTCAGCAATCTCCATTTGAGATGTTCTGCTTAAAGTGTCATTCAGTCTTCATTTTAGACTTGTCTTTTTTCGTCAATGATATTGCAAGTTTATATAACATTAGTCACAATGTAGGCTACGCAGTGACTGTGATGTAACATACTCTTAATGCAAGCATACAAAAACATCATAGGCCTACTTCAGTTCTCAAAAATATAAATATATAACGTATATTTTTACAAATCGAATAGCCTTGTCAAAATGACTGTCCTTTTAACTTATATGGTGGAAAATGTGACGTTTGCTAGAAGGATAGAGTGAACGATCTGTAAGCATTAGACACACTATTTAGTTTTGTATGGTACTTTATAGTTTCCTATTGTTACTGTACTAGCATCTTGCATCATCTAGACAATGCGGTCTCTCTAAGAAACGTTCAATTTAAACAAAAATTGTTTAAACAGCTAGTCAATAAGTGGATAAATCACTACTTACTGCATGCTTGCAGGAATACAGTTGCTGAGTTCTTCAGTTTAAAACGCTGAACGAAGCTTGCTTGAAATGGGCCGAAGAAACGAACGATTTGTTGTGGTATCCGATTATTATAAACCTCAACCATGACTGTTGACATATGAAAAGTCCTCACGTCTCCTGCACAGCCTGAACATGACATGTGTCATGAGAGCTGCTGTTTTTGCTATCCTCAAGTGTCTTTACTTGCAGTATCAATGATTCGGCTCCGTCAGTTCCGCCTGACAATGAACATGTTTGGACATTTGCAAATGTTGGGGGCGTGCATATATAAATGATCCCCAACGCTTGCGTCACGGTTGGTCTTATGTTGAGAATCACTTATTTTTCTGTGGTGTTTTTGATTCACGAAATTTACATAAGAAGTAGGAGGCAATGGTCTTTGAGACTCACAGTATGTGATGTCCATGTACTGAACTCTTATTATTTCACTATGGCAAGGTTAATTCAATTTTTTATTCTAGGGCCCCTTTAAACTATCAAGCTTTTATTTTGTCAGGAAACTACATGAGCCATTAAGCTTGTCTTTTATTGACAACAGCCGTTTTAAGTGCTTCTCATTAAGTTCGGGAAGAGGGTTGGTGCTTCACTCTGCAACACGCAGCGCAGCGATTATATTTCTTTAATTAAATCACAGCCTAATAATCAGGATTTTGGTTGTGTTTTGATTAATCGTGCAGCCATAAGTCTAGGTGTAATTTGAGAGCATAATTCATCTTATTCTTGTAGCTTCTCAGTTTTCCATTGGCAGTTAGATGTGTGTTCAGAATGAGGCTCAGTGTTTGTTAGTTACAGCTGAACTGTACTGTTGGCAGAGGCAGACAGAGTTCACATTACTTGAGTAAAAGTACAGATACCCCTTGCTAAATTTTACTCATGAGTCATGTACAAGTAAAAGTACTACAGTCAGATGTCTACTTAAGTAAAAGTAATTAAGTATCAAGTATTAAGAGTACACATTTTCTAAATTTTGCATTACTACTGCTGCAGGGCTTACATTTATGTACAGAAACATCCTACATATGAAAAATGTTAATGTTAATACTAGGGGTGTGCATTGGCACTGCCTTCACGATTCGATTCGATTACGATTCACCAGGTAACGATTCGATTCAATTCGATTCTACGATGCATTGTGATGCATCAAAATTCTACTGCACACAAAGCAAATTTTTCATCAGTCATGAGGCAATACAAGCAGATATTAAACAACAGATTGTATTGGCTGCTATGTGTCTCCTGTATCTTTGACATAAAAGTTATTAAATAAAATAAAATGTAATTAAATAAAATTAAATAAAATGCAATTAACCCTTAAATGCATGACTGTTTCACCAAACATTCTTACATATTCAGGTCGTTAGCGACCCAGATCTATATTTAACATGGATAGACCTCTACCTGTCGTGATAATATATAAAACTCCTGATTTTAGAGTAACAGCTACAAAAGAATAAAATAAAACCTATTTCGTTACCTTTTGGAGCTTGGAAGGATTCAGTTTGAGCCGATGTTTAATACCATCATCATATGACCTCGTCAGAGTTCGTTTACCAGTATATTCAGCATCTGCCTCATATTCGCCATCTCCAGCATATTCTCCAAACTCATTTTCAATGTCTTCAAAATCAATATTTTGATCACTGACAGCTTCTTGACCACATCCATCATCAAGAGACAGTGACACTAACATATGATTGTGTTTAGTACTTGCTCTCTGAAGTAAATCACTAACCCATTTCAAGTTTTGCAGATTATAATTATTGTTTCGTTTTCTGTCAGAGGTAACTATGAGTGAAACGTCACTTCATCATTGGGTATCAGACATTGCCACCTTGTGGAATAAAGGTGAATTGCGCCGTATTTCGTCATTACAGATTAATTTATTATTGTGCAAAAAATATATACGTACAATCCTACACACCTCGGGTCGTTAGCGCGTTTTTAATAACCCGTCTATCGCAGTCATCTCCCTCAGCCATCTTCCTTGTTGTTGTTGTTATTCTCCCGGAACCGGAAGTATTTGAAACTTCACAACTTTATCGTCCGCCAGAAAAAAAACAGTGACATAATCGATTATGGCACTTTGCCGCATCGATGCTGAATCGTTCATGCCCCGCATCGCGATGCATCGCCGAATCGATTATTGTTGACACCCCTAGTTAATACCTTGCTTGGAGAATGTAAAGGAATTTAAAGTAAAATCAAGTCATTTTCATCTTTTTACCATGTTGCTTAATTTAACACATCTCACTTGCCCACAAGGCAATAGCACAATAGCAACGCTCCGACAAACCTCTGCTAGAGTTTTAATGGATTTTTTGCACCCACATTTGAACCTGAATGTGTTAAACAAACTCAAGAACATCACGGGTTGGCACATTCCCAGGATGGACCTGCTGCGTCTTCATCCATTGTTTCATCCATGGTTTCATCTCTTTTCTAAATCTGACCATGGAGTTGACCTTGGAGGAAACCTGAAACTGATTGCTGATAGGCTGTCAGTGGCACCTGCACAATCCAATCACGTTTAAGAGGGAAACAATTGAGGGTTTCCGAGTTTTTGTTTGTTTTTTGTTTTTAGAAGTACTAACGGGTACTCATGGATAGAAACGTAGTGGAGTAAAGAGTACAATATTTGCCTCACAAATGTACTTGAGTAAAGTCATGAGTACTCCCAAAAAATGATACTCAAGTAAAGTACAGATCCCTCAAGTAAATGTACTCCGTTACTGTCCGGCTCTGACTGTTGGCATGGTTGTGTGATCCAAAAAGAGATGATATTCTTCTGAACCAGAACTCAGAATAACAAATGAACCCATTGGTCCAAGTGTAGAGCATGCAGACGGATAAATCTGTAGCTTGTTAAAGAGCTTCCGTTGTAACACGGGCCTGGACTCTGTCAAGCCAGATTCATGTATTTGTGACACAGACAGAACCTACTTAACCTTCCTGTTCTCTTGAGATGACTTTAATATTGTTATGTCTTAGGTATACCAAAGGTGTGTGTCTGGGTGTGTGTGTGTGTGTATGTGTGTGTGTGTGAGTAAAAAAAAAATAAGAGTGTCAATCTATTAAAAATTTGAATTAAATCTTGTCATTTGAACCATTTTATAGTTTGTTCCTTTGATTGTTGTATTCAGTTTTCTTTTTGTCTCATTAATTAACTCATTAGTTCCTTGTTTGCTCTGTGTATTTAAAACCTGAGTTCCTACCTATTCTCTGTTCGTCCTCGTTTGAAGTGGCTTGGTTTACTACTTTGTCCACTGAGTATTTGTCATTTAAAACCTGTTATGTCTATAATAATAATAATAATAATAATAATTATTATTATTATTATTATTATTATTTGTTGTGTGTTTATTCAACCAACCTGTGACAATTACATGATATGCAGATTATTTACAGTACATATCCATGTACACATGCAGACTGACATCTTAGGCAGAATGGCAGGTTTGGATTAATGGCAGGTTGACACGAATGACACGAATGGCAGGTTTGGATTAAAACAAACTCTGGTTTGATTGCTCTGTCAGTGCGGTTCATAAGTATGAACGCTTCCATCCAAACTTTGATGTGCACCAAACAAGCTGGCCAAGACCACTGCAAATTTGGGGAAAGCTATGAATTGAGTGGTTTAGTCAAACATTTCTGAAGAGACACGATCCCTTTATAAGAAGAACAGATTAAATTTAGGCTTTTATTCAGATATAAAAATGAATCAACTCACACATCAGTTGTGATAAAAGCACAAGCGTGTTCACTTGACGTGTGTTGTGTTATGCAGCACATTTGAGCTTCAGCAAGACCCAATGAGGTTCATTCTCATGTTACGCAGCACGTTTGAGCTTCAGCAAGACCCAATGAGGTTCATTCTCATGTTACGCAGCACGTTTGAGCTTCAGCAAGACCCAATGAGGTTCATTCTCATGTTACGCAGCACGTTTGAGCTTCAGCAAGACCCAATGAGGTTCATTCTCATGTTACGCAGCACGTTTGAGCTTCAGCAAGACCCAATGAGGTTCATTCTCATGTTACGCAGCACGTTTGAGCTTCAGCAAGACCCAATGAGGTTCATTCTCATGTTACGCAGCACGTTTGAGCTTCAGCAAGACCCAATGAGGTTCATTCTCATGTTACGCAGCACGTTTGAGCTTCAGCAAGACCCAGTGATGTCAAGCAGGTTAGTAAAATCACTCGGGTCTCTCAGTCCCCAAACAGAACATAATGGTTACAGATGATAAGAGAAGCAGAGAGAACGAGGGAGGAATCTCTTCTCTTCCTCCTTTTGTCATCATCTCTATCCTCCTCCTGCAGGTGACTTGAGGATGATAGTGTGGTTCAACTGCCAAGCCTCAGTGCTGTTTGATGTAGCACCTGATTCTGACAGCCACAGGTTTCCCTATTACACTGATAACAACAGGCAAAGATGAATCACCACACAATGCACTCATTCTCCTCTCCCGGCACACACACACACACACACACACACACGCACACACACACACAAATACAGCTCACCAAAGTTGCCAAGGGCAGTCATTACCTCCACAGAGGAATTTCAATATCCTCACAGTGACAACAGACATCTCTACAAATGCTCTATGTCAATTCACAGCTCATCTGAGACAGCCTGCAATGAACAAATCAGACAGTGGGATGTCGACATGACAATCGAACTTCTCTAATTTTAAAATATTAGAAAGGACGTACAGTACACACACACAAAGAGTATTATTTGTTGGACAAAGAACAGGAAACCATGATTATATGCCTGTAATTTAAATCTAAAGTGTATAATTTTCAAGTATACCTGGAGAAAGCTTTGTGTAAGCCTTTCCCTTTCATCCCATAGGAATTAGCTTAATTGACGTGTGCAGGATAATGTCAAGAAATGATCTGCATGTAGTTTGGCATAATCTTATATATATATATATATGAGATTCTTTGGAAGTAAAAGTGCGTTGTAAATTAAATCTATTATATATATAGATTTAAAAACAGGAAGTGACATCTAAGACAAATACCTTATCTCTTAAAATATTACATATTTTTATGACCCTTTAGGACAAGGTTAGTTCAGATTTGTCATGATATTTGTAAAAAAAAAAAAAAAAAAGTATTTATATATATTTTATACATATTTTTCATATATATATATATTATTATTTTTTTTAAAAAAATGTTTTACTTGGACAGTCTTGTTATTAACCCCATAAATGACAAGGGGTTTGTCACCTCATTGATCTCATGATTGGATTGATAAAGGCTGTTTGAATTAAAACATTCTTTCATATAAGATTCTTCAAAGCTCTAGTACATAAAGAATATACTTTGTAGAACTTAGAAAGATCATAATTAAAACCTTATGAATATGAGAGACAAAATATTTGTAAGCCATAAATGTATATTGTCTTTATATATTAAATAAGCCTCGTTGCTGATCTGAGAGAGCAACAGCATCATAATTAGCATGTAATTAAAATTCTTGATTGCATAAACCAATCATGTGTGATCATGAGATTAATAACTATTGAGTTTTTGCAATAACATTGTTGTTCATTTCACTTGCAGAACTGGAAGCAGCGATCCATACTGCATCGTGAAAATTGATAATGAGGCAATAATTCGGTAGGTATGATTTCTTAACCCCCCTGACACTTCAATTTGAGCCCCAGTGTTTGGTGATCTAATATTGGTCTGTGTTGCTATACAGCCTATAATAAGTCAATTACCATAAACCGAACAGGTTAGAAATGAAATTTTCTGTGAAGCAGAACTAATTTAATTTGTGCCACGTAATTGAAATCCCTCCTGCACCATAGATTGCTGTGTGGTTGCACCTCTACACTTGGCAGCTATATAAAGGTCATACTAAACAAACCTCTCCTCTGATTTGAGATGGAGGTTCAAAACGCAAAATATATACTGTGACCGTCAGTACAGTGTGGGCATATTGATTCCTGGTGCTCCACATGGAAATAAGAGTAGGAGGTGCAGAAATGAAAATCCATCTTAAATGCATGAAAAGCTGCTATAGGAACCACCACCACAGTGAGAGAAGAAAACATTGAACATTTTAACTGAACTTAAGTTTATTATATTGTTTTATTTTTGATTCACTCCACAGTCTCTTTTGTGACTCACTTTATTCCCAGTGCCTATTAAAATAACATTTTCCAACCAAGGGAAATGTTTAACAATCATACAATTGTTGTCTATTGTGAATGCTACTGAGTGTTCTCTAATCCACAATGATATCTTTGGTCAATAAGTCATATTCTTACCAAATCTGAGGGTAAATCAATGTTAAGTATGGAACATAGACTGATGTTTGTTTCCTCAGGCTAGCTTTATGCTAGTCTTTAATGCAGTAAATAAGCCTTGTACGCACTTGCATTAGACTTGTACGCACTTGCTTTTTGATTTGATATCAACATTTGTTTACAAACCACTTTTCTATCACAGTGTTTAAAGAAAAAAACTGCTGTCTGCTTTTGTTAATGTTTAAATAGTAACCAGTGTCTATGCACATTCTCCAGACATTTTTGATACCAAAACAACGTCTTTGCCAGGCATCCAATTTATTTAAAGATGATGTTAGTACGACCAGATTCAATGAATGAAAGCTGTGTTTAATAGTTTTAGTTTAGCAACATTGTTGTTACAAAAAAATATTCAATTTCAGGAATCTGTGTTTTGTATTGAACGAGTAACACATCTGATGTCCAAAATGTCACAGGATGGACAGGATGATTTTAGCTTCTTTTTACCTCTGACTGTTGGTTATATAGTTGACTGTCCACATTGTGTGCAGAGGAGTAATAGGTTTTTTACATTTCTTTTTTAATCTATCTCTCAGGACAGCAACAATATGGAAGACACTGTCTCCATTTTGGGGAGAAGAATACACTGTCCATCTTCCTCCCTACTTTCGTACAGTGTCTTTTTACGTGCTGGATGAGGACTCTCTCAGGTCTGAACCTACATACTACTACTTAAAGGGTTAGTTCACCCAAAAATGAAATTGATGTCATTAATGACTCACCCTAATGTCGTTCCAAACCCATAAGACCTCTGTTCATCTTTGGAAAACAGTTTAAGATATTTTATATTTAGTCCCAGGGCGTATCTAAGTGACTTTATTCAGCATTGTCTTCTCTTTCACGTTCGTTTTCAAAACTCAAATAAGGATTCAAACGGTCATAAAGGAGCATATTGATTCATGATTTGGATCGTGTGTCAAACTGCCAAACTGCTGAAATCACATGACATTGGCGATCGGAATCTTGAAACAATACGCTGATTCATAATCATAACCGTTTGAATCTTTATTTGAGGTTTGAAAACAAATGCGGAAGAGGAAAAAATGCTGAATTAAGTCGTAGTTTTTGTCATTTTTTTGACCAAAATGTATTTTCGATGCTTCAAGAGATTCTAATAAACTAACTGATGTATCATATGGACTACTTTGATGATGTTTTTATTCCCTTTCTGGACATGGATAGTAAAGTGTGCATACACTTAGATACGCTGTCAGACTAAAAAATATCTTAAACTGTGTTCTGAAGGTGAACGGAGGTCTTGCGGGTGTGGAACGACATTAGGGTGAGTCATTAATGACATCAATTTCATTTTGGGGGGAACTAACCCTTTAATGTACATACTACATGGTTGAAGGTGAAGTGTGTCATATTTTTCTATTGAAATGCTTTTTCCTGTTAAAGTTTGATGCACAGAGACATCTATAAGTAAGCCATTCCTTAAGATTGACTTCCCCTAAACAAAATTGTCGTTTTAAATCATTACACAAGCTGATGAAATAGATAGTCACCCTGAACACTGTAGCAACCAAAGCACCTTTGTTGCGTCCAAAATCAAATACTTCTTTACTATATGCTACAGTACACCAAAAGAGAAGGATGTCTAAATACACAGTATATGAAACACAGTAGGTGGAATGTACACGGATGACCTACTATTTCAGCCGAACTTCTAGAGTACACATTCGATTTGTTAAGCCTATAGGTCATGTGACAGTAACAACATGGTGGATGTAGTATGTCCTCGTTTAATTTGTAATACCTTTTTTCTAACTTTTTTTTTCTAACACGACGCAAGTGTTTTTTGCTAGTTTAAGCCAGATGCAGTTATCACGTCCAGCGCCACATTGTTAAAAGAGCCAAATGCACTAACACCCATCTCTTCACCCATGTGTTTGCTGGTCAAAAAAATAGAAGGTGTGTTCAGGCGCATTGTTGGTGCATTGCTATTTTAAGGCAACTGAAAATGCAGTATTTTTTGTGTTATTTAAAGGACTTGTTAGTAATAGGCGGTTGCACAACGTACGTACACACTGCTTATTACACACACAGGGATGGATGCACAGCAGCACACAAACATTTTTAAATATTAAGAAAGAAAAAGATTCCTCTCTGGAGAAGCGTTCAATCTTTCCTCTTGCAAATTCCGCCATGTGAATAGCGAATCCGTCGCGGTTTAGCGCAGCTGGCATTCCCTCAAGGGAATGAGACTCTGATTGGTTTAAGCCCAAAACACACCCCCGACTCATTAAGAGAATAGGACAACCCTTTTGGACCATGCACCTGGCACGTAGACCGTTTTTTCGTCATTAAACTAGCAAAAGTGTATTCGGACATGCCCAAAATGCACCTGCGGCATGCATTTGAGACCATGTGCTCAGATCATTAAAATAGGACCCTATGTGATTTCCGACACAGATCGACTCTTGGATCCTCCTACAACACGCTAGCATCATTAAAGTGACTTTTGCATGGGTATTATCTTCATAAAATGTAGAAAACTAATTATTTTCCACTTCACCTTCAACTACTGACATAATAATAACAGCATTGTAACTGATTCATGTAAGACTTGTGTCAGTCACACTTTATATTAGGTGTCATTAACTACTATGTAGGCCTACTTACATTTTAAAAAAAATTGTTAGGTACAATGTGTGACATTTGTTCTGTGTTCATGCTGTATTGCAAAAGACTTTTGCTGCTATTAGGCTGGGATACAGGTACGGTTGGGGACAGGTTTGGTGGGTTGGTAATTATAATATAATTATAGATGTAATTACATGCAGGTATTTTTTTTAAGTATAATAATAAAAAACATGTATGTACACAATAAGTACATTACGTCAAATTATTAATTTAAATGTTAGTCCATAGTAGTCAAAGACACTTAATATAAAGTGTGACTTATTTCTGCTCAATAGAAATCTACAGTCTCAAAAACTGTTCTGTTCACAGCCGAGATGATGTCATTGGGAAGGTGTCTATCAGTAAGGAGGTTCTCACCGCTAAACCTCAAGGTAAGAGAGTATTTCTTAAAGAGTTTTTACGGGCTTTATTCAGTCGCTGTGGTGAAATGGGAAATCCATATACAGAGCCAACAAGACATTTCTCAGCATCAACAAGAGATAAAGATTGTAAGATGATCAGTGTTGCAAGAAAGTTGTGACAAATAATCCAGTCAGACCCTTGGTCACACACAATCATGTGTGTGGACTAATTTAAGACACTTGAGTGTCATGTGACTGTGAGAAGCCACAAACTTCCTTGAGTATTTTCTTAGTTAAAAATACTACATCTATATTTAATACACTTTTTTTTTTCCAGTTAAGCCACTGGATTCACAGTCCATGTTTAGCCCAGTCCCAGACTAAAATGCATGTTTGGGCTGTTTTAAAGGGGTACTTCAGCACTGGGAAGATGAATCTGTATTTAAAATTGGTCATTAATGTAGTAGAAATGTGAAATTATTTTTTAATTTAGTGCTTTCTAGACTGAGAAAAGACAGAAAACTTCTTTTTGTCTCATGGGGATGAAAGACAACAATTCCCAGAATGCGTCGCTGCCCTCTGCGGCCACTCTCAAAGCCACCGCTATTAAACTCAGCAAAAAAAAGAAACGTCCTCTGACTTTCAACTGTTTTTACTTTCAGTAACCTTAATGAGTGTACATATTTCTATGAGCACTAAAAGAGTCAACACCATAAGACATAAACTAAAAATGTTTCACAGACATGTGGCTAACAGAAATAGAATAATGTGTCCCTGAATGAAGGGAGGCTCAAAAATCAAAAGTACCAGTCAGTATCTGGTGTGGCCACCAGCTGCTTGAAGTACTGCAGTGCATCTCCTTCTCATGGACTGGACCAGATTTGTCAATTCTTGCTGTGAGATGTTACCCCACTCTTCCACCAAGGCACGTTCCTGGACATTTCTGGGGGGAATGGCCCTAGCCCTCACCCTGCGATCCAACAGGTCCCAGACGTGCTCAATGGGATTGAGATCCGGGCTCTTCGCTGGCCATGGCAGAACACTGACATTGCTGTCAGGCAGAAACTCACGCACAGAACGAGCAGTATGGCTGGTGGCATTGTCCTGCTGGAGGATCATGTCTGGATGAGCATGCATAAAGGGTACCACATGAGGGAGGAGGATGTCTTCCCTGTACCGCAAGGCATTGCAAGGCTTGCAATGACAACAAGCTCAGTCCGATGGTGATTTGATATACCGCCCCAGACCATGAAGGACCCCCCACCTCCGAATCGATCCCACTACTGGGTACAGGCCTCGGTATAACGCTCATTCCTTCAACGATAAACTTCGATGATCAGCTGTCCTTCCTGCCTCCCTGTAGCGCTGTCTTAGGCGTCTCACAGTGCGGGCATGGCAATTTATTGCCCTAGCCACATCAGCAGTCCTCATGCCTCCCTGCAGCATGCCTAATGCACGTTCACGCAGATGAGCAGGGACCCTGGGCATCTTTCTTTGGGTGTTTTTCACAGTCGGTAGACAAGTCTCTTTAGCGTCCTGCGTTTTTAGAACTGTGACCTTAAATGCCTACTCTCTGTAAGCTGTTAAGGTCTTAACGACCATTCCACAGGTGCATGCTAATTAATTGATTATGGTTAATTGAACATGCATGGAAACCATTGTTTAAACCCTTCACAATGAAGATCTGTAAAGTTATTTGGATTTTTACAACATTATTGTTGAAATACACAGTCCTGAAAAAAGGACGTTTCTTTTTTTGCTGAGTTTAGATTACTGAATCACTGATCACTTTCCCACCGCAACCGTGTTCATTTTTATAAAATTGAGAACAGACACTACAATTAAAAACTGAACGTGTGTGTTCAATATGTGATTTAGCCGCTGAGGGAGTCTCACAGCCCAAAACGCTGCAGGAGTCAGATATATTGACCGTCATGGATGAGTTTGTGATGAGAGCTGAGGTAAACGCGTCTGCGGCATAGATTCACAGCGCATGCTCAGTCTGCCGCATTTTCAGTTCATGCCTTTGAAAGCTTAACTTTCATAGGAATTAGTTTGAGAAGTTGAAAGACTTACTTTGCTCCACTGGCCGCAGTTTAAACATGAATGCCTGAGGCTGCAGCTGCCCCATCCCCCACGCGTGAGTTGAAAACATGCGGGAATGGCTCCCTCTGCTGGCTGTAGTCTTTAGCCTCTGGCCAACAATTCCTCCAATGGCGCAAATTGACGATATTTGCGCCATGGGAGGAATTTTTCCAGAAATAAAATGCATAAATCTCTTGTCTTAGGGGGGTATGAGGGGGGGAAGCACAATCATTCGAATATACTCCAGGGTTTCTACTGATACAAAGCCATATGCTAATCGCTGAAGTAACCCTTTAACTGAATGCAACTTGCAGTGGCATATCTTAAAATATATCATAGTCAGTACCATTGTTTTGTCTCAAGATGCACACCAGTAATTAATTTTTCTAAAGCTCGTTTATAGAACTGTAAAAAAAAATCTGCGCTCAATTAATACATTATTAATAGGAGATAAAGATGTACAAATGTTTGGCTATTAATAAAGTATTTTTAGAGTGGAGACCTTTTTCATATTTTTGTACTGATATATAGTTCTTAGCACCTAATTAGCTGGAAGATGTGGTGAGTGTTTTGATTAAGGCACATTTAGAAAAGCTACTTAAATGTCCCAATTTAACTACGGTCTAATCCTGGCTTTATCGAAGTCCTTTCTGTGAAACCAGGCCCATATGTGCCATGATACGGAATATCTGCAGTGACAGTGATGACCTTATTGCATATGCATTTGTAGGAGTTTCCCTCAAATCATAAAATGACAGAAAATTTATGGGAGAAAAGTATTTAAAGGTCCACTGAAATCAAAATTTAAGTTTTTTAGGTTTTAGTATGACTATGTTAGCCTTAAAGTTATAAATAAGCGGGTATGTTCCAAAACTATGACAAAATTTGCATTTGGGAGACAAGAGCATTCAAAATTTACAGTCTCCGGCTTCCGTTAAAACGAATTTCAGATTTTGGTGACATCATCGCAGACTTCACTTTCTCGTCAAATGTTCTGTCCAATCAAAATGCTCTCTAGAATCTAAAGCCCGCCCCCTACACTGCTGAAGCTGCGGCTGAAATCGGTCAGTTGTTAACACATTTACTAATTTCTACATGGTGAAAGGCACATAGCACACTATATATGTGATAGGAAACAATTCAGTGTAAATATGCTTTCCTTTGAGGTGAATAAAGTCTGTTTTCATGTTGGTTTCACCTACCACAGCAGCGCACACACCCTAACGGCTCTGGTATATATTTAGACCACAGACACGAGAGCGCAGCGCGGATCATATGCGCGAGTCCGCGCAGACAACATACATATTGTCCCATTTGAGTTCTGCACAAAATGCTGCATTTCAAAGCGATATGGAGGAGATTATGATGGTAAACAGTGTTAGAGGAAACTGGCTTTACCAAACAGATAGGTCCGCTCTTGCGCCTCTAGTCAATTTGTATATTAACAAAACGCTATTGGCTGTTTCAGAAAAGGGGAGGAGCTGCTAACAGCTGGAGCCGTTTCAGGGGAAATTACGTCAACACATTGAATAATGCGGCGCGTTTCAAGGCACTTCAGTGGACCTTTAAATGAATCACGTAAGGTGATTTACTAAGGTTTGCGCAACCCAGGCTCAATTTGGAAATACATGACTCTGCCTACATTTTTGCAACACCCGAATTATGTGTTTAAACTTTTTGGGTGAAACGTCCACCGGAGGCGCTAAGTGGTAATATTTTTTCTCCATTCCCAGACAGATCTCATGAAATGGCGTATGTATGACACGCCAATTCGTATGCCATTTTGGCGTGCTATCAAGATGCATAATCGCTTTTTAGCGTGTTTATCAACGCTGTTACATTCTATCCCCTACACTGCCCCTACCCCTAAACCTACCCATCACACACACACACACACACACACACACACACACACACACACACACACACACACACACACACACACAAACACAAACACAAACACACACACACAGCCCCTAAACCTACCCATCACACACACACACACACAGGGGAGGAGAATAAAGTCTGTTTTCATGTTGGTTTCACCTACCGCATATCAAATGCATATGCATATGCACATCATTTTCAAAAAAACGATTTAGTATGTTTATAAATCCATTTACCTTGTGGACAAACACACATTTTCAGACACATTTTGAATGCGTAACTCAATCCCGTCCCTAAACCTACCCATTTGTGTATTATAAAAAACAGGATATAACAGGCAGATACGACTGCAGGCATAATTTATTCAGAAAGTACAAATATCCCAAGTGTTCCGAGGCCAAACGATTGATTTGTGTGAAGAAAATCCCCAAAAGCGATCAGAACGTCGAGTCCATCCGCCAAAGATTAATAATACATTTCAAATATTGCCGCCGGAAGAAACATCACGTCAGCTTTGACAGCATTGGCTGTCGTGTGTCTCGTGACCAATTGCGTCATTACGTCAGCTTTGAATGTAAAATACCATATCCGGCTGCGTCTGTGTTCTTTAATTTGCACGTCGTCACTAGATCAAGAGGAGAACTTTCCAATCCCATCGATGCTTTTATGGGATTGTGCTCTCATGCCAACTTGCCCTGTTGAGTAAATATGGTCATTAATATCTTACATAATTTTTGACAAATGTACATCTTTATTTGAAAATAAGACACTACTGGTGAGGAAAATTGAGCATGAGATGACTATGAGATTGACATAGTTGTAGTAGAAAAGTCCCTCGTGTCTATGGCCACACATTCTGGTGGGGTTACTGTGAGGTGGTGATTTTGAGTGCTGGTGCGTCATTGTGTTTGTCTAGGCTTGTAACTCATTTCTACTGGGCCTAAGGGGCAAGGACACGGCAGGGTTATCCATTATCATGACACAAAATAGAACAAAGCATCACTCATTCTAACCCCATGATGTGTCGAGGACTAGTCATACAACACAGGCTATCCTTGATGGAATAGAAAAGGTAAATAACATTGTTTTGTTCACTATGCTGGTGTTTCAGACAGATAGGGTATAATAATGATTGTTTAGATAAGCAAGCTTGTTAGCATTAACAATAGCCTATGATAATCAAGAGCGTGTTAAATATTGCCCAGCCCCATTTCAGGGATGCAACAGCTCTAACAGTGCTGTGGCTTTGGGGTTAGTGCGGTTCTCAACATATTGAGATGTGGTTCTCATGTGGATAACGCTGGTTTGATTCTGGCTCGTAACAGTTCCTCATATTGTTCCTAACAATTTGCTGTCATTGACTATATAATGTGTAAAAGTTTGAAATAATTACATTTTTAAGTCTTTTATGCTCATCTTATACAGTATTTATTTATTTTTTTGCAAAATATTAAAGTTTAAAAGAACTGTATTTTAAAATGTAATTTACAAAAATCTACTGAATTTACTATTTTGACAGTGTACTATTTTTTATTCTAATATGCTGATTTTAAACAGTTCCTTATTTTCAGTGAATGTTGTGATACTTCATAGTTTTGTGGAAATAACTGATAACTGAACCAACTGAACGAATAATAATTGAGCACCAAATCACTGAAGACTAAAATAATGGCTTCTGAAGATTCAGCTTTGCCAGCACAGAATATATTTTAAAATATATATATATAAAAAAAAAAAGTTATTTTCAATTTTCAATATTACCGTTTTACTGTTTTTTTGAGAAACATAAATGCAGCCCTTGGTGAGCATAAGAGACTTCTTAAACAAAACATTAAAAAACTTCTGACCATTAGTGTACATGCCCTTACCATGCATGATATGATAAAAATGAGCCAAAGAGTTTTTAAGATTTTAAGAAGTGGATCTGACAGTAACTATAACACGAGTCAGCCTTCATTGATTTTTTGAATGAGCCTTTATGCTGATTCTTTCCCTCTCTTCATCTGTCCTCTTCCCACCCTTAGCCTCTGCAGCTATAACGAACAAACGGCCTCACATAACCTTTTTCTCCAAGGGCTCTGAAATAGCATTTAGTGAAAGGACACGTTCTGCAGAGCACAAAAATAGCCGTCTACTGAAGTTTCCCTTGGTTTGACAGGGTGTGAACATTCAAGTTAGCTATAAGTCAAATCATAGTCTAACCACACCAATAACAGTGCGAGATGGTGAGTAATTAGCTGACAACGGAATGGTGGCTTATTATGCAGGTAGTCCCTAATTATGACATTCTTAGAATGGAGATGAATAGAAGAATGTGCAAGCACTGAGTGTATTAGTTCAATCATTTTATCTGCATCCTCTCCAACCCCTGCATTTTAATGCTGCGGATCTGGTTTCTTAAATGGAGAATGCTCAACTAATTTGTGTAGAAGTGTTTAAATGAAAGCTGCCATTTGCAGTAAACGTGTATGATATGCACGCACACAAAAAAGGGAAAAATAAACACAGATATTTTTGGGCACTTTCCTTTCAAAAATAAAACTACTCCGCTGCGTCTTACGTGGCTGCCGGGAGAACATTTGTATGTTTATTAAGACTTGTATGTTTATTTATTGATTTTATTGACATAAAAGATAATGTATACAGTTCATATTGTTTTAAAGATGCCCTTATAAAGAAATACATTTCCAGTGGAATCATTTAAAGAGGTTTTTCTCACTGCTGTGAACTAAAGAGAGAAAATGAAAAGCTTTGTGACAGTTTCAGGATAGGTCTAAACCAGATATGAACACAAAAATACACTTAGCAAAATATTGTCAAATTATTGTTATAGACTTAAGGGGTACTTCAGCGCTGGGAAGAATCTGTATTTAAACTGGGTCATCAATGTAGTACACTGTAAAAAAATTGTGGTGGTTTAACTTAAAAAAGTAAGTAACCTGGTTGAGTTTATTGAAATTAAAAATTTTAGTTGATACAATGAAGGAAATTAGTTTAATAAATAGAAACTCAAAATATTTTTGTATCTGAACCACATAAAAAATGTGATAAATCATGAAAATAGCACAATTTGGCATGTTTCACTGCATCATCAGAAATAACACACATTATTACCCAATATGCTTACAATTTTTTTTAGTAATCTTTTAATAAAGGTTGTCGAATCTCAAAAAATGTTCATTGTATTAACTGAAAATTTTAATTTCAATGAACTCAAAATTTTAAGGCAACCAGGTAACTTTTTTTCTAAATAATTTTTTACAGTGTAGAAATGTGAAATTATTTTTGAATTTGGTGCTTTCTAGACTGAGAAAAGACAGAAAATGTATTTTTGTCTCATGGGGATGAAAGACTACAATTCCCAGAATGCTTCGCTGCCCTGTGAGGCCATTGCCAAAGCCACCTACTGGATTACTGTGACTGAGTTGAAGAAGACACTACAATTAAAAACTGAACGTGTCTGTTCAATATAATGAGTGAGTCACCGTGCGAGTGTCACAGCACTGAGCACTAACTGCAGGAGTCAGATAAATGAGCTGAGCTCTCATGATGAGAGCTGAGGTAATCGTGACTACACTCACGCCATACATTCACAGCGCGAGTTCAGTCTGGCGCATTTCAGTTCATGCCTTTGCAAGTTTAACTTTCATAGAAATTAATTTGAGAAGTTAAAAGACTTACATTGCTCACCATAGCTCCGTTTAAATGAGTGCCTGAGGCTGCGAGCTGAGCTCTGAGTGTGATCTCCATCCCCCACGCGCGGGTTCAAAACATGCGGAAATGGCTCCCTCTGCTGGCTGTAGTCTTTAGCCTTTGGCCAAACATTCGTCAATCGTCAATTTGCTTCATAGGAGGAATTTTTCCAGAAATAAAAGGCATAAATCTCTTGTCTCTGGGGGATATGCGGGGGGATAGCACAATCATTTGAATATACTCCAGGGTTTCTACTGATACAAAGCCATATGCTAATCGCTGAAGTAACCCTTAAGGGCCAGATTTATTGCGCCAGTGCAAACCCTCTTTTTGCATTAAATAACGATTGTCAGGATTTACTAAAGAAGCGCAGTGATAAAGTAGCACTGAAAAAGTGTGGACAGGGTTATTTTTGCAGCTGACCTTATTGCATTTGTAGGAGTTTCCCTTTCAGGCATAAACTTGGTGGGAGGAGTGTTTACATGGGTTTACATGACAAGATTTGTGCTCTTCAATTCACTGATGTTTGCACCATTATTTAGGTTCCTGCCCAAAAAAATCTAGTCTTAAACCAGACGTTAACGGGTAGATTGCATTGGTCATTATGGAAATGATCCGGCTGCATCTGTGTTCATTAATCCCTAATCTAATATCACTAATCACATTTTAATTCATTAATCGTCAGTAGATCATATGCAGAAGTTTCCACTCCCATCAACACATTTATGGAACTGAGCTCTCATGCTAATTTGCCGTGTTTAGTAAATCTGGCCTTGAATTTTTTTTTTTTTTCAATATCACCATGCCAAGTAAAGTATCACTACTAACAGCCAACCATAACATTTTAGCGCACACTTAGCAATGTGACAAAAACATTAGCTAAAACCCATCTTATTATAGTTTTATAGCAACACCCTGAGGCATGCTGCGTGAAGCTGGTTTCGTTTTTTACCCAGGTAAGTTTGCGTTTAGTAAACCTATATAAATTAAGTTAATGTACTTGAATAATACATCTGTGATGCTAACATACACCTGTTTCTAATGGGTGAAGCCTTGGCCTGGAAGAGAGGTTGTCAGGTGGTGACAGCCTCTGCATATTTGTCTTGGCATATTTGAACCATCAAACCAGAGTGTGCCTGTAAGGAGACGGCCCTCAAAGAAATTTCTCGAATTCTTTTTATCATGGTGTGGGTCCCCATTGCCCTGAGTAAGGGGAGTCCTTCTTTGCCAGATCCTAGCCAGATGCCTTAAATGCCCATCGTGGAACAAATGAGCCTATCACAGACATAGAGCATGAGCCTGCAACACTTCCAGCGGCCAAGCCGATGCCTGAGCCCAATATCGTCCCTGAACCCAAGCCCAACAGAATGTCTGACGGCAACATCGTCTGTCCCTAAGGGCTTCCTTTTGGAGACGAGGGAATGGCGTGGAACCCCGCTAATACGCTAGAGGCCACAGTAAACGGCATGAATTCTAGCCCTCTTGTAATTATGGAGGAGAGTGAAATACTTGTCCCATTGCCTGTTTCATCATCCTGCACTAAGCCTGTCACATCGTGGCGATGATGTCTATGATACCTGTCCCGTGTTGGCCAAAGAGGCCGTTTTATAACCTTTAGCCCATGCTACTCATTTCTTCGGCCATGTCTTTGGTGGCTCCATTCAGCCCTTCGGCTCCTCCGCTACGCTGCCTGCTCCTAGCGTTCTGGATCCGCATTGGGCTTTCAGTTCACCAGAGTGTTAACTCTTTATCTCCACCTACAGCTCGACCAGCCTTCATTGTCCCTCTGACTCTGCCTTTGCCATGGACTTCCAGGTTGTCTGTAACTTGTTCCTCCCCCTTTTAGCTTCTTTGGGCTCCTCCTTCCCTCCAGATTTACCTCAGTCCTCCTTCACGACATCTTTACCTCTTTGGTCGCTCACACCTTGGTCATCCCCGCGTCTCCGCCTTGTCGTCCAAGACCTTTTATTGTCACATTGTCTTGGTCGTTCCCCTGGTTCCTTCTCTCATCCCTACCAAAGCTACACCATAAATCCTCCCTCCTTTGACTCACTGTGGGCCTACATCTGGTGGGGGTTACTCCCTGGTGTAATGGACGTAGGCCAGCAAGACCTGTGTGTGTAAACCTCACTGAAGTCTCTGTTAATTAGCCTGCCTCCCTGGCTTTGACCTCCTTCATCTCCTTAGATTCTGCCTTTAATAAAATAACTGCTGCAAATCGATCATCTCATCTTTGCTGTTGCTGCAACTTGCAATTTGCGAAACATGGAAACCACCCATAACTTGCTAACATCTTGGCAACAACATTTGCACAGGGCACTCATTTTATGCAGAACATATACAAATCTTGTTATTATTATTTACGTTCAGTTTTTTGGTTCTAAACATTTAGCCTGTGTGTACAGGGGAAGGGAGAACACCATCTATTGTAAAGAATTTTGGCTAGTGGCTCAGCATCTGTTTGAAGCAGAGACCTTGACTCTTTAAAGGTTGGCCCTGTGTGTGTGTGTGTGTGTGTGTGTGTGTGTGTGTGTGTGTGTGTGTGTGTGTGTGTAGGGGTGAGGGGGGAAATGTTTTGAACATATTTATGAGGTAGACCTTTAACTGTCAAGAGACTGTCAGTCAAAGCTTCTTACCAGGTGTTTCATTTTCTTATTGTATGAATACTGTATCTGTAGAAAGATTGCTTCTAGAAAATATTTTAGCTGTTTAGTTTTTTTCTGGATCACTTTAACTTAATTTTTATTTTTATTTTTTACATGTTTCCATTTCCTTTCTTAAAATATATTTCATTTGTGCCACTTGTTTGTGGACAAATTCATCTGAATGAATGTCATGTTTTGTCATTTCATCTTAGGGAATGGATGATTGAACTGAAGAATGGGCTATTTCAGACCATTTGTTGCTTATTATAGTGATTTTACATTCCATTTTCTTTTCAATACATTTCTTTTGAGGAATACCTAGGAACAACAAACAGCATTTTCCTAAAATGATCGATGTCTGCTTAAAATTCATGTTTTTTTTTTTGTTTTTTTTCAGCAAGTATTGTCTGGTATATTTAAGATAAAAATGTAATTGAGCTTCAAACAAAAATATGAAATGCATGCATAATCAGATGATATTATCACGTTCAGTTCCACAAAATAAATGGAAAGTATCAGCATTGAGTTAAATGGAAAAGTTTTCCTTGGCAGACCCAATTTATTTTTGTGCTACTCACCAGAGCAATAAAGAAAAATGGACCTTGACGAGTGATACGCTGGAATACTAATCAAGAGGAAAAACTACATACCAGGCCACAGGACTAAACAAGCCTTATGTCCATACTAGAACCGGTGAAGGCAAAATAACTCATTTTACAATTTTAGAAAGTGGTTTGATGGCCCTTGGGTAAAGCTTTCAGCAAAATACTAAAAATGGTCTTCAACAAATCTATTTTCTAAACACAGAAGGTTGCTAAAGCATGGAGCTTAGAAAATGACGTTATATATTATTAACATTAGATGGAACAAAGGGAAAGGAATCAAATGCTGTAAAAGAATGCAATGTTGCTTGTTTTATAACCCATTTAAGTAATTATGCCTTTCTCCAAAACGCTCAAATCTAATTTGCATCCTTGTACTTGTGTGTCACCTGACTGATTGGAACATAGCCGAATGGAGAATGAGATTTAAGAGCTACAACGAAACAGATTTTTGTTGAATAAAAGCTTAAATCTCAGTCATTTTTAACACAATTATTAAATGTCCAACATGTCAGTAAATACTCTTGGTCTACCGTAAGCTCATTCTGTAGAAATACAGAAAGGCCATTAATTCTATTAGCCTAAGCCTCTTAAAGCTACAGTTACTGAGGAGGGACATGATAAATTACATTTATTCCAACTGCCTAACCAATGTGTGTGTGTTTGCAGATAAAGTAATGAGGTGGATACCATAATAATACTGCTCTTAATCTTGCACAATTGTGGCGCTGTGCGCTAGACCGCCTTAGGGTCCCTGTTTCTTCAACTTATTCCACCATAACTTGATTTCCCACTAAATTATTCATTTCAATGTCAGTGGCAGATATATAAATTCTCATTTTAAGCTTCTCTTCATTTTTTTAGGTGTTGATGGATGGATGAATTTAACAGAGATTGACCCAGATGAGGAGGTGCAAGGGGAGATTCACCTCCAGATCTCTGTAATGGGAGATGGAGATATCCCACGAAAACTGTGCTGCCAAGTCCTAGAGGCAAGGTGAGGAACAGCAAATGATTTGTGACAGGAAACTCATAATTTTTTTTTATGATTAGTATATCCATGCATTTTATCAATCCATGGATGGAATCATAAACAATGTCCTTTAAGCAATTCTGGTTCCTTAAGGGTTTGTTAAAGTACCTCTGTTATGCTTTTTTCGTGTATAACCTTTCATGCAATATAAATGTTTGAATGGAAAAGCTCTGCAAAGATTCAAAGATCAAAGTGCAGATAAATAGAGATATTCAGGGGAGTAGAAATCATTTCAGATGTTATGGAGACAGAAATGTAAAGTGTAATACCAGGTTTTAATTGGCTAAGCAATCATATACACTGCTGAACAATAACCAATAATTTTGTATTCTATAATATGGTTTCCTTTGTTTTACATGTGACATTTTTGTGATTGGTTTATGTACAAACACTTGTGCATGAAGTCATGATGAATTTAATTTTTTTATTATTATTATCACAGAATAAGGCAGGAAATATATTTTATAGTTTCTATACTTTAATGAAGGCCAAATGTCAGTTAGCACTGCATTATTCACAATTTGTTTTTTGATAATACTCTGAGATGGCTTGAGAAAAACACACAAAAACCACATATTATCGCAATTTTTGTATTTATTGTCTTCACATTTCATCAGTCAAAATGTTTCAGATTTTTATTCAATTTTAATGTTTCTTGATAGCTTTGTCCATTTCAGAGATTTCCTAGAACATCAAAAGTTATTACTTCTATGAGTCCATTTTGGAAGAGCGCCCTCTGGCTTCAAGTGGTAATGACTATCACCTATAGTCTTGCCTCTTTGAATTTAAATCTAAATTTATTCACATTGGCCCATGAAAAACTCTTTACACTTGCCCAAAAAATGCCCTCCAGATATTCAATGCCCATGATGTAGACCTGATCAATCTGTGGTCCACGGATCCTTTTCCCACCCTAGTCCCCACCCTATTATCATCACCCTATTAGCATTATTTTCTTCGCCAGTCCTGTCTGGAAGTCTTCTGCCTGTATCCTTGTCTCTCCCTATCCCTCCATCGCTGGCTGTGGCCAGCCCCCTGGATCTGTCGGCACCACTGGTGTCATCCAGCCCCTCGACTCTGCCACCGCCGCTCATTCCGTGCAGCTCATCCGCACCTCGGGCTTCCCTGCCAGCAGCTCACTTAGAGGTCGAGTCCCCGGCTACACCTCAGGCCTCCAGGCCCATATCTCCATCTCGGCCTGTCAGCCCGTCACCCTCACCGCTCCTTCATCGCCTCCGTGGCCCATCTGCCCAGAAACTCAGCTGGACTCCCTCGTCATTCCAGGTCGACCTCCGGCGGGCAAAGCACACCCTATGCCTCGGACTTCCGGGATTCTGGCTGCGCCATCACCCTGCACCCCTACAGCGTCAGCATGCTCTGTTTAGCCGGTTCCTCCCCTCACCATGGTTCCGCCTCCGCCGATAGGCCCCAGGGTTCCGTCCAGATGTGCAGTCAGGAGCCCGCCCTGGATCCTCCCACCGTCAGCGCCACCATGGTACCGGTGCCCGCCTACTCCAGGATTCTGCCCATCACCAGCTTCACGCCCTCTGCCGAAGCCTCCTCCCCTTTTTCTTAATGTTTTTCTGCTGAAATTCAGATATGATAATTAGGGCTGGGTATTGACACACATTTCACAATTTCTATTCACAAGCTTGTAATTTGATTCGATTCCGGATTACTTTGGATATATATCAGGTACAATACATGGGACATTTTCTCAAGGAATACAAATCTTTAAAGGGCTGGTTCCATGTTTTTTTTTTTTCTAGGCTTGGTTGTGTTTATGGGGCGCAGTATAACATGTCTTAATTCTTCTTCTTTTTTTAAACGCCATATTTTTCGTATATTTGACCTTTATTCCACACTGCTGTCTCCACTGTCCTTTGAACGGCTCGTTTGCTTCCTGCTTCTATGAAGCCCATCCCTCCGAAAAACGCAATGGTCTTAGATTGGTTAGATGGCCAAATGTAGTTTCATGTACTTTTATTGGCTGTAGTGCCAAGCACAGGTTGTCTGGAAATGCCACGCCCCTTACCATTACAGGCAGAAGTCACATCTGGGGCAATGTTTATGTTAATAGCAAGGGTTTATGATGTCACCAACCCAGGTAAGAAGCCTGTTGTAGTCCAAACCAGCCGTTTTTGTAGGCAATAAACTTTAAAGGACAATATCTGCGTTTGTATTGAACTTTGAGCGCTGTAACTTTGCAGATACTATTTATGCTCAAGCAGCAACATTACACACTAACTAAGGCTAAAAAAGTGAAATCGCATGCAACCACCTCTTTAAATTGACGCTGTCAACTAGGCGAGTCAATATCTATGGGAGATATTGAAGGTAAAAAAATAACTGATTTGTATACAAACACTTTAACTACACTCAATGTTTTTTTTTTAACTTTACTGTTACATAATCTTTCTACTCCAATTCATTTTGTGAAATAAACATTTAAATGGTGCTGTCATAAAACAGCATTTTATTTATTTATTCAAACATGCATTAAATATTGAAAAACATTAAAAAATGATAATGAATATGTAATATGGTGCCTATATTTAGCTAAATGCTCCTAGCTAGAATTCGTTTTTAGCTAGTTTTTCTAGCTGACTAACGAGTTTATGGACACTGGATATGGTTTTTCTGAGGTAAAATGACGTTACATGACATTGTTTAAAAGCTGTTTAACTGACACCTTTCTGTTGTTGACACACTGATTGAGTGATTCCATATGACATGATTCAAATTTCAGTAAATTGTACGATCTTTTAACACACTTTCAGATGCTCAATTGTGTTTATTTTGCACTGTAACTGGTGTTAAAGCGGATGAGTTTGTGTGCACTCTGCGCTGCCACTCTCTTGGGCTTAACCTGAACCAGATCGATCTCGCGCCACAGTGCCAAAATGGTATTTATGTTTTTGAATTCCCTAATAAAATAGACGTAATTTGAAATCTGGGACTTTGTTTTATATCAATAGTAACAAAGCACAAAGATTATTGCGATTTATTGGATGGGAGGTGCACAGCAGTACTCTGATCATTAATTTATCTGAAAATCGGATGACTAATCAATTCTTGGGACTGAAGAATCAATATCAATTGTCAATTAAAATGGAGAAATCTTATTTTTTCCCCCAGCCCTAATGATAATGGCCCTTTTGTTTCTGACACGAGCTGTAAGCAGTGAACCAATCACAACAGACTGGGCCATTTGACCAAACAGAGCAGAGAGTAGGCTCACGGATAGAAGGGGTTTAGAGAGACTGAATCCTTTATTGAAACATTTCAGACACTGATAATGTTGCAATGTATATTATTTGAAAATGAAAGTGTTTTTGACCTTGGATGCATGTAAACCTATTGAAGGAGATCTCTGAAACAAAATTAAGAACCTTTAAAATTGCATAATAGGGGTACTTTAAAGATTCTTTTACTTAGGAATAAATATTTAGAAAGAAAAAAAAATCATCCTAAACTTCTTCAAAAAAAATTATTCTTGCAAAAGGTGTGTTTACATTTGAATGACTTTTCAGATGGCATAAAGGCAATCCATTTGTTGATTTTATCATATTACACAATACAAAAAAAATGGTAATATGTTTAATTGAAAATACTACTGATAAGATTCATAATGCACATTGTATGATGATGAAACTGAATGGGAAACTTTTCTGTTTTATTTTTAGACAAAGCGTTCCATCCACATGGAGTAGTGCACTTGCGAGTGTCGTTAACAGAACCCAAAGTCATTTTGATAGCCAATTGGCATTAGCAGTGTCACAAAAACCCTTAATTACTGTGCCAAATTAATACTGTCTGGATTAGTAACCCTTGGAAAAATATAAATGGTGTGAAATATGGAACAAGATACTCCAGGATTACATGAAAATAACCTGGAGTTACATTCAAGTTTAAATGCTAGGACAGTGTATTCAAAGGATTTTGAATTGAACACAAAAATTCTCTTAGTGTCTGAGAATATATCAGGCATTGACTGATGGAATGGTGCTCCGAGATTATATCTTCATAAGCTACATTTGGATTTGCGTCTAACAGCTTTATGTACTTTTCGGCTTTGTTTCTAGAGATCTTGCAAAAAAGGATCGCAACGGGGCCTCTGATCCTTTTGTTAGAGTGAGGTACAATGGAAAAACCTACGAGAGTGCGGTAAGAACATGTCTCTGTAAGTTTCTGATTTGCTCTGCCACAGTTAGTACTGACTGCGTGTTACTGATTAATATGACCCTGCTTCCTCCAGGTGGTTAAGAAGTCCTGTTACCCACGCTGGAACGAGAGTTTTGAGTTTGAGCTGGACGAGGCGCTGGCTGACAGCCTTCTGAGTGTGGAGGTGTGGGACTGGGATCTGGTCAGCAGAAATGACTTCCTGGGAAAGGTGACTGCACCTTAGCAAAATAGACAATAGCAAATCCTAGAGTATGTCCTCATGCGCTGAAGCTTTAAAATAAAACACAAAGCATTACATTCGTAAGACACTGTGTGGTATATTATATTATATTATATTAGTTAGTGTCAAGATAGTTTGACACTAATCTGCTCTACATAAAGGGATAGTTCATCCAAAAATGAAGATTCTGTCATAATTTACTCACCCTCAAGTTGTTCCAAACCTGTGTATATTTCTTTGTTCAGCTGAACACAAAGAAAGATATTTGGAAGAATGTTTGTAACCATGCAGGTCTCCTATTGACTACCATAATAGGAAAAAAATACTATGGTATACAATTGGCGAGACCAAGGCCAAAAGCGTTGTTAGTGAACTATGGTCGCAAGTTCCGTCATTATTAGCATAGTTCAACCAGTCTGTGTTTCCCGAAACCATAATTTCAACGAAAATTCGCAAACTTGTGTGGTTGCAACGACAGCTCTTGACCTGTGGGTAGAAGCATAGTTTGCATGACATGTGGACTTAAAGGGGGGGTGAAACACACAGTTTCAGTCAATCTCATGTCAATCTTGAGTACCTATAGAGTAGTATTGCATCCTTCATATCTCCAAAAAGTCTTTAGTTTTATTATATTTATAAAAGAAATATGGGCTGTACCGAGTCTTTCCGGAAAAAAAACGAGCGCCTGGAGGCGTATCGTGTGGGCGGAGCTAAAGAATGACGAATGCGCGCAAAGCGATGACGTCCTCAAACGTGGAGAAACCCTTGCTATCGATCTCAGCTAATAGATATGATCCAGAATCTAATTCGAAGGCTGAAATAGAAACAGCAACAGCAGGACGTCCGTCTCTGTGGTATGTACTGTATTTAGTGGCCTGTCAACATTTGTGTGTCTTTACTCGCAGTTTATGAGGACATGATTCGGTTTATGGACTATTGTATGCGACTAAACCTTAGCAGTAGCAAGCAAAACGGTTTTGCACGTCAGACTAGTGTAACGTTATACATAGAACAGCAATGAAGTCCGTTAGCGCATTTGAATGACGAAGCACGCGATCGTGTCGTTTACTGATGTTTACTCACGCGACGATAAGCAACAGCACAGACATTTGAAGCAGTTTTACTCACCAGCTGCTTCCAAAGCAGGACCGAACCTTTATCGCTGGGACCGCTCCGTCAAAAACACACTTCTTGTGTGGAGTGTGGAGATCCACTTTGCGATGCGACTGAAGCGATGTTGTGAAGCTTCCCGTCATTTCTGCGTTCAAATCGGTTCAAATGCAGCGCTGCCTTCCCGGAATGCTGTGCTAAAGCGTTGAAGTCGCTTTATGTCAAAGTGGAGGAATGAAGTGGAGCGCGGCGCGGACTATAACCGACATAAGTGTTCACGGACGACTGGATCTGCAGCTGAGAGCAGTGTTTATGGGCGTGCATTTCCTCTCTCGCTCTAGTCACGCACGTGCGCACCCTACCGGGAGAAGAGCCCGTACGGCCCATACAAGGACCTTCTGGTCTATTAACGTCAAGTTGACCCATACTCGAAAAAAACTCTCCGAAACTTGTGAGAAACCGGAAGGAGTATTTTTAACACAGAAATACTCCATCAAACGTCCAACATTAGTTTTTGAAACTTTGTCTATGTTTAGGATGGGAATCCAAGTCTTTAACAGTGTAAAAAGCTCACTATGCATGAAACAGCATTTCATCCCCCCTTCAAGAAAGACATTTAGTACAATCTGTATCTTTTTTTAGAATACATATAAATGTCATTTATGTCTTTTAGTTTGTCAAGAGATTTAAAGCTCCTTTTTTGAAGAGTGCGCATGTGCGGATGTGCTCCAGTACGTAAGAACGAGCCTATGATTAAATCTGGAAATAAAGCAAAATAAAATAAAAAAATAAAAAACGAGCATGTATTTGATCTCAAAACAATTATTTAAAAGCAGTTCTTACCTTGCCACTTGTGTGACATCATTAACCAACGTGGTTGAACGACAGATTTGTAAAAAATAGAGTTTCGGGAAACAGTCGTGACTAGCTAGTTGATTTCTTCAACGATGCATCTGGTAGTTCTGCAGTGAGTTACGTCGTTGTACGAGAAACACACCCGTGCTTGGTTACAAACATTCTTCCAAATATCTTAAGAAATTCATACTGGTTTGGAATAACTTGAGGATGAGTTAATGATGAATTTCATTTTTGGGTGAAATATCACTAACGTGGAGCACAAAAAATATAAAAGTATTTGGATTGCCATGCACATGATAATCTTCACCTTCAAAACTCATCATGAGTAACTTAAATGACAAGTATGTGTACATAATGAAATAATCTGACATTTTTTAACACAACCACACAAATATAGAGGGCACTGAACATTAAACAGAAAAGGGCTTAATGGAGCTGAGCCTTCACCAATTTGCTTCTTCCCATGGGACGTGGCGGGAAATGACCTCCAGCACTTCCTCATATGCGAGGCAGACGGGCTGGGAGGCAGGCTCAGTATCTTTTTCGCCCTTCTCAGCCACATCCTGCTCTTCCTGGCTCAAAGCCAGTAGAGGGCTATCCCTGGATCAGATGATGCTAGAGATAGCACATCTTGATCCAGCAGCTCGCTCGAGTGGGTGACTGAAGAGTGAGAAAGGTCCATGCCCTTTTTGAACTCCTCAGCCAACCCCCACTACTGCCATTTCTGTTCAAGATGCAGGGCATTTGCCCTTTTTCTTCCCTCAAGAAAAAGGGCAAATGTGCAAAACGCTTTTTGACTGGAAAACCTTCACAAGTCCCCTCGAATTACCTCTGACACATGAGCACACACTTGAAATTGAAACATTTTGAGCTGGTTCCATTGTACTGGCCTTTATTAACATGCTGCAAATTAACGGCTTCCTGAAGACAAAGAAGATGATGATTGTTCTACAGTTGCCATTTTATACTCTGTTGCAGTAGTAGTGTCATCACAGTCTGTTTCCATCCAAGGGTTTTTTTTTGCGGGGGGAAAAATGTGTATAGCATCAAAATGCTTACCAATATAGCTGATGCAAATGGCAATTATTGATACTTTTTTGCAAATGCCGACATAATCTTTTTCAGTTTAACTTCTAAATTCTAGATCAATACTTAAACTTTTGCGAAAAACGCAAATAAATGTGGTGTCACATGACAGAATTAGCCGTTTGTGGCTTTGCTCCCATTAAAGCACTGTTTCTTTGTAGTTCAAAGGCACATTAAGTCTTTTATATATTTTTTTTACAGTGTATAAATTCAGAATAGGCAGTTATTGCTCTCATTTTAAAAATAAAAAGTCTATTACCTACCAAGCATTCTTTTCATTCAACAATATAATAAAGTTAATCATAAAAACAATACAACTGCACCTGTTTCTGAAAATTGCTTGAAGATCAAGTCTAAATAATCTTTAAAAAGAAGGGTTAGAAGAAGTTTTTAAAAAATGTATTAAAAAAAAAATATTTTTTATACATTTAAAAAAAATAATTTTATGTATACAATTTAATAATAATACCATCACTGATCTGTCATGGGACAAAGGTGTGAGGACTCAAAATGCAGAAAAAAAAGACATTAAATAAAAATCAAAACAAAACACCCACAAGGGGAGTAAAATCAAACAGAAACCAAAAAAAATTGGGATCAGGAACAAGAAGTCAGGAACAGGAACCAGCAGGGTGTAACATGGACAACATAACCACACAGGACTGAAAACGGAAGGAGATTAAATACTTGACTAACAAGGAAGGTACCGAGGGACAACAGTTGGGGCAAATTAACCAAAAATCAGATAACAAGAGGGCTGGGGCCAAGACGGAAGACAGCAGCACGCATGACACAGAAACACCACGTGCTAACACAGACCAGACAGATGTGTGACTAATACTTAACTTAAAGTTTTTTTTTTTTTTTTTTTAATTGGATGAGGAAAGTATAGCGGCAATCTCTGCAGCTTGTCAAAAAAGGGGGCATCTGTCAAACAAAGGAAGGCTGTTGGCATTTCCAAGGCTGACAAATCGAAAGGTAAAATAACTTCTGCATCTGAATAAATAAAATGAATGTCATGAAATCATGATTTCATGGTCTGAAGCTGGCTACTTGACAAATAAAAACACAAACATGACACTTGCTGAACACAAAGGAAGATATTTGGAAGAATGTTTGTAACCAAGCAGATCTCGCCCCCCATTGGCTACCACAATAGGGGAAAAAAATACTATGGTAGTCAATGGGGGAGGGGGGGGGGTGGTGGTGAGATTTGCTTGGTTACAAACATTCTTTATAAATGCAATTTATTAAAATGTAATATCATTTTGTCTTAAACAAATTAGGAAAATAAAGTGGGTTGAATCCAAAAAGCTCTAAATGAATTTTAGAATTAAGATGCCGTTAGTTAAACAATAGACTATTTAAAAACGTTACAATAAATAGGATTACACAAATAAAAGCTGTCTCTGAAAATCAGCAGGAATATTATGTTCTGAAACTGGAATGAATTACCTTTTCCGGTTTGAAAGATCTTATGTTGTCGGCCACATTAAACCGTGATTTTCCTTGCCACCGTCGCCTTTGGCTTTTGGCTTGCTCAGTTGGGGACACCTACATTACCGATCTGCCAGCATTGACACTATATGGAAATAGAAATGAGCTGGATAACATCACTGTTTTCTCCAGAGCAGCTGTACAGCTGAATCAAATTCTGTTGCATTATTTTCCTATTAACACTGGAAACGTGCTTTGAAACACTGCATTGTACAAAGCACTAGCCTGGATGCCAGCTGAACTTAGCCCCGCCCACAACATTTTTAGGCTGGGCAGTTCGGTCTGGCCTCGTTCCATAGAGGAGTAATTATCTCCGAACAGAAACTGTTCGGATCAATGAAATCATCAGGGAATGATGATTTAGACGATGACGGACAGATGATAAACAGTAACGTAATCATGCACGTCATCAAAGGGGCTTGGATTATATTTGTTTGAATCCTGAACGGAGAGCTTGTTTGTATGTGCATTCACCTTCACAATTTCTCTCAGAAATGATGATCATGTTGGGTAAGTACTCTGTGTATCATTAAATTTTTTTATTTTTTTACAACACCGGCAAAGATCGTTTATTCCAGCGCGCGTGCAGACAGGGTTACCAAGTTTTTACAACAAAATCCGCCAGCTACTAGCCCTAAACAATAGCTTCTCGGGGGGTTCTCCGGAAAGAAATGGTGTTTGGGGGGTAAAATGTGTTATTTTGGCAAGGTTGCCTGCTAAAATTCGCACTCATGGCTCGACTATCACAAATAGTCGCTTCAACCCGCGGACAAACAACTGGCGGGGGAAAAAAACGCGAACTTGGCAACACAGTGCAGTTGAGCTCTGTTGACACCGCTTCGTTGCTCTGATTGGTTGTAGGTCTATCCAATTGAGGTCTTTCCTGGTTCGGTTGAAACACTAATCTCCTCAACCACCACCAATGTGCAGCATCCACCTGGATGATGCGACGGCAGCCATATTGCGCCAGAACGCTCACCACACACCAGCTGATTGGTGGAGAGGAGACAGAGTGATTAAGCCAATCATTATATGGGGATTATTAGGAGGCCATGATGGACAGAGGCCAGTGGGCAAATTTGGCCAGGATGCCGGGGTTACACCCCTACTCTTTATCGAAGGACATCCTGGGACCACAGAGAGTCGGGACCTCGGTTTAACGTCTCATCCGAAAGACAGGTGTATAAATAAATGTGACTTGACTTGACTGCATGTACAATTCTTTAGTTAAAGATTGTTTCTATATGACTGAATATTTCATTGTATTGCCAACCTTTTAATTTTATTTTGCATAGGCTACAGGACAAATGGACTGCCCTGTGTCCAACCCATGGGGTTTGCCATATAAAGGCTGTTGCATACAGTCCTGTCAGACCAGAAGTCCCACTTCGGCGTAATCTTCTGACTTCTAATTTAGTCATATACTTATTATTTGTGAAAATAGTTAGTTAACTGGCAAATTCTAATTGTCTCATTATTTTCGGCATTTTATAAAAATCTAAGATACGAAAGATATGGTATAATTTGATATATGGAAACGTCTCAAGGGAAGATTTTTTTTGCGTGTTTTTAGGGTTGACATCTTTACGCTCACCATTTTATTGGTAAAAGGCCAATTGGATGGAAACAGGCAAGTGATTTGTATATATTGTTAAAGATTTTTTTTATTTTCATATAAAAATGTAGGTAGATGTGCATTTTTTTTAATGAACAATTGCGTGTTATACTCAATTTTGGCTTCTTTCTTTATATCTTACAATTCTGACTTTTAATGTGCAATTGTGAGTTTATATCTCACTATTCTCAGAAATGAAGTCAGAATTGAAAGGTAAAATGAAAGATATAAAGTCAGAATTGTGAGTTTATATCTTGCAGTTCTGACTTTATATCACGCAATTCTGAGAAAAAAAGTCAGAATTGTGAGATGTAAACTTACAATTTTGAGATAAAAATGTTTTTAATCTGTGGAAACAAGCTTCCATACAATTCAGCTTATCCCAAAATTATCAAAATAATTCAAGCATAGTCACTTTTTCATAACATTGCGTTTGTGCCTGTTTGACAGATGTTCACTGTGACATTGCCTTTGTCACCCAATAATAAATGTTCCAATTGCTGTGTTTAGCTCCGGTTGCTTTGACAGCTAATTGTTACGACGATTGATATGTGCGGCCTCTGTTTTCCTTCAGGTCCTGTTCAACATCAACAAGCTTCAGTCTGCCCAGCAAGAGGAGGGCTGGTTTCGCCTGGGGCCTGACAAATCTAAACACAGTGAATATGAGTGAGTGTATTTGGAATTGTGGCAAATATGCACACCACCTAAGCAAACCTTAAACTTTGGTTGCCACAGCAACAAGTATTCACCTTTAACGGTTGCCTGTGGCAGAGAACATTAAGCAAATGGCACAAAGACAATAAAATACAAGGGATAATAAAACAATACATTGGAAACGGTACAACTTTTCTTGGCAGTTCCTAGAATTAGACTGAGCTAACGTTATAGGATTGTTACACACTCTTCACTCAGGCTCTCACAGTGTTACGCTTGTGTGTTTTGGTCCATGTGTTGACAGGAAGTACTAATCCTTTCCCTGGCTAAATCCTGGGATTTTTTTCTGTTCATTCGCTCTGTCTTCCCCTCCACCCGGCCCTCGTCTCCACCCATAAGAGATCATTTGGCCACGTGGATTGACAGTGGGGATTATATATCAAGCTGGCACTGGAGGAGTGGGATGGAAAGGCTTATGTAAAAACTCCAGTACGGGGGATTCGGTTGGGTGATGACAAAAGCCATGCGTCATCTGAGAGCTTGTGCGAGTATGTAGGTAGATTAAGGCAGGAAGTGTTTTTGGGGACACAGCGTTGTGTCAGTGTGACAGACTTGTGTCCACACGGGCAAAGGAGTCATTGACATTCATTCAGTCGATAATTTATTCATGCGCTCGACTTGATTGAACTTACTGTCCAAATCCTTCTATGAGTCATATTGTTCTAGCTTTGCATCTACACAGATAAATGGATCAGGCTTGAGCACCTTTTGCACAGTGTGTTATTATGTAGACAAGGTGTAATGTTGTGTAAATGTTGGGGGCAGATAAGGGGAAACATTTTCAGCATTTGAGCAGTCTTTTTTTATATGGTCTTTTTTATATTATTTATATAATATTATTTTTTATATTATTAATATATATATATATATATATATATATATATATATATATATATATATATATATATATATATATATATATATTATTTATATATTGTCATACAAGATTATATTTAGGGCAGGCATGGACTAGCTATCCATGATTTCAGGATTAACCCTCATGTACTGCCGAGATTGACTTGTTTGGGGTCACAGATTGACTTTATTGTCCTTAAATTTGAGGGTTCCAAGGACTTTAAATCAGTCAATCATCTTTATTTATATAGTGCTCTTACAATGACGATTGTTTCAAACCAGCTTCACAGTGTTAAACAGGAAAATATTGCAACTTTTAAACAGTAGTAATTCCAAAATTAAAGGGTTGGTTTACTTTACTTGTTCCAAGCCTGTATTGCTAATTTTTCTTTCTTACTTGGAACATAAAATAAAACATTTTGATGAATGTTTGTAGCCAAACAGTTTTGGTTCCCATTGACTTACATTATATTTTTTGACCAGTGAAAGTCAATGCGAACCAAATAAACATTATTCCTTTATGTTCCAAGGAATAAAGAAAGTCATAGAGGATTGGAGCAACATGAGTGTGAGTAAATGATGACATTTTCATTTTTGGGTGGACTATTACCATAACCTCTTAATTTGTCATTTAATCCTCTGAACTAATTTGACAGATATTGTTGAGCCACTAACCTAAAAGTAATGTAGGATATAACATGTAACATGTTAACATGAACTTCAAATGATAGTTTATAGTTAAACTTTTAGATTAGGACAAGTTTTTGAGTTTTAATATTAAGTTGTTTGGGCTATTAAAAGGGCATTGGGCTCTCTAAGACCATAGAACTCGGAGGTTAATTTTGTAAAACTCTTCTCAAAATGCTTTACAGTATACATAATTAAAAAAAATGTGTCAATGCACTGTGAATCTAATATGACAATGACATTGCAAAATGTATTAATTTCCATAAATTAAAAATGGAGATAAATCTGCACTGCTGTTCAAAAGTTTGGGGTTGGTACGATTTTTTCTTTCTTATGCTCACCAAGGCTGCATGTTTGTATTTGATCAAAAATACAATAAAAACAGTAATATTGTGAAGTATTACAGTTTAAAATAACATGCAGCTATACTTTACTAAACTATATAACGTGTTATATAACATTATCACAATTGTTTTAAAATTGGCAGATTTCATCTGCTTTGAATATGCTGATGTACAACCGTCTGTTCCTTCTAAACAGTTTTTACTTTTTTCTACTCTGACCAGATTTAAAAAACAAGATGGGAATTAAAATGTCACAGCCAATCCTGAACAAAGGATTATTTGACTCTAGGTTTTTGCCCACATGGAATAAAAAAGCAGGATCGTCATCATGTCCCTAAATATATTTGAGATAATTATATGAGCTTATTTTTATGTTTCTTGAGGATGCCCCAGAAGTAATGATTTATTTAAAGTGGCGATTTTTCTGGAGGAAGTGTTTTATACATTCTGATGTCATCCTGATGAAAAGTTTCCCATTAAGCTCCTATAATCTCTCGCTCCCCTTGGGTGATCCGCTCTCATCTCAGTGAACAAATCAAGCTGTTGTTGTTTTTGTTTATTTTCTTTTTCTCCTCTTTTCACTCCCTCACCGTCTTCTTCCTGATTGGATTTTTGACGGCCCACCATCTGTTGCCTGCTGTTCAGTGACTGGCTGTTATGGTGACACTCGCCACACACACACTCTTCCAATTCCCACCTTCCCTCGAGTATTACCCATATTTACAGTAAGAGAGCATGTGGCGTATGACTGAGTGACTGAATATACAAGTTAGAAAATATTAATCCTAATATCTCCATTAATATTATCTCAAAATAATATAAGATGTTTGAAATGGCACATGGATTTAAGGGGGTCATATCATGAGAAATCTATTTTTCTTAGTCTTTGGAAATAATAAAAAAAGAATCCACAGTTCAGATCCCCAAATCTAAAGGACCCCAGAACAAAAAATAGCTTGTTTAATTCTAAGATGATAGATCTTAATCAGGGTAGGACCCTATATGATTTTTAACAGGAATGAAATTGAGGATGTGAGAAATAGTAGTATAGTTTAGTTTTACAACCTACCGATAGTTTAGCCGATCAGACAAAACTGTTGTAGAAATTGTCAATACGAATAACTGACTTCACCACGGACAATTCAAACAACTCTCAGTTGTTGATCTAAACTATTACAATACTACAGTACCAATACAAAACAATACAAAAGGTCTCTCATTCTCATGTCCTTCTCAGATGTACGCTGGTCCGAAACAGGATTATTACTAACTCTGAGTATTACAGCCTAAACCCGAGGGCAGCAGTATTTTGATTTCATTTTTGCGCCCCATGAGTAGTAGACTATACCACAATGAATCTTACTGGGCCCTCCTTTTCCCAGGGTCAGTCACATTCTTGGCTGTCCCCTTTGCCAATTAAACAGGTGCAACTCTTACCACCTTCCTCTTGTGGTTTGTGAGCTCTACATGTAAAGGGAAACTATTTAAAGAAACAGAAAACAGGTCACAATTCCATTTACATTACAGCACCAATTAGGTCGTTCAGAGTCCAGATAACTGTGGTTGAGTGAACACAGTATCAGTTTCTGCTTGTTTGGTGTGAAAATAAAACGTTGACACTCAACAGACTGAAACCTAGTGAGCTGGGCGGAAGCTGTATATTAACTCATCATATACCTATAAAGATGTTGGTAAGAAGATGGATATTCTTGGATGAACTACCTCTTTAATTATGCCATTTTCTAAGATTGTCTAACTTCTTTTGGCCAAATTCTAATGCAACATCTTATTTGTCTTTCATGGAGAAGTGACTCCTGAGGAGAAGGTTGTGCTTGACACAAGCAAAATGTTAATTATAAATACATTTATGAATAATAATATCAATACAACTGTTTAAAGGTAGACTGGGTAAACCCAGCCTGATCTGCCAGCTATTTGATTTCGCCCTGCAGCTCAGGCTGGAAACCTGCGCAAATTTTTGTCCTGCTTCTGTTACATTTTGCAGAAACCAATCACAGGTTTATCCACCTGGTGCGCTGTTGTCGGGTTTAACACAATGACGGATAGAGAAACAATGGGTCATTGCTTGTTGATCACGCCTTTTGTGGTCTGTTTGGTTGACGAACTATCCAATTGCGTAGAGAGTAATTTGAACTATGCCATTTGATCACTCCTCTTGGGCAGTAGAAAATACAGAGTAGACTCCCCAGATCAATGTTCAATCTTAAAAGATTGAGCTTGTTCTGGTGATAGCCAGACAAGTCTAAAGGGTTAATTTACCAAAAAATGAAAATTCTGTCATTAGTTTCTCTCTGCCCTAATGCCGCTCCAAACCTGTAAGTCTTTCGTTCTTCTTTGGACCACAAATGAAGATTTTCTTGATGAAAACAAAGAGCTTTCTGTCCCTTCATTGGCAGCTATTAAACTGAAACTTTGATGCTTCCGAAAGTTCATTTTTGAACATTTTCAGAGATTGTAAAACTAATCCATATAAATTGAGTGGTTTAGTCCACATTTTCTGAAGAGGCTCGATCACTTTACAGTATATGATGAACAGATTGAATTTCGGTGTTTATTCACATATAAACATTTCAGCAAAAATAAACAGAAGCTCAACCGAACATGAAAATTTACCTCATTGGTTCTTGCTGAAGCTCAAATGTGTTGCATAAAACGAGAGTGAACCTCATTGGTTCCTGCTGAAGCTCAAACGTGCTGCTTAACATGAGAATGAACCTCATTGGTTCTTGCACAATCAAACATGCTTGAACTTCCATTGGTTTATCACAGCTGATATGTGAGTTGATAAATGCTTATGTGAATAAAAGCCTAAATTCAATCTGTTCATCATATAAAGCGATCTTGGGGAGTGTTTTTTTTTGTTTTGTTTTTGCTCTGCTTATAGAGTGTTTCAAATCAGATATTTCTGAGTTTATGGTGGTTCGAATGGTGCTTACGTGGGCAGTGGGTTTACGAGCAGAGCTGGTATCTAGATTGTACAGCTGTAGCCGAGAGCCATTTTTCCTTCATATATTTCTGAAGCCAAATTGTCTCCAAATGCTTGCTGCAATATTGTGTTTTTCAGTTGGATTGCCACAGTGTCCTCATTTTCTGTTCCATCAAGACAGAGTTAGAAAGCACAGCCACCCACATTTACAGTAATAACATTTACTGTTTGTCTTTTTACGTATCGCTGAACAGAATAGGGTCGTTAATGGTGTCATTCTGCCTAATATTGTTTGTCTGTCATGCTGCGCTTTACTTCCTGGAAAGGTTTCATTGTTTTTCCATATGAGTCATTTTTTCTTATTTAAAACTACATGTTATTTATTTTTTAGTTTAAAAAAGAAGAAGCTGTAAATTATGTCTGTAACCTAATATAGCATTGTTGCGGTTTTCTTCTTCTTTCCTAGAGGGACTCTGGGTTCTCTGCGGCTTCAGCTACGGCTTCGAGACGAGGTTGTGTTGCCATCCAGCCATTACAAGCCACTCACCGAGCTACTCAGCCAGTCGGTCGGCTCTCAGCTCAATGTGAGTCTGATGCCATTTGGACTGAGCCTTATCTCAGGGAATATGCCTGTGCATTATCTCTTAAATTCACATGACATATTCCTCGGAACAAGATAACAAGACATCATTTGGTGTATGGATTGTGAAATGCAGCATCATTGTTATCTGATCTCATTTGTATGCATGTGATGGAAACTCTACTCATGCCTGCATGTTAAAGGGACAGGTCACCTAAACATTCTCCCATCATTTACTCATGATGTTGTTTCACACCTGTGTGACTTTCTTCAATGTATGGAACACAAAAAGAAATATTCTTGACAATTTTCTCTTTTCTGTGTGTTTTGTGTTCCAAAGTCATACAGGGTTTGAGCAACGTAAGGGTGGATAAATGATGACAGAATGTTCTATATTGAGTAAACCATCCCTCAAAAATGCCGCACATAAAAACAAACAATAAAGCATGTTCCCTGTTGTTAGCAGGTTATTGTTTTAGCTCACAGTGTTGTATATATTTTAAGTTCATTTTAAGCATAACCTCATTTGTGGCTGAAACAACTGTGTTAATTGTAGGGCAACTGGCCTGATTTCATCATGCTGATTGATGAGACCACTACAGCAGAGAGCAGACAGGAAGTAGCTAATAATCTGGTGAAGCTGTTTTTGGGTCAAGGGCTTGTCAAGGAGTTTTTGGATGTTCTGTTCAAACTGGAGCTGGAAAAGACTAGTAAGCAAATTAGAAACATATAACTCATATTAGCAAAAACCTTTCTACATCTTATATGCACTGTGATGCTTTTAATGCTATAATTTTGTTGTTATTTTCCTTCAGCTGAACCAAACACACTATTCCGCAGTAATTCATTAGCATCCAAGTCTATGGAATCATTTTTGAAGGTAAATATATTTATTAATTTACATGTGTTAAGGTGACCAGATTTTTGAAATGGAAACCAGGGACATTTTTGATAGTTCAGTGGTCAAAATATAATTGAAACCTCACTTGCTATTATTCATCAATTTAAAAAAAAATCAGGGAGAATACATTTGTCATCTGGAGTATGTTTGGTTCATTGTGTTCGTTTTGGTTTCTTTTTCATTCTGTTCTCTGTTACTGTTTGAGTTTGTTCTGCTAGATGGTTTCCATGGTTAATCATTAGTTCCACATTTGTTCTTAGTTCTGGTAATCCCTTATTTACGCTCTCAGTTCTTTGTTCAGTCTCGTATTTGTATTATGTGGTTGTGGTCTTTTATGATTCCCCAGTTGTCTTGTGTTTTCCGAGTTATATTGTAATGAAGAGTTGTTCCTGTTATTTTCCTATATAGACGTGCGGATTACTTGAGCCACACCTCAAAACCAGTACAACATTTTTGTTTTTATTTATTTAATTGTTGTGGGTTACATATACTGTCCATTATACTATAATGCTGGGTGAATTCTGGAGAGGATCCAAATGCAGATCTACACTGAATAATAATAATAATGACTTAAAGATACAAAACATGGGAACTAGTAAACTAGGAAAACAGAACTGAGCAAAACAAACAAACCACCATAAAAGGACAAGAATTAAAAAAAAAAGAGTAGAGCAAACACTAGGGCACACAGGAAATACATGACATTATTATTACAATTAATAACTATTAAAGATCCTGTTCTTCGCGTGTTTTCGAAGCTTTGATTATGTTTACAGTGTGCAATATAACATGAGTTCATGTTTCGCTTGTAAAAACCATAGACTATAAAAAAAATATGGACGTAGTGTCCGTGACGTCACCCATAGGATTCCGATTCGCGTGTCACTCCCGGATAACAGAAAATGGGCAAAAAGGCGGGATGTGCGCGGAGCTGAGGTGACGCAATAATTATAGACGGCGGATAAATGGCTATCCACTTGTAACCACGCCCTTAATTATGCAGAACCTTAAGGCTTTATATAACGTAAACGAATGAGTTATAAAAAAATTCACCCCCCTCAGAGTTGTCATGAAGATCAAAATTAGCCTTATAAGCCAAAACCACAATTTGTACCAGGCTGTAAACATGTTTTTTTCTGCTTTAAAGTTGAGAATTTTAACATGGGGCTCAATGACATTCTGCTCCCTTCTGGAGCCTGTCCCTAGTGGCCAGTTGAGGAATTGCAGTTTACATTACTTCCGTATTGGCTTCAAGAGAGATCGCGGGAGGTTGCCGCTTAGTAAAAACACAGTATTTTTCTCACATTTTACTTATCTGTACAGCGCTGTTTCCTCTGTCCTAAAAACGGCCTGATGATTTCCTTGTTCTATGAAGTCCCTCCTTCAGAAACACGTAACGAGTTCTGATTGGGCCAGCGCTTCCCGTGTTGGGATTGGACAGCAGCTTAGCGCACTTTGCGCGGAATGGTCCCGCCTCTTACCATAACGGGGAGATGCTAGCGCTGAATGCGCGCTCTTCTCCACGTGGGAGAGCAACAAGACCACGCCCCCTATTTTGCGTGTTCTTGTGGGCGGAGGGTTAGTCAACAAACAGTTCTAGTGACGTCATTCATGCCAGGAATTGCAGGGGTGTAGTCCAAACCGGCCGTTCGCTGTAGGCTCTTTTTTATTTATGCTCCAACAGCAACATTTCACACTAACTAAAATTTGAACGATGGAATCGCGAAGAACAGGACCTTTAAGATGTTTGTTGGTCATGATGACACTATATGAAAAAGAAAAAGAAAAAGAATCCATTGCAAACCTGTATTTTTTTATAACAAAATGTAGGCTTTACAGAAACAAAATAAAAATAAAACATAAAAAAATTACAAAACTAAAACAAAATATGTGAAAAATAAGTATGAGAAGATATGACAAATGAAACTGTAACATTTTCTAATTGTATTTAATTTATCTGTGAATATACTGAAATTAAAACTTTTAAAACTATAATGTTATTCAATGTTTGTGTATCCCAAATGATGCTCATTATTTTGGATTTTAAGTTCAGTTTGAGCACAAAGTTTGTGCTTTCTTTTTTTTTCATATCAGGCTCAGGCTGTACTTTTACTCTTGTAGTATAGTTAAGATATGTGGGAATTACTGCTTTTGGGAATGTTTAAAATTGTGTGCAAAACAGTTCCTCACCCTATTAGAACCTGTTATATGGCAAAAACAGAAACTGTCCCCAGAAAACAAGAAAGTCTGGTCACCCTAATGTGTAGCATGTGTAATAATTGAACAGAAATGAATCAGTGTTCCAGAACAGAATTAAGACCAGAAACAGGAAGAAATTGAATAGCATTATTTGAATGTATTGTTAAATGTAATTTTATTTGTTTAACATGCTTAAACCTCCTGCTGTTTTATTATATTTCATTCCAGTTTTCATGATGTGATTATATGCAGTATTACACAAAGGCGCCATTGACTTTTGTCTTTGTTTTTCTCACTGCAGGTGGCTGGGATGCAATATCTGCACAGGCTTCTGGGCCCAATAATAAACCGAATCTTTGAAGAAAAGAAATATGTAGAACTGGACCCCAGTAAAGTAGAACTGAAAGAAGCAGGGTAAGACAACTATGACTCATGCTTCCATTGTACATTTTTATGGTTCAAAAAGGTCAATTTCTCTGAATTTTTTCGGGGTCTTCTGGTATTATAGGTGTGCAGGTTTGCACCGTCAGCAGACTGAGTCTGATATTATCCAGCAGAGCTCCAGCCTCCTGCAGTCGTACCTGTCTGAGCTGCTCACCTCCATCCTGCAATCGGCCTCCTACTGTCCCGTGCTCATCTGCCAGGCTTTCCATGAACTCTACCTCAGAGTGCAGAAACGCTTCCCTGACCCAGAGTACCGGGTCAGTGATATTCATTTTCATAAACGTTATTTATAGGGTCATCTGGAACATTCTGTGTACTAGTGTTTCTTAACAATTCACTAAACATTTTATTATGTGCAGTTTTCAGCGCTTACCAGCCCATTTTTGCCTTGTAAAAAAAAATATATATTGACAGTGAAGGACAGGTTCAAACTGTCTATTTTGTGGACTATGTTGCACCATTTCAAAATGAGACATTGAAGGGATAATGCTGTCATCCTTTGCTCATCTTTATATCATTCCAGATCTGTATGACCTTGCATCTGCAGAACAAAGAAATAATAATGTTGTCAAAAATAACTGTTTTGTTGTCCATACAATGAAAATCAGTGATGTCCAGTGTTGTTGTTTTTTTACTTTTATTCAGAAGAGTTTAAAACATCCTCTTTTGTATTCTGCGTACAAAAAAAAGACATACAGGTTAAAAAAAAAAAAAAAAAGTACATTTGGTAACAAAAAGTAGTGCTAAACAAATCTGCTTTTCTAAACAAATCAAGTGAATTATTCAATGACTCACTCAAAGACATTCCTGGATCAATCAGCCATTTTGAACAAATTGGTGGAATAATGATTCAATTGATGTGTCTCATTTCGAAGGCTGTGTCCTCTGAAGGTCTCATTTGTTGGCCGCATAAGTACATTCCAAAGTCATAAAAAAATTACAATTTACATTTCACAAAGAATAACGGTCAGTTTTATAATGATTACTTTTCGGAAATGAAACATCCTTGATGAGGTGCGCGGATGACAAATGCGACCTCCAGAGGAGATTGTAATTACAGTATTATGCTTTCATGCAGTTCAAAGATGGATTTTATAAGATACTGGTTTAATTGGATTGGTAATAGCCCTAGTCCCTATTGTCTTCATTTTCTAATATAATTTATTGATTAAAATTAAGAATTTGACAAATGATCACAGAGTCATTTAATGAGATTAGAAAAATAAAAATAGATTAGAAAAGTAAAATAAAGATATTTAGATCCTAGTTTTTTATGATCCAGTTGTATATTTTTCCTCAGAAGGTGAAGTTCATTGCTGTGACCAGCTTTCTGTGCCTGCGGTTCATCTCACCTGCCATCATGTCTCCAAAATTATTTCACCTACGTGAGAAACATGCTGATGCCCGTACGAGCCGCACACTCCTGCTACTTGCCAAAGTATGACCAGTTTTCAAGGAAACCATTGTTGTGAATACTAGTAACATATCATCTGAAAAGATATAGCATCATTTTCCATCTGTTATATCGCTTTAACATAATACAAATCAACCTCAGATCCTTTCAGTTAATGCAGAATAAAGTGTTGCAGTCATTGTTGCAATAGCATTAACTATTTAGGTCATAGTATAGTCATAGGTTGTAACCTGCATACATTCATAGACCTCATTATGGTTAACATATTCCCTCTTTCATCATTGTGACTTCCTGGTGTGTTTCCTCAGGCTGTGCAGACCATTGGGAATATGGACACTCTCGCATGTTGCTCTAAAGAGCCATGGATGGTCCGCTTACAGCCAGCTATACAGCAAGGCATCACCCAGCTCAAAGACTTCATCACAAAACTGGTCAACTGCCATGAGTCAGAAGGTGAGCTGCTCTAAATTAGTCATTAGATGAAAAATTGAGTGGATTCCCATGCATGGCTGGAGACTCATTCATACCTGTCATTTTCGATCAATCTTTAGATAATTAAGCTCAATTTTTTTTCCTCTTTTCATTTTCTTGTTGAAACAGCAAGTTTAATCACGTAGTTCACTCAAAAATGAACAGACCCATAACTCTTTCCCCGCCAGCATTAAAAAAAAAGAAGTTAACAGCCACTGGCAGGGTTTTTGACCATTTTCACCAAATAGCCCATAGAATATTTTGTTTTATGAGCATGCATTAAATCAAAGAGAGTTTATGAGCATGCATTAAAGAGCTGACCCTATTATTCTTACAAACAAAAAACTGTTTTATTCTAGCTTCATGCATTCCTTTTTTTTATCAGCACTTGAATATGGGTACGTTTCATAAAAAAAGCAACATTTTAAACAAAAAGCGGAGAAAATCACGTCAAACACAGATGGAGTAGATCGAGTCCATCAACAGCCCTAATGCTTGCACAGTCCTGTAGCTCGTCCTGGGTCCACATTTCAGTCAGTAACCTTAGGCAGTTTTGATAAATATGATGTATAATGCTGATGATCCCGTTTTTTTTCATATGCATATGATTACATATGATTGCTTGTATTACTGTGTCTTAAGCCTAGTTCAGACTGCACGATTTTCAAACTCCTCTTTTCACATGGATCTGCGACAGAGGGGTGTGTGACTGTACCAGAGGAAGAATTAATAACAACTCTCTCTCTCCGGTGCGCAAACTACGTTTCCCAACCTTCCGAACCAAACACACGTGCGATGTGACAAGTAAACAACGGTCAGACCCGAGTTCTCGCGCGAGAATTGTTATTAAAAATAATAAACTGCACAAAGTTTGCTCCAAATTGTCTGTGTGCTGATTTGTGGAGAAAAAGAAAAAAAGTCTATTGCAGAGGAAATTGTTGGAGAGACAGAGGGAGCAAGGATTGTGTTCTGCAAAGAGAGTTTGAGGTAAATAAATAATTTTGCAATGTGCTGCTGCTGTGGCTGGATGTGCAAATGTTTGGGCTTTGTTTCTGTTTAAAAGAACTTTAAATATATCTATTTAAAATATTCTGGCCTATGACTCCTCCCTAACTCTCCCTAAAATCGGGCAGTGTGAACTCAGCTTTGCTCGTGTGTGTTTTGATCAGGAGAATCAGTACTCATTCAGAAGATGCGGAATAGAGCCCCCTAGCTTCTAACAGTGAAAACAGTTTTTGCCCTGGAAGCATTTACTCACAAGTAATGGAAAATTCTGTGTTTGACGGGGAAAGAGTTAAGAGATGACCCTTAAGAAAGTCAAGACCCTAATTTTATTCACTTGTCTTGCTTTCTCTCTCTTTGCTTTATTTTTAAAACAGATCTTGAGCTTCAGACACGAATGAGCCTACAGTGTGGCACTATGGAGAAAGAAGGCTTTCTCTTCCTCCACAGGACCAAGGATAAGTGCATGCCCATGACATCACCCTTCAAGAAGTACTATGTCACACTCAGTAAAGACACTCTGTCCTACTCACGGACACAACACTCTAAGGTAAGTAGCACTGATGGCCTGACTTCAATGCAGGTTTGAAATTGTCATTGTGTTATTTATTTTCTGCAACCAGCTGAATAGAAACATGAAACATGTACATACAGATTTACATAAATATAGAAAATGGAAGACTTCAGAGTCTTTGGTCATGGAGCTCGCAGAGTTGGTGGATGCAGAGCTTGAGACGTCCAAACAAGCCCTTTCTTGTGCTTTCTCCACTGTCTGACAAAAAGAAACAGTTCTTCTCAGTTAGATGACTGATACTTTTGGCCGAGAGCAACCAACCTGCTGCTATCTACCATTCTTCCCTAACGTCCACACCAAGGTGTAGATTTCTTAGAGGAACCGGTACTCATGTGAGTTTATACGCATGCCACCTTAACATACTCTGTGGTGGTTGGTGTGCGCAAGCATGGGAAGGGGGTGATGATGAAGGTGGAAGAGATGTTTGCAGGCTATCTCTCCCCCTCAAGTGCACCCCTCCAAACCAACAACATCTGCCCTTGTGGGTAAGGCTTAAATAGCAGAAGCTCAGGCTGGTTCATCTCTCTTCCCACCATGTTGGTCTTGCATGCCTACAAGGCTGACCTTCTTAATGACGTGGGCTATGTTGAGGGATTGGCCCCTGAGGCAGGGAGCTCTTCAGGTCCACAGATTAGCCATTCCATAGCTTATATAGTCATTACGGAGCAGCTCCTGTAGCTCATCCTTATGAGGATAAAGAAAAGAGACAAGGTTTTCCTTCTAGATTCCCTGATTTCGCATTCTGGCCTGTTCAGTGATGATACTAGGAGGCAAAAAAACTGTCTGTGGCATTCAGAGAACTGATTGAGAGGCCGAGCCCAGGAGCCTACTCCATCCAACAACTGCTCCAGGCCAGGGCCTAGTGATAGGAGGCAGGAGCAGAAGGCAAGTCATACCTGGCCGCTTACGGCCCATGGCAACGGGCAATTTGCCCCATCTTCTCTCACAAGGGATTCTTCCATTCAGCCTGCTCGGTCGGCCCCTGACAGTTCACCAGTTCTACCAGAAAAAAATAGCCCTCTGTCAGACTTTCTGGCAGCGTGGCAGCTACTGTCAAATGTCTCTCGGTGGGTACTTAATACCATAAGAAAAGGTTACAAGATTCAGTTTCACCTCGTCCACTTTCCATCCACCTCAGTTCAATTGCATATTAGCCTAACAGTGGTAGGTCAAGAACTGAGAATGTAAACCTCCCAGATTGAAATTCAGGGTTCTACAGCCGGTACTTTATTGTGCCCAAAAAGGACAAGGGGTTGCAGCTTGTTTTTTAAATCTATGCGGCCTGAGTTGTACTCTGCAGGTTCAAGATGCTTACCCCCAAGCTAATCGTGTTATAAATTCAATTTGAGAACTGGTTTCTGATAATAAATCTATAGGACACCTACTTTCACAATGAGGCTTTGCCAGAACAGATTCACAGATTTGCTTTCAGGGGTGAAGTGTTTCAATATCGTGTTCTTTCTTTTGGCCTAGCAGATTCACCAAGTAAATAGATTTTTATGCTGATCCTTTGGGTCTCCAGAATGAACTCTTTCGCCTGCACTTCTTCCCTGTAGAATTGATCCTAGCTGCTATGAAAGATATCAGGTTACGTCAGGAGCTTTCAGTCTTGCAGCATCAGAGAACTTTAGGTCTCATGGGGTGCAGTTCTTGATGGTCATCCAGAAAATGGGGTTTGGGGGGACCCTCATCATCATTAGCATATACATTTCCTAAAATGATGG